>NC_031998.1:49221351-49232285 GCF_001879085.1 Nicotiana attenuata
GTAATGGGTAGAAAACATGCTTATAGGATTTTATTTACTTATCTGCGCAATAGATAACCTGTATAGGACATGCATCTCATACATTAGAGATCCTGCTCTAGGTTCTTTACTTTCAGCCTGTTATTATGCTCATTTCGTAACCATGATCAGTTAATAACAAGCAAATAACTGTTATAAGGCTATTGCTGCATTCTCATAATCATTAGCATTTAGAAATCATGTTTTAGGAACTCCTATGTGCATTAGACATCTTGTTGTTTAGGGTTTTATACTTGTTTGAGTTGTAATTATTAAACGCCTCAGTAGCATGCTTAACCTAATAATACAAGTATGGCTAACTGTATGTGTACCCTTTTAAAACTAAAAAAAGGATCAAATATGCTTGTTCACCCTTTTAGACAATTAGGCAATACATACGACGCCTAGGCAAACTTTAGGCCCGATAAGAATTGATTAATCGTGTTTTACCAGTCAGCCTCATTTAACATTTTGAACTCTGCTTTTTATTTTGCCTCTCTGAAGTTCACTCCGTTTTACTAAAACTCCCGCCCTATCTTGAAATAATCTCGAAATTGAGCATCTGTTTACTCTCGCTGATGTGTGTTCTATTATGTTTTCAAACTACTGGGCTACCCTTTCTGCCCAGAAGCATGCTATTTTGAATACTTTTGGGATCTCGTCAAGTTACTGTATCTTCAATGTCCTCATTCTATTTTCAAAAAAAATTGTGTTTCAATGATTTCTTATTTATATTCTAAACTGTTGTATATTTCTAAATCTTACTGCTGTCTTTAGTCGTGTTTCTGAAAATTAAACATTCTTCCAGTCACTTAGTCTTAACTGAACCTTCTGCTTTCCCCGATAAGTTATAAAATTGTCCTCTTGAAACCTACTATTTTAACTTCAACGTTCCTGTCTGTTTTTTACTCCCATCTTTGAGACCTCAAATGTGTTTGAGACGTGCTAATTACGTGTTCACTTGTGGAGGGATCTGTGAGCCTTTATTTGTCTTTGTATGTTCCTTTATGTGCGGTACTATTTGTTATGTAAGTCGCTTAGCATTTTATCCTTTAAACCTGAGGGTTCACCCTAGTCCTTACCACATAGGAATAGTGGTCCTAAATACCCTTCAAGACTTATAGGACGGGACGGGTAATAGCACGCAATAAGTAACGATACCATCCCGCGCTTTAATACCTTAACAGGGTGGGGAGGGTAGATATGGAGATGATGACCGATGCGCTAATATCTCATGTAGCCCTTCTTCTGAGGAATGATTACTGGATATTGCATTGACGTGATCCATATTAATCATAAACCTAGGACCCCCTTCCCTTTTCTTTTTTTATATGCTTTCTTTAGAAATTGTTTAAATCTTTCATAAATTTCCGCCCTCTTTACTTTCCCTCACAGTTTCAACTTATTTGCAATGTTATATGCAAACTCTTCTATTTGAGCCCTTAATTGCTTACTTGATTATATGAAGTCACAATTATAACATGGCCGGGAACCACACTAGTGGATCTTGAGGGGTGCCTAACACCTTCCCCTCGAGATAATTTCTAGCCCTTACCCAAACTCTGGTTATTCAACTCAAACCCTTTTAGTGTCCTAATGCACTTTAATCATTAGGTGGCGACTCTTCAATTCCAAAACCCAATTCCCAAAAGGGAACGAGTTGTCCTCCCAAATGTCGTAGACCCGATTTTCGCCTTAGAAAAAAGGGGGCGTCGAGAGCAGTGCGGACTGCGTCAGGGCAGCGCGGTCGCGCGCAAAGGCGACCGCGGTCCGTGCTGAGCTAGGGTTTACGGGCACTAAGTTAGGGTTGTATTTATACCTTTCTTGTTCAAATTTTTACACCTACTTTGTCCTGAAAACAGCCCAAAACTAACATGAAAACTAACCTAAACTAACGAAATAAAGAACAAGGGGAAGAAACATCAGTTATGGGCTAAATGTAAGAAAATAAAACAAAAGTTAACCACTAATTGAACAAGAGATGAGTGAAACATTACCAGATGTAAAAGATGAAGTGCAATTAGATAATCTTATGCAAGAATTATGGACTTAGTAAAGAGGAACAGTAATTTTTGGGCTATGGGAGTTCAAGGGTTGAAAAGGGTAAAAGGTGACCCTTGAAGTCTATTTATAGACAAACCGTGGGACCCAGTACTCACCTACCAGAGCGGCCGCATAAAAGCGACCGCGAACCGCGCTGGATTTGTTCCATTGAAGCTTCAGTAGGCAGCCTTCGCGGACCGCGGCCGCGGAGGCCCACCGCGGACCGTACAAAAGTGTAATGCTGCCTCGGTGGAAAACTTCAGAGACCAACATATTTGGACCATGCCAGTGCGGACCGCGCTAAGGTGACCGCTGCCGCACTGGCAAACTTCAGAGACTGTTCACTTTGTTCCAACTTATTTTGCACTGCATCAACACAATCCCCGCAACATCTCACAACTAATTAGCTCAAAAATCCTAAACTATAAAGAAAATCAAAGAGAAAGAAAAAGACATGGGTTGCCTCCCAAGAAGCGCCCGATTTAACGTGTTTTACCAGTCAGCCTCCTTTAACATTTTGAACTCTGCTTTTTGTTTTGCCTCTCTGAAGTTCACTCCTTTTTACTAAAACTCCCGCCCTATCTTGAAATAATCTCGAAATTGTGCATATGTTTACTCTCGCTGATGTGTGTTCTATTATGTTTTCAAACTACTGGGTTACCCTTTCTGCCCAGAAGCGATCTATTTTGAATACTTATGGGATCTCATCAAGTTACTGTATCTTCAATGTCCTCATTCTATTTTCAAAAAAAAACATGTTTCAATGATTTCTTATTTATAATCTAAACTGTTGTATATTTCTAAATCTTACTGATGTCTTTAGTCGTGTTTCTGAAAATTGAACATTCTTCCAGTCACTTAGTCTTAACTGAACCTTCTGCTTTCCCCGATAAGTTATAAAATTGTCCTCTTGAAACCTACTATTTTAACTTCAACGTTCCTGTCTTTTTTTACTCCCATCTTTGAGACCTTAAATGTGTTTGAGACGTGCTAATTACGTGTTCACTTGTGGAGAGATCTGTGAGCCTTTATTTGTCTTTGTATGTTCCCTTATGTGCGGTGCTATTTGATATGTATGTCGCTTAGCATTTTATCCTTTATACCTGAGGGTTCACCCTAGTCCTTACCACATAGGAATAGTGGTCCTAAATACCCTCCAGGACTTATAGGACGGGACGGGTAATAGCACGCAATAAGTAACGATACCATCCCGCGCTTTAATACCTTAACGGGGTGGGGAGGGTAGATATGGAGATGATGACCGATGCGCTAATATCTCATGTAGCCCTTCTTCTGAGGAATGATTACTGGATATTGCATTGACGTGATCCATATTAATCATAAACCTAGGACCCCTTCCCTTTTTTTTTATCTGCTTTCCTTAGAAATTGTTTAAATCTTTCATAAATTTCCGCCCTCTTTACTTTCCCTCACAGTTTCAACTTATTTGCAATGTCATATGCAAACCTCTTCTATTTGAGCCCTTAATTGCTTACTTGATTATGTGAAGTCACAATTATAACATGGCCGGGAACCACACTAGTGGATCTTGAGGGGTGCCTAACACCTTCCCCTCGAGATAATTTCTAGCCCTTACCCAAACTCTGGTTATTCAACTCAAACCCTTTTAGTGTCCTAATGCACTTTAATCATTAGGTGGCGACTCTTCAATCCCAAAACCCAATTCCCAAAAGGGAACGAGTTGTCCTCCCAAATATCGTAGACCCGATTGTCGCCTTAGAAAAAAAGGGGGCGTCGACAGCAGCGCGGACCGCGTCAGGGCAGCGCGGTCGCGCAAAGGCGACCGCGGTCCGCACTGAGCTAGGGTTTACGGGCACTAAGTTAGGGTTGTATTTATGCCTTTCTTGTTCAAATTTTTACACCTACTTTGTCCCTACTCATTTGCCCACTCAATTTGCACAGAAAACAACCCAAAACTAACATGAAAACTAACCTAAGCTTACGAAATAAAGAACAAGGGAAGAAACAGCAGTTATGGGCTAAATGTAAGAAAATAAAACCAAAATTAACCACTAATTGAATAAGAGATGAGTGAAACATTACCAGATGTAAAAGATGAAGTGCAATTAGATAATCTTATGCAAGAATTATGGACTTAGTAAAGAGGAACAGTAATTTTTGGGCTCTGGGAGTTCAGGGGTAGAAAAGGGTAAAAAGTGACCCTTGGAGTCTATTTATAGACAAACCGTGGGACCCAGTACTCACCTACCAGCGCGGATGCATAAAAGCGACCGCGGACCGCGCTGGATTTGTTCCATTGAAGCTTCAGTAGGCAGCCTTCGCGGACCGCACAAAAGAGACCACGGCCGCGGAGGTCCACCGCGGACTGCACAAAAGTGTAATGCGGCCGCGGTGGAAAACTTCAGAGAGCAACATATTTGAACCATGCCAGTGCGGACCGCGCTAAGGTGACCGCGGCCACACTGGCAAACTTCAGAGACTGTTCACTTTGTTCCAACTTATTTGCACTGCATCAACACAATCCCTGCAACATCTCACAACTAATTAGCTCAAAAATCCTAAACTATAAAGAAAATCAAAGAGAAAGAAAAATACATGGGTTGCCTCCCAAGAAGCGCTTGATTTAACGTGTTTTACCAGTCAGCCTCCTTTAACATTTTGAACTCTGCTTTTTGTTTTGCCTCTCTGAAGTTCACTCCGTTTTACTAAAACTCTCGCCCTATCTTGAAATAATCTTGAAATTGTGCATCGGTTTATTCTCGCTGATGTGTGTTCTATTATGTTTCCAAACTACTGGTTACCCTTTCTGCCCAGAAGCGTGCTATTTTGAATACTTATGGGATCTCATCAAGTTATTGTATCTTCAATGTCCTCATTCTATTTTCAAAAAGAAAAAAAATGTGTTTCAATGATTTCTTATTCATATTTTGAACTGCTGTATATTTCTAAATCTTACTGCTGTCTTTAGTCATGTTTCTGAAAATTGAACATTCTTCCAGTCACTTAGTCTTAACTAAACCTTCTGCTTTCCCCGATAAGTTATGAAATTGTCCTCTTGAAACCTACTGTTTTAACTTCAACGTTCCTGTCTTTTTTTTACTCCCATCTTTGAGACCTTAAATCTGTTTGAGACGTGCTAATTACGTGTTCACTTGTGGAGGGATCTGTGAACCTTTATTTGTCTTTGTATGTTCCCTTATGTGCGGTCCTATTTGTTATGTATGTCGCTTAGCATTTTATCCTTTAAACTTGAGGGTTCAGCCTAGTCCTTACCCCATAGGAATAGTGGTCATAAATACCCTCCAGGACTTATAGGACGGGACGGGTAATAGCACGCAATAAGTAACGATTCCATCCCGCGCTTTATTACCTTAACGGAGTGCGGAGGGTAGATATGGAGATGATGACCGATGCGCTAATATCTCATGTAGCCCTTCTTCTGAGGAATGATTACTGGATATTGCATTGACTTGATCCATATTAATCATAAACCTAGGACCCCCTTCCCTTTTCTTTTTTTTATCTGCTTTCTTTAGAAATTGTTTAAATCTTTCATAAATTTCCGCCCTCTTTACTTTCCCTCACAGTTTCAACTTATTTGCAATGTTATATGCAAACCTCTTCTATTTGCGCCCTTAATTGCTTACTTGATTATGTGAAGTCACAATTATAACATGGTCGGGAACCACACTAGTGGATCTTGAGGGGTGCCTAACACCTTCCCCTCGAGATAATTTCTAGCCCTTACCCAAACTCTGGTTATTCAACTCAAACCCTTTTAGTGTCCTAATGCACTTTAATCATTAGGTGGCGACTCATCAATTCCAAAACCCAATTCCCAAAAGGGAACGAGTTGTCCTCCCAAATGTCGTAGACCCGATTGTCGCCTTAGAAACAAAGGGGGCGTCGACAGCAGCACGGACCGCGTCAGGGCAGCGCGGTCGCGCAAAGGCGACCGCGGTCCGCACTGAGCTAGGGTTTACGGGCACTAAGTTAGGGTTGTATTTATGCCTTTCCTGTTCAAATTCTTACACCTACTTTGTCCCTACTCATTTGCCCACTCAATTTGCACAGAAAACAACCCAAAACTAACATGAAAACTTACCTAAACTAACGAAATAAAGAACAAGGGGAAGAAACAGCAGTTATGGGCTAAATGTAAGAAAATAAAACCAAAATTAACCACTAATTGAACAAGAGATGAGTGAAACATTACCAGATGTAAAAGATGAAGTGCAATTAGATAATCGTATGCAAGAATTATGGACTTAGTAAAGAGGAACAGTAATTTTTGGGCTCTGGGAGTTCTGGGGTCGAAAAGGGTAAAAGGTGACCCTTTGAGTCTATTTATAGACAAACCGTGGGACCCAGTACTCACCTACCAGCGCGGCCGCATAAAAGCGACCGCGGACCGCGCTGGATTTGTTCCATTGAAGCTTCAGTAGGCAGCCTTCGCGGACCGCACAAAAGAGACCACGGCCGCGGAGGTCCACCGCGGACTGCACAAAAGTGTAATGCGGCCGCGGTGGAAAACTTCAGAGAGCAACATATTTGGACCATGCCAGTGCGGACCGCGCTAAGGTGACCGCGGCCGCACTGGCAATCTTCAGAGACTGTTCACTTTGTTCCAACTTATTTTGCATTGCATCAACACAATCCCTGCAACATCTCACAACTAATTAGCTCAAAAATCCTAAACTATAAAGAAAATCAAAGAGAAAGAAAAATACATGGGTTGCCTCCCAAGAAGCGCTTGATTTAACGTGTTTTACCAGTCAGCCTCCTTTACTATTTTGAACTCTGCTTATTGTTTTGTCTCTCTGAAGCTCACTCCGTTTTACTAAAACTCCCGCCCTATCTTGAAATAATCTCGAAATTGTGCATCTGTTTACTCTCGCGGATGTGTGTTCTATTATGTTTTCAAACTACTGGGTTACCCTTTCTGCCTAGAAGCGTGCTATTTTGAATACTTATGGGATCTCATCAAGTTACTGTATCTTCAATGTCCTCATTCTATTTTCAAAAAGAAAATAAAAATGTGTTTCAATGATTTCTTATTTATATTACTAACTGTTAGTATATTTACTAATCTAAATCTTACTGCTGTCTAGTTCGTGTTTCTAAAAATTGAACATTTTCTCCAGTCACTTAGTCTTAACTGAACCTTCTGCTTTCCGATAAGTTATAAAATTGTCTCTTTGAAACCTACTGTTTTAAACTTCAAACGTTCCTGTTTTTTTACTCCCACTTTGAGACCTTAAATGTGTTTGAGAACGTGCTAATTACGTGTTTACTTGTGGAGGGATCTGTGAGCCTTTATTTTGTCTTGTATTTGTTCCCTTATGTGCGGTCCTTTTGTTATGTATGTCGCTTAGCATTTTATCCTTTAAACCTGAGGGTTCAGCCTAGTCCTTCCACATAGGAATAGTGGTCCTAAGTATCCCACCAGGGACTTATAGGACGGGACGGGTAATAGCACGCAATAAGTAACGATACCATCCCGCGCTTTAATACCTTACGGAGTGCGGAGGTAGATATGGAGATGATGACCGATGCGCTACATATCTCATGTAGCCCTTCTTCTGAGGAATGATTACTCGATATTGCATTGACGTGATCCATATTAATAATAAACCTAGGACCTCTTTCCCTTTTCTTTTTTTATCTGCTTTCTTTTAGAAAACTGTTTAATCTTTCATAAATTTCCGCCCTCTTACTTTCCCTCACAGTTTCAACTTATTTTGCAATGTTATATATGCAAACCTCTTCTATTTGAGCCCTTAATTGCTTACTTGATTATTTGAAGTCACAATTATAACATGGCGGAACCACACTAGTGGATCTTGAGGAGGTGCCTAACACCTTCCCCTTATTCCTTTTTCCCCCTTCCTCCGACTCGACGGATAATTTCTATGCGCCTTACCGCAAAACTGGTTATTCAAACCAACCGTTTAGTGCCTAATGCGCACTTTAATTATTAGATGGCACTCTTAATTTCAAACCTCAATTCCCAAGGAGGCCCAATCGAGTGTCCATCCCAGGTTCAGCGTTGCGCCTTAACGAAAAAAAGGCGTGGCGTCACAGCATGGCTACTCTGCTGGGGAACTCTTAGGCTTTTACAATTTCATGTTATTTGTGACTGCTTAACTATTCTTTATTGCCTGTATTTAAGTCCTTTATCTCTTTCTACTACGAAACTACTTGGACTCTTGTTTTCTTTCTTAAATGCTTTATGCTTCCTAATACTTTGTGATAATCTGAGCAATTATTGTAATCACTTACTGTTGATGAACGCTGCAAATACCGTGACAACTTTTTCATTCTTGATTGGATCTTCAACATCATTATTTCACTTGTGCCAAACAAATACCATTGCACGAACGCTTATAATGATTGTTGCGTCCCTTTCCCGATTATTGATCACCCTAAATTTGGCAAAGGCGTCTGTTTCCGTATAAACCAGCGATCAGCGTGCAGGTCGACGCGTTCCCCTGCGCCTTTCCCTCTTTGGATCTGCTCCAAGGGTACCGTCTAAGACACCCATATGAAATCCTTACCTCGCTTCAATTGTGGCATGCATCACCTGTCAACCTAGCTGAGTCAGTCGCTCGTCCGCGCATAATACTCTTAAGGTGAACCTTGTCCAAAGTCCAATCTGGGTTCCTGAAACCCAAACGGACATTACACAGTCTGTGACATTTATGTTGGGAGAAATACAATGTGCTTTGCCAATTAGGATATTTAAATAGTCGAGTCCGGCGGCCGGTAAGTCTTAACCACTGGTCTGTTTTGGCCAAGAAAATGAGTGCACAGGAACGTAAGTCCTCAGATCGGGCATGTAACTCTTCAACATTCACGCCAAGGTGCTAAGCTGGTGGCTGAAGGACCTCACTCCAGTGATCAGACTCTTGTCCGCTCAAAATTGGGAAATTTGCCTTCTCTTTTGAAATCCAACTCCGACAAACAATCAAGTGAGCTGCCGAACTTTATTTTGGGAGTGCGACAGATCTGTGTTTTGCTGTTCGAGGACCCGTTTGAAATACACCCCTTGTCGCTCGAGGAAATAGGTGGGTTACGCTATGCTTCACTCCTCCTTGAGGACTTCGCGGGTTTGCTATGCCAAAAATCGCAAGGGTATGTGGCCTCCTCACCAATGATAGGGAGCCTAAAGCAACCACAGACTTGACCTGTTGAATGCTCTACATTCCTTCAACTATCTGTACGATAGCGTATCGGCCATAGCAAGATCCATCTGATCAGTACGATCCTCGATAATCGTCCCCCAGTCATTGGGGTGCATATCCGAAAGCTATCTTCGTCTTATGTTCTGCTTCTTGGGTGATGATCCATATATGTCCTACTGAAGAAGGCTAGATCCATCGACCCAGATAACATGGTCCCGAATGACTCAATGGAAGGATTGGGCGGGCAACCTTCAGCATGTACCAATGAATAATGCGAGAGATATACCGAGCCTTAGAAAGACTTCAACGAGGGCCAATCACTCTTGAGGGTGTAACTTATACTCTTCAACCTCTGCGCTGCATGGACACACCTTCCAAGGGGTGATAGTATCGGCTAAAGAGAATTCTACCGCAGAGACGGGATGAATCATTTCGCCTATCCATCCAGCCAAGGCGACATAACTAATGCTAAACATTTGCCCAAACCAGAAGACGGCAAAGGTGAGAGAAATGTCTGAATAATTCGAAAGAAAGGACCAGTGCAATGGATGTTCGATATGGGTCTCCTACTGAAGAGTTCATCGTCCAATCTCGGGACGCACCATTATCTATACTCATCAGTCTAAGAGGAACTTATCCCTTATGTTCCTCCGAGGTCAATGACAAGCAGAAGAAGCATGGCTTATACCAAGGGTCGACAACAATGTGCCACTTCAGGCCCGACTTTCCAACGATGAGCATAGTCCATACAGGTGCCGAAGCTCAGCATATGTGGACTGCAAGATCACCGTGGGAAAAGAATTCCCAGTAGAACAGACACGGTACCATCGTGGTTTATCTCACACGTATCTCAAGTTGGTTAAGGATGATCATAGTGGTTAGGACAACGCCAGTGTCGCGCTATTTCACCGCGGTTGTATCCCACCGGCACAGTCATCGACAAAAAGGCCAGTGACCAGGTTAAGTACACCAATTACGCCAAGAGATTGCAGGAGTGCGAACCGTAGCACGGAATATGTCAAAGAGACCCCATTCCAAAAGCGTGATTGAAGAATGAAAGATATGGCTGTTCAGCACTCAACAAACGTACTAGGGTCTTGACGGGTTAGTAGTTTAGAGTATCAGGAAAAACGCTATCGGAGAAACACCTGAAGTGATGTACACGAACCGAGACACTTGGCAAGCTTATCTGGATGCGGGACTGCGGTGAGGCTGAGTTGAACTGTTTCGATGAGCTAAAGATGCCGAGTCGGGAAGTCCTTTCGGACCAAGTACGTTAGGATCTTTACTTTTGCATTAAATGAAATAAGGCCAGCAGGGCCATTAGTGAACATTATTTCTCGCCTGGCAATGTTTTAGTGTATCGTTTTGCGTGGATTGTTCTATTTGTTGTCAATAAAATGAGCATATTTAGCAGTAAAAGTTCCCAATAACTGTATCGCTATGGTCCTACTCGGGTCCATCAAGAGGCAACCCAGAATTAGGACAGATTATATCTGCGCACTCATGTGTTTAAATATTGCAATGTTTTCTTGCTCAAATCCCTCACTAAACTTGTTACCTTTTTGTTTTTACTCTATTAATTCCCCTCCCCACAAGGTTAGTTTCGTACACTCGGCATCCATCTCTAACTCCACAAGACCACAGGGCCCTCCACCTTCCTCCTCTTCCCGAAGTCGCTATCAGAAGACATCTCTCTCTTCTCTT
>NC_031998.1:49232385-49258754 GCF_001879085.1 Nicotiana attenuata
AACATAATGATCTCTTCTCTTTCTCAATTTTACTTCACAATTCACTTCACAACTCGAGCCAATGCTCTAGAGGTTCAATTATCACTTATACCTTCGCAACTCATTTCACAACTCGAGCCAATGCTCTAAAAGTTCAATTGACACTTATACTTTCACAATTCGTTATACAACTTGAGCCAACGCTCCTCAATGTTCATAGGTCACAATTCTTTCCACAAACTTTATACAACAAATAGAAACCATCACCAAGGCATGAAAGACATAACGAAGTCATGATAATCACAATATAAAGACTCATGGGCATGCTAGACACCAACGTATAGATACTCGTCACCATGCCTATACGTCGTACTCAATAATTATCACATAGCAAATAGGACTCAACTCCTAATCCCTCAAGCTAAGGTTAGACCAAACACTTACCTCGATGCCACGAACGCAATTCACGTCTCAATTATCGCTTTACCGTTTGATTCCACCACCTCTTCGCTCGTATAAACGCTAAATGTATCCACCCCAATGCATGAAAATGAGTTTTTCTAAAGTTTTTCCCAAAAAGTCAAAAATTTCCCCCGGGCTCACATGGTCAAAACCTGAGGTTCGAACAAAAACTCGATTACCCATTCCCCCACGAACCCAAATATATAATTTGATTTGAAATCGAACCTCAAATCGAGGTCCAAACCCCCAATTTTTGAAAAACCTAGGTCCTACCCAAAACCCTCAATTTCCCCCATGAAAATCTTTGATTTTAAGTTGAAATCATGTTAAAAGATGTTAAGGAGTGAAGAAAATAAGTTTGAAATCACTTACCAACGTTTTGGAGAAGAAAGGTTGTTTGAAAAATCGCCTCTTATATTTTTGGGGTTTTGAAAAATGAAAAACAACTGAAAATCCCGTCTATATATATACCTCTCAGAACCCCTGTGCGGACCGCACAAAACGGACTGCGGCCGCACAGCCCTTCCTGACCCTGTGCGGACCGTACAAAGTCGACTGCGGCCGCACAGCCCTCCACCGCGCACCGCATAAAGTCGACCGCGGACCGCACTGATTCCCTCCGCGGTCGCACACGATTTCTCGCGGACCGCACTAGCAGGTTTAGAGAGCTAAAATTGCTCTGAACCTGCAATATCTGAGTTTTTAAGCCTAAGACCTCCCGGAACCTACCCGAAACTCACCCGAGCCCTCGGAACTCCAAACCAAATGTGCATACTAGCTCAAAACATTATACGAACTTATCCGTGCGATCAAATCGCCAAAATAATGTCTCAAACAACGAATTAAATCTCAAAATCATAGAATTTTCTCAAACTTCTCAAAACATCAATTTTTTGCAATTTAAGTCCGAATCACGTCAAATGACATCCGTTTTTCATCAAATTCCACAGAAACATCTTAAATCATGTATAAGACCTGTACTGGGCACCATAACCAAAATACGGGCCCGATACCATCATGTTCTAAGCAAAATTCATTTCAAATTCCTTTAAACAGTTTTAGAAAACAATTTTCTTTAAAAATTCATTTCTCGGGCTTGGGACCTCGGAATCTGATTCCGGGCATACGCCCAGATCCCATATTTTCCTAATGCTGCACTATGGGCCGGGCCGGGCCCGGGACCGGACCGGGACCGCGGTCCAAATGGGCTAAACGGGCCTGGTGGGCCGGTCTCGGTGCGCCGGTCCCAAATAGTGCACAAGGCCCGTGGCGGGCCGGTCCAATTCAAAGATCCCACGAGCCCGGGATCGCTAAGCCCGGGACCGGCAGGCGGGCCTGGGCCGGTTCAACCGGGCCCAACGGGCCTAACGGGCTCCAACGGCTATTTTTTAAAAAAAAATTCAAAAAAAAAGACCAACGGTCAGATTTTTAAAATCTAGCCGTTGGCCTTCAAAATTTATCCGTTGGCCACTTAAAAAAATAGCCATTTGGCCCCAAACTTTATATAATTACACTTTTTCCCAATTCTCAACTATAAATACCCCCTCATTCTTTCATTTTTACTCACCAATTCATCAATCTCTCTCAATCTATATCTAATTTCTCTTCTATAATTGCTTATTTTATTATTGCAATTTCGTGAAAAATTGTGAAGTTGTTTAATTGAAGTATTCAAGTCTTCAAGTCTTCAACGATTTTCAATTTTCAAGAAGTTGTTCGGCAATTCGATAAACTCGTTCCAACTCTTAAGTTTTAAGAATATATTTTTGTGTGTTTTAGTTGGCATAATTGTAATTAATATGGCATTTTCTTTGAAAAAAATGTTTGGTGGTAAGGGAAAAGCTAAAATTGGTGAAAGTAGTCGCTAACTTACTACCCTTCCCCCGGCTCCCCGACCCAGACCTGTTACCCGTCCTGCTGCTCCTATTATTCTTGATAGTGATAACCCTTGTTTTTAATTTTTCGATAGTGAATTTTGCCATAATGTTGCACCAGGTGAACAATTAAATGAAGAAGTTATGAATGCTCTTTATCCTAATCAAACTGTCTTAGAAAATGATGAGGAAAATGAGGATGTGGATGAAACTCAACCGGATTTAGATGATACGCCTACTAGTCCTGTTAATAACCCAACTAATGCCCCGCCCGACCCACCTGTAGAAACCCCTACTTTTAATAGACAACCTTCTGAATGCCTAGAAACATCAATAGTTTGGAATTTTTTTACTCAAGTAAGAGAACAAAATAAGGCTAAGTGTAAAACTTGTGGGAAATTTGTAACGACCCGACCGGTCGTTTTGAGTAAAAGAGCTCCGTTCAGCAGTCGAAGGCCATGAACAGCTTCATTTCGGGTATTATGACTTGTACGCATGGTCGGAATTTGATTTCGGGAAGTTCGGAGTAGATTTGGGAAGAGAATTCTCATTTCGGAAGCTTAAAATTGAAAGAATGAACTAGGATTGGAATTTTGAGTAAACGACCTCGAAATCGGGATTTGAAGGTTCCAGCAGGTTCGTATGATGATTTCGGACTTGGGCATACGCCCGGTGCGGGTTTTGGATAACCCGGGAGCGTTTTGGCGCCTATTGTGGAAGTTGGCATTTTAGAAGAAATTTCATTAGTTTGGCTTGAAGTGCATTTCAGTGTTATCAATGTCCATTTGGGATTCCGAGACTGGGAATAGCTCCGTATGGTGATTCTGGAGTTGGGGGCGCAATCGGAAGTAAATTCGGAGGTTCGTAGGCCATTTTGAAGCCATTTGGCTAAAGGTAGAAATTTGAAAGTTTTTGAAGAGTTTGACTGGAGGTTGACTTTTTGATATCGGGGTCGGAATCCAATTCCGGAAGTTGGAGTAGGTCCGTAATGTCAAATATGACTTGCGTGCAAAATTTGAGGTCAATCGGACGTGATTTGATAGGTTTAATCATCGGAAATAGAAGTTGGAAAGCTCAAAGTTCATAAAGCTTGAATTGGGGTGTAATTCATGAATTTAGCATTGTTTGATATGATTTGGAGCCTCGAGCAAGTCCGTAATGAGTTTTGGGATTGGTTGGTATGATTGGTTGGGGTCCCGGGGGGGCCTCGGCTGAATTCCGGGTGCTTAATGGATCAAAAATGGGATTTTTGGAAGAAATATGCAGCTGGTATCTGGTATAACCGCTTCTGCGGAAATGGGATCGCAGAAGCGGCCCCGCAGAAGCGGGGAAGAAGCCGCAGAAGCGGACTAGGGCGAGGGTAGCCAGGACCGCAGAAGCGGCACTTTGACCGCTGATGCGGAACCGCAGAAGCGGTTGGCTAACCGCAGAAGCGGAAAACCTGAAGCGATGGGAACCGCAGAAGCGGGATCGCGGAAGCGGAGAAATTTCCGCTGAAGCGAAAATAGCTGGGAAGTGAGGTTGTTTTAAGTCGGATTTTGAGTTCATTTCTCCCATTTTTCATGGCTTGGGGGCGATTTTTGGAGGGCTTCAAAGAGGAATTTCGTCATCAATGTTAAGGCAAGTTATTCGCACCTATTATAAGCTAAATACATTGATTATGTATGAGATTAAGCATGGAAATTAGTGTAAATATTGAGGTTTTGGTTGAAAACCTACAAAATTATAATCTTCGATTTTAGCCACGAGTTTGAGTATGGAATTAAGAGAAAATTATGTATTTGGGTTCCTAAGGTCATGGGTAATCTTTATCTTCGAAAAATTTCGGATTCCGGGCATGTGGGCCAGAGGGCATTTTGGTCAACTTTTCGTTCGGGGTTAGGAATTGTTATAAATTGAGTTGTAAAGTATAGTTGAGCATATATTAATGGATTTGTGTGATCATTGGCTAGTTTTGGTGCGTTGTGCGTTGGTTCAAGCCTTCGGAAGGATGTAGAATGCCGGTTGCGAGTCTTCGGAGCGAGGTGAGTCTCCTTTCTAATCTTGTGAGGGGGAAACTACCCCATAGGTGAGCTAAATTGATTATGTGCTCCTATTTGTGGGGGGCTACGTACGCACGAGGTGACGAGAGTCCGTGCGTAGCTACTATTATGCTATAGTCCGGGTAGTCTAGAACCCAAAAAGCATGTTATACTTGGATTACTGTGAACCCATTCATAGTGGATTTGTTTAAATCACCTTGAATTGGTAAAGGAATTTAAAAAGAGATTTAATATTAATCTTCCCTGAAATGTTAAGAAAAAAAAAGAAACTTGTCTATTTGGATGATTATCCTCGATAAACTCTTAATTTCCTACTTGAGCATGTATTTTATGTGTGCCTGCGTCGCATGGATGATTCGCGAGAAGGATATGTGTTTTTTTATGGAACGGGCCGAACGCCTCGGTGAGAATAGATGCATCTATGGTTCGTGCCGCTCGACCCTCGGCAGTGCACAGTTTACATTCCTGTTGGAGCGGGCCGTCGCCTCGGTGTGATTTGCGCATGTTTATCTGTTACTCTAAACTTGTAAATGTGGAATTGGCCCTACGCGGCTTGATATAAACTGATAAGATAATAAAGAATAGACTTTGGAAGCCCTTGATTTTATTGTTGAAGGTGTTTACCTGTTTTCTGGCTTCACAATTAGAACTTCTATATAAATCCATGACTATTCTCGCACTTACAGAATATTGTTTATTGACCTCTAGCGAGTGTCGAAGTTGGCCATCTCATCTCTACCCCTTCGGGATTAGGCGGGATACTCACAGAGTACACGTTGATTACGTACTCATACTACACTTCTGTGCATTTTTGTTGCACAGGTACATGATACATTAGCGGTCTATCGGCGCAGCAGCACGGACGATTCAGGGACTAGGTGAGTTGCAGTATGCAAGGCGACCCGTGGCTCTTTAAAGTCCCTTTCTAGTAACTGTATTTCTTTTCCGTCCATTGTATTCCGGACGGATGTTGTGTTGTATTTACATCCTATTCAGTAGTTGCTCATGCACTTGTGACACCGGATTTCTGGGATGGTTTCAGCAAACTTTGTACTAATTATTATTATTTAAGTTTGAATTCAAAAAATGATCTTTATTTATGTAAAACGGAAGGGAAAACCTTAGATTTTCAAAAGTATTAAAAGAGGAATTAATTGGTAATATAGATGGCTAGCCTGACAGCGGCGTCCGGCGCCATCACGACCCGTAGTGGATCTGGGTCGTGACAAAATTGCTGGCGCATAAATATACTGGAGACCATAGCGGTACGGGTAGTTTGGCTAGGCACATACAAACACACCCTAGAGATAAAGTTAAATATTTACAAATGAAAGCGCAGCAAGAGGGGACAAGTGTAGATACTGCGGTTAACCCTAGTGCAGGTTCAAATCTAGTTCAACCAGGAATTAACACTGTGACCGGTGGTATTTTATATTACGATCCTAATAAAGATCGTGAAGAATTAGCAAAGATGGTTACCGTTATGTGCTTACCCTATACTTTTCCTTCTAACCCTAATTTTGTACATTATATTAGAAAAGTTTTTAATCCTACTTATAAAGGTTGGCCTCGCGCAACAGTTAAGAGCGATATTTATAAATATAAACATGAATATGAACAATATTTGCGGTATTTGTTTACTCATATAACTAATCGTATTTCTATTACTACTGATATTGGTAGAAGTAATAATGACTGTGATTATCTAACTGTTACAAGTCATTGGATAGATGAGGAGTGGATAATGCAAAAACGCATTGTTGCTTATAGAATAATTAATTCACGTCACACAGGTAAGTTTATTGCTAACACTGTTGCAGATATTTGTAGATATTTTTGCATTAGAGATAAAATAATGGCAATTTCTATGGATAATGCTTCTAGTAACACTAGTGCTATAGGCATACTTACAACAACACTAAATCCTGCATTTAATAATTGTTTCCATGTGAGATGTATTTGTCACATTTACCATTTAATCGTCGGTGATGGTATNTCTTTTCTAAAAAAAAAAAAGTTTTTTTTTTAAAAAAAGACCAACGGTCAGATTTTAAATCTAGCCGTTGGCCTTTAATTTTCAACCGTTTGGAACTTTAAAAAATAGCCATTTGGCCCCCAAACTTTATTTTAACCCCAAACTTTATATAATTACACTTTTTTTCAATTCTCAACTATAAATACCCCCTCTTTCTTTCATTTTTACTCACCAATCTATCTCAATCTCTCTCAATCTCTCTCAATCTATATCTAATTTCTCTTCTATAATTGCTTATTTTATTATTGCAATTTCGTGAAAAATTGTGAAATTGGTGAATTGAAGTATTCAAGTCTTCAACGATTTTCAATTTTCAAGAAGTTGTTCGGCAATTCGGTAAACTCGTTCCAACTCTTAAGTTTTAAGAATATATTTTTGTGTGTTTAGTTTGCATAATTGTAATTAATATGGCATTTTCTTTGAAAAAAATATTTGGTGGTAAGGGAAAAGCTAAAATTGGTGAAAGTAGTCTCCAACCTACTACCCTTCCCCCGGCTCCCCGACCCAGACCTATTACCCGTCCTGCTGCTCCTATTATTCTTGATAGTGATAACCCTTGTTTTCAATTTTCCGATAGTGAATTTTGCCATAATGTTGCACAAGGTGAACAATTAAATGAAGAAGTTATGAATGCTCTTTATCCTAATCAAACTATCTTAGAAAATGATGAGGAAAATGAGGATGTAGATGAAACCCAACCGGATTTAGATGATTCACCTACTA
Source organism: Nicotiana attenuata (assembly GCF_001879085.1). NCBI lineage: Eukaryota > Viridiplantae > Streptophyta > Magnoliopsida > Solanales > Solanaceae > Nicotiana > Nicotiana attenuata. The sequence goes on from NC_031998.1 coordinate 49,239,501, forward strand.
GTCCTGTTAATAACCCAACTGATGCCCCGCCCGACCCACCTGTAGAAACCCCTACTTTTAATAGACAACCTTCTAAATGCCTAGAAACATCATTAGTTTGGAATTTTTTTACTCAAGTAAGAGAACAAAATAAGGCTAGGTGTAAAACTTGTGGGAAATTGCTGGCGCATAAATATACTGGAGACCGTAGCGGTACGGGTAGTTTGGCTAGGCACATACAAACACACCCTAGAGATAAAGTTAAATATTTACAAATGAAAGCGCAGCAAGAGGGGACAAGTGTAGATACTGCGGTTAACCCTAGTACAGGTTCAAATCTAGTTCAACCAGGAATTAACACTGTGACCGGTGGTATTTTATATTACGATCCTAATAAAGATCGTGAAGAATTAGCAAAGATGGTTACCGTTATGTGCTTACCATATACTTTTCCTTCTAACCCTAATTTTGTACATTATATTAGAAAAGTTTTTAATCCTACTTATAAAGGTTGGCCTCGCGCAACAGTTAAGAGCGATATTTATAAATATAAACATGAATATGAACAATATTTGCGGTATTTATTTACTCATATAACTAATCGGATTTCTATTACTACTGATATTGATAGAAGTAATAATGACTGGATTATCTAACTGTTACAAGTCATTGGATAGACGAGGAGTGGATAATGCAAAAACGCATTATTGCGTATAGAATAATTAATTCACGTCACACAGGTAAGTTTATTGCTAACACTGTTGCAGATATTTGTAGATATTTTTGCATTAGAGATAAAATAATGGCAATTTCTATGGATAATGCTTCTAGTAACACTAGTGCTATAGGCATACTTACAACAACACTAAATCCTGCATTTAGTAATTGTTTCCATGTGGATGTATTTGTCACATTTACCATTTAATCGTCGGTGATGGTATGAGAATTTTAAATTTAGAAATTGAAAAGGTTAGAATGGCTCTTAATTGGCTTTTTTATTCAAACCGTAGAAGTAGACTTAGAGAGTATTTTAAAAAATGTGATGAATTTGGCCTTAGAGAAAGAAAGGTTCCTAAACCTTGTCCAACTAGATGGAATTATATGTACGAAAGTTTAGTAGTTGCATATGAATATAGAAACCCAATTAATGCAACGTTTAATGCTCGTGTTGGTGGTGAGGATGATGATGAAATCCTTACAAATCAAGATTGGACGAATGTTAAAATTCTTATAGATTTTTTAGAACATTTTCAAATTGCTACAAATGCATTTTCTGGACAATATTATCCTACTATTTCAAATTGTTTAGTTTATATTGCAGCACTATGTGATTTGTTTGTTGAATTTTCGGAGGGTGGGGAAATTTATAAACTTGCTATAAATGCAATGAAAGAAAAGTTTAAAAAATATTTTTTCCCTATCCCCCCTATTTATGGTGTTGCTGCAATGTTTAATCCTACAATGAAATTAGGAGGTCCTCACTTTTGGTACTCAAATATTTATAAGGCTTTAGATCTTTCAGTTGAGGAATTTTCTACACTTGCTACAGGCAAAAGCCTCAATTAAATAAATGCTCAAACAATTTATAATGCTTATCAACTTGCGTTAGATCATGCTAGGCCAAATGTTCCAACCCCTACTTCGTCTAGTTCACAATCATCTAAAAGAGCTGCGGGCCTAAAAGCACTTAAATCTTGGATGGAGTTTAGGGGTTCTCAAGGTGATAATTTTGATGAGACTTCACATCTAAATGAGCTTCAAGTTTATTTGTCGCAGGGACTTGAAAAGGAGAATCCAGACGGCACCTTTGATCTTTTGGAATGGTGGAAGGCAAGGGAAAAACATTTTCGGTTCTTGCAAGGATGGCTCGGGATATTTTATCTATNATAGTCACCTCTCCCCATGACCGTAAACTGAATTCTGCCTGATTCCTAGATTTTCGTATCCTATAGCCCACGCCTTCCGCATGGGCCCGAACAACCTGACCCGGATTTGCCTAAAATTTTACCGGCCCCATAAAAATGACCTAAGGAATAATAGTCACTGTCTCTCAATGACCGTTTCTTATTTTTTGGCGTTTTAAGACCATAAATCTGCAATTCCTCCCGATTCCCATTTTTTGTGCTATACCCCTCGCCTTCTGCATGGGCCCCGGCTGTAAGGCCCCGTAAAGTTCTGGCAAAGAATTTAAGGTTTCGTGGTGCCAAGGTAGGATAATAGTTTTGAGTATTTTAGAAAACGAGACACGGTACGGAAAGGAGGGCCGCACCCCCAATGACCATTGCCAATGGTCATATTGCACAAATAGCCTATTTTTTTATTTTTTTTTCTTTTTCAATTTACAAAACTAACCTTCTCTAAAACTATAAATACCCCCCTCCCTCTTCTTCATTTCAATACTCAATACTCATTTCTCAATCTAAATTTCTCTCAATCTCTCAATCTCCAATCTTCAAGGCTTCAAGTCTCAATCTCAAATTTCAAGTTAAATCATGCCTCGTTCGGAAAGAGTGCGCTTATTTGTTTCGCAACACTTTGAAGTGCTTGAAGAAAATGAAGAAGGCCAAATATTAAAGTGCAAGAACTGTGGAAGAGTCTTAAATTTTCGTTCAGGGTGTACCACAGGCATTTTAAGGAGCCATATAAAGTATTGTCTTGAGCGTATTTATCCGGAAATTCGTCTTTAAGATTTTTCGACAATTTGTGTTATTTTAAAATTATTAGACGTATTTATGCTTAATGTTTACATTGTTATTAATTTATTATGCATGATAATTTAGTTTTACTATTGTTTTGTTATTTTACTTTTTTTTCAAGCACTTTAATAATTAGGTTTCTATATTATATATACTACATATATTTATATAGCCATGTATAAGAGCAATTTATATTAGTATATACATATATGGTTTACAAGAAATTGCCTTAAACAAAAAAAAATTTTAAAAAAATAGCCCGAAAATAAAAATTCCCGTTAGGCCCGTATAGGCCCGCGAGCCCGGCCCATTTAGCCCAGGACCATGTGGGCTTAGGCCCGTCATGGGCTGGTTCCACCCGTTGAGCCCATGAAGCCCGGGACCGTGAAGCCCGGGACCGCCAGAGCCCGGGACCGCTAAGCCTAGGCCCGTTTAGCCCGGCCCATTTAGGCCCGGGCCCGGGTCCGTTTACCCAAAACGTTGATCGAAGTCAAAATAACTCATTTTATAGCCAAATTTTACCATTTTTCACAGATTTTCATATTTAAGCTTTCCGGCTACGCGCCCGGACTGCGCACGCAAATTGAGGTGGCTATAAATGAGGTTTTTCAAGGCCTCGGAAGCACAGAATTTAATTTAAAACAAGTGATGACCGCTTGGGTCATGACATTCTCCACCTCTAAAATAACCGTTCGTCCTCGAACGGACAAAAGAAGGAAGTACCTGAGTCGGGGAAAAGATGGGGATAACGGCTCCGCATGTCGGACTCGGACTCCCAGGTCGATGCCTCAGCAGGCTGACCTCTCCACTGAACACGAACAGAAGGAAAACTCTTCGACCTCAACTGACGAACATGTCGGTCTAGAATAGCTATCGGCTCCTCCTCATAAGACAAGTCCTTGTCCAACTGGACAGTGCTGAAATCTAACACGTGGGATGGGTCGCTGTGATACCTCCGAAGCATGGACACATGGAACACTAGATGCACGGCTGATAAGCTCGGCGGCAATGCAAGTCTATAAGCCACCTCTCTCACTCGATCAAGAATCTCAAATGGACCAATGAACCTAGGGCTAAGCTTTCCCTTCTTCCCAAATCTCATCACGCCCTTCATAGGCGACACTCGGAGTAATACCTGCTCACCGACCATAAAAGCCACATCTCGAACCTTGCGGTCTGCATAACTCTTCTGCCTGGACTGAGTTGTACGAAGCCTATCCTAAATAATCCTGACCTTGTCCAAGGCCTCCTGAACCAGATCCGTACCCAACAACCGAGCCTCTCCCGGCTCAAACCATCCAACCGGAGACCGACACCGCCTACCATATAAAGTCTCAAAGGAGCCATCTGATACTCGACTGGTAGCTGTTGTTGTAGGCAAACTCTGCTAAAGGAAAAAACTGATCCCACAAGCCTCCAAAGTCAATGACACAAGCTCGGAGCATATCCTCCAAAATTTGAATGGTCCGCTCGGATTGCCCGTCCGTCTGAGGATGAAATGTTGTGCTCAACTCAACCCGTGTGCCCAACTCTCGCTGAACTGCTCTCCAGAAATGTGAGGTAAACTGCGTACCTCGGCCCGAAATGATAGACTCGGGCACACCATGAAGACAACAATCTCCCGGATATAGATCTCAGCTAACCTCTCGGAAGAATAGGAAACTGCCACAGGAATGAAATGCGCTGACTTGGTCAGCCTATCAACAATAACCCACACTGCATCAAACTTCCTCTGAGTCCGTGGGAGTCCAAAAACGAAGTCCATAGTGATCCGCTCCCACTTCCACTCAGGAATCTCAATCTTCTGGAACAAACCACCAGGCCTCTGATGCTCATACTTAACCTGCTGACAATTCAAACCCGAGCTACATATGCAACGATATCCTTCTTCATTCTCCACCACCAATAATGTTGCCGCAAATCCTGATACATCTTTGCGGCGCCCGGATGAATAGAGTACCGGGAGCTATGGCCTCCTCTAAGATCAACTCTCGGAGCCCATCCACATTAGGCACACAAACTCGACCCTGCAATCTCAAAACTCCATCATCATCTAAGGTAACCTGCTTGTCACCTCCGCGCTGCACCGTGTCCCTAAGGACACACAAATGGGGATCATCATACTGTCGATCATGGATACGCTCCAATAAAGAAGAATAAGCGATCGTGCAAGCCAACACACGACTAGGGTCAGAAACATCCAACCTCATGAACTGATTGGCTAAAGCCTGAACATCCAAAGCAAGCGGTCTCTCACCGACCGGAATGTAAGCAAGACTGCCCATACTGGCTGACTTCCTACTCACAGCATCGGCCACCACATTGGCCTTTCCCGGATGATATAAAATAGTGATATCATAATCTTTCAACAACTCCAACCACTTCCTCTGCCTCAAATTCAACTCCTTTTGCTTGAACAAATACTGAAGACTCTTGTGGTCCGTGAACACCTCACATGCCACGCCATACAGATAATGCCTCCAAATCTTCAATGCGTGAACAATGGCTGCCAACTCCAAATCATGAACCGGATAGTTCTTCTCATGAATCTTCAACTGCCGCGAAGCATAGGCAATGACCTTGCCGTCCTGCATCAACACTGTACCAAGCCCAATACGAGATGCATCACAATAAACTTGTATAAGGCCCTGAACCTGTGGGCAAAACCAACACCGGTGTCGTGGTCAGAGCTGTCTTGAGCCTCTGAAAGCTCGCCTCACACTCGTCCGACCATCTGAACTGGGNGGTTCAAGGAGGAGGATGAGACACAGTACTTAGCTAAGCTGGCAATGGGTGAGGAGGTGCATCCTTGGTTGGCCGAATACCTGGCAGCCCCAGGCACTGTTCCAAAATGGTTGAAAGCAGGGGAGAAGATTCTGCGAAACACCTTCAGTTTTGAAGCTAAGGGTTGGTTGACGTTTGTTTGTAGTAGACTTGATCCTTCCACCCATGATCACACAGTTCCTCTTGCCCGGGCTATTCTTGTGGCATCCATCATGGCCGGTTTTCCTATCAATGTTGGTAATATCATCTCGAGGGTGATTTCTGCTGTGGGACAGGAGACGGCCACAAATTACCCCTTCCCCAACACCCTGTCTCTGTACTTTAGGGATTTGAAGGTCAAGAAGAAACGATTTGATGTCACAACCAAGCCAGTGGCCCCCTACTCATGGTATAGTCAGTTGGGTTCGGACAACCCAAAGTCAAAGAAATACCAGGCACCCAACTGGCCAGTCTGAGGAGCTAGTTGCGGTAGAGCCTTCTGCTGGACCATCCTCCATCCCTGCCACTTCCACCAGTGAGCCCTTGCCCCCAGGTCCTTCTACTTCAGTTGACCCGGCAGTCCCTTCATCAAAGACTCATCGATTCACTGCCCACCAGCTCAGTCAGTCTTTAGCCAGTTTGAACAACTGGATGTCAGCTGCGACATCCAAGTTGTCCACCTTGGCTACCACAGTTGAGGCCCAGTCAGCACCAGCCACTGTTCAGATTCCTCCTTCTATTGAGGAGACATTGAAGAAGCTCCTGGCCAACCAGGAGAAGATTTTAGAGACTCAGGCTACCTTGACTAAGGCGGTAGATTCGCATGGTAAGGCTTTGAAGGAGCTTGCCAAGGAACATAAGAAGATGAGAAAGTCAAAGGCGTAAAGGGAGTCGGTGAAGAAGCTTCAAGCTGACGTGGACAAGCTATTGGCAGACCAGATGCCATTAGACATGCTATTTGGGTCCAGCCCTAGACCCAGCAGCATCTCAGCCACAGCAGGAGGAGGAGCCTAGGCACCCAAGAAAGAAGAGGAAGCTTCCTAGCACTGAGGGAGTAGTGATCGAGGTAGCACAAGTTCAGGAGGGTCCCTCCAGTGTTGCACCAGATATTCAGCCGGTCCATGTCCCGGCCCCTGTCCCAGCAGCAGAGCAGCAGCAAGCCGGGAACCAGTCTGAGGTTCCCACCAGTACAGAGGACCAGGGGACCACTGAGGAGCCCATGCAGACGGATCAGGCTTAGGGAGCCCCTTCTATATCCTTTGATCTTATTTTGTGCTTATTTGAGTAGTTGGCATTGGGGACAATGCCAGCTCTTATTCGTGGGGGTGTGCCCTACTTTTTTTGGATTATCTGTGACTGTACATATTGGATTCTTACTTTATGTTTTGTTGCTTTGATTTTCTTGTTGGTCTGTATATAACTTCATACTCTAGCTACTTTTCTCGCACTTTTTATTCTCTTTTGGTCTGTATATAAAGTACTTTTGGTACATATTCATCCCTCATTGTATATTCTACTCCCCTATTGTACATATTCATTCGATTTTTCTATTTTTGCAAAAATTTTCGTTTTTAGCTTAGTAGATAGGCTCGTAACCTTTTGTTTTGTTTTTGGTGTTTTCAATAAGCCCTTGGTTTTCTTAATGCCACGGTTCTTTCCAAGGGTAGAGTATAGTGTGAACCGGGTGGCTCTTCCCGATGATAGATGGAGTGACTACCTTCTTAAGGGTTTGAGTCCGTTTTCTTTTTTAGTTTTCTTTTGTTTTTGTCATTTCGTAGTTAAAGGTACCTCAGGCGAAGCTTCACTTGGGCATAACACATTTGTCCTTGATCCCATGGTCAAAGACATAATGTTGTGTTTAGGGTGTGGTGAAAGTCGTGGCCTTGAGACTCTTGTGTTGACCAAACAGTCATCATGTGGTCTTTTTGGACCATTGTGCGCTTGAATCATGACTAAGGTCGTTGTGGGCCCTCGACTCGATATCTTTAGCAATCCCCTAGCATGTGTGGTGAGGAATAGAATTTTGAGTCCAAGTCCCAAGCCAATGGTCTAGAACTTGCCCCGAGTGTTTGTTGAGGCGAAATCATAGGTGAAGTTTGACTTGAGAAGTGACTATAGGCTCTCCTTGATTCAATTGTAAAATGAACAATTCCATGGCCTACCAATAAAATGATCCCTAGTTAACCCTTTTGAGCCTTAAACCTTCTTCTTTCAGGTTACCCGTTTTTATCCTCTCTTGGCACCCACACTTCCCTTGAGCAATGGCAAAGTCAAAGTTTGGGGGGAGAGACAAGAAGGAAAGCAATGGAAAAAGGTACTAAAGCTAGAAGAAAAAGGCAAGGCAATGAAAAAGAGAAAAGGAAAAAGACAAAAAGAATGAACAAGGTGAAAAAGAATAAAAAGGGGTCAAGAAAAACAAAAGTGAAAAAAGGTGTGGAAACAAAAGTAGAAAAAGGAGAAATGATTTGAATTGCCTAAGAAAGAGTGACAATATGTCCCTCTAGCCCTTGAAAAGAAGTGAATTACCCAAATGAGTCAAGAAAGTGTGCCAAAATGAATCAAAGAAAGTGCTTAAGGGAAGGTTGAACCCATTTGAACAAGAAACATGTCCTACCCTTACCCAAAAGCCCTCACAATTGACTTCCCAAAAGCCCTCACAATTGATCTTCCCAAAAGACCTCACAATTGACTTCCCAAAAGCCCTCACATAAGGGGCAAGCATATGGTACCTAGAGACGGACTTGTGACCTTCTTTGTGAGAGAAATGACTGAAAGTCCTTCAACCTCGGTTTGTGTGTTAATGCTCTAAAAGGTGAGGTTCGCTTAGGGAGAGTTGAGGATGTGTGAGTTTGGGTTCCACAATGACCAAGGTATTTGAGAAAAGCTCTTTGATGAAATGTGTCAACCCTTGATGCTCTTGTGTCACACTTAATCCATAGTTTTCAAAAGCTTAAAATGTGTTAATGATGCATTCGTATTGAGGGCAATTGTTTGTCCCAATTGATGCTTGTTGAGGTTACTCTAGGATAGCTGGAAATTCATGGATTGCTCTCTTTGGGGTGGGTCTTATTTTGTTTGCTTGAGGACAAGCAAGGGTTTAAGTTTGGGGGAGTTGATAATCTAGGATTTTACCATGATTATACCCCTTACTTGCTATTGCTTTTGTTACAAATAGCTACAAAATAGTCCCAAAAGGCTTACAAGTTGCGCTTGATTGCAGGTTTGAGCGACACGATGACAAATGTCAAAGATCGGCTCAAAACGGAGTGAAACCTGCCAAGTGTCAAGAACAAGTGAAGTGGGGAACAGGAAGACCTAGCGCGGACCGCACTGATTTGCCACGCGGCCGTGCTAGGAGATTCAGAGAGGGGTAATTTGAGGTGCAGGCCACGTGGCCGCGCTCCATTTCTGCGCGGTCCGCGCAAGGGAAGTTCAGAGAAGGCTTAAGTCCCACGCGGCCGCGTTACATATCAGTGCGGTCCGCGTAAAGGAGATTCAGAGACATGGAGATTTGGCCAAGTCAAGCTATGCGGCCGCGCCCCATTCCTGCGCGGTCCGCGCCAATCCTCCGCCGCAGCCGCGCGACATTTCTACGCGGTCCGCGGCCTCCCAACTTCAGAGATGAGATTTGAGAGTTCAAAGTGCCTACGCGGCCGCGCGACCTTTTTGCGCGGTCCGCGCTGACCCCACAGGGGTATTTTTGTCCAGATTTTCCAGCTGGGTATAATTAGATTTACCATTTTTAGGTTAAGTTTTAGATTCTGAACAAGAGCTGCACTCGTGAGAAGTATTCTGTAGCCTATTTTGGCAATTTTCCTCTTCAATATCATAATTTCTAATTAGTAATCAATCATTATATTATTTTTATCATCTATTTCTACTGTTTCTTCTTTAATTATGTCTAGCTAAACCCATTAGCTAGGGTTGTGGCTCAACCCTAGTGTGGGTAGTCAATGGGTGTTGCATTCTAGGGTGAGATTAAGATTGGGTATTTGTTAGTTGGGTTGATTTTGTGTTTCAATCTAGAATTTGTGGTTGCAAACATGAATTCAAGCTTAGTGGGTCTAACTCTTCTTGAGAAAGAGAGGTCATATGACCCTAAAAGTTAACCCAACAAGGAATTGGGATGGACCCATGAGAATGGTAGTCCCAATTAACGGGTTAAACCTCGAAAGAGTAACTACCCTACTTGAGCCCTAGTTGCCCGGTCTAATTGGCCTACCTAATTGGTCTCGAGAGAGTCAATTGGGCAAAATCGTTCTCTCTACCGAGAGGTGTGAGAATGAGTTCAATTGCACAACGGCTATAGCAATAAACTCAGATTTATCAATCTTCCCTTAGTTGCTTCTACCCGTTAGCTAGCCACCTAGATAGTGTCACGATCCTAGTGCCTTTTTTCTATATTAAGCACAACTTAGCAATATTTCCCTAGCATAATTTAGCTTTAATCCTTAGATTACAATAGTAGTTTTAAATATAAAAACCCCCAAAAATGTTAGGAGTGCAATTAGAAGTACAAACGTAATTCTAAGCTAAACAGGCAATACAACTCCATTCCAAGCTCCCTGTGGAAATTCGACCCCGATCCACTATTCGGGTATTACTTATTGCTACCCATTCTGCCTACCATTGTGTAGTGTTGAGACGGCTGCGATCAGTCTGCACAAAAGAGTGCAGAGTGTAGTATCAGCACAACCGACCCCATGTGCTGGTAAGTGCCTAGCTTAACCTCGACGAAGTAGTGACGAGGCTACGACCAGACTACCAAATAAACCTATGCAATTTAACTATATACAGCAGAAAAGAAGTACAGAAAGAAACAGTCATATACAGTCAAGTATGGGAGGGGGAAGGCATGCTTGCAGGGAAACATCGAATAGTAACAGAAGAGCAACAAATAAATACGAGGATCACCACAGTTCAATTGAAAATAGGAAGGGGAAATCATGTTGCGGGGTACAACAAGTATCAACAGGAAACTAGCAATTTGGTGTAGAGAAATCATAACTCAGTTATCAAAAAAAATAGGAAATCAAAGACAAGTACACGGCATCACCCTTCGTGCTTTTACTCTCTCTCACTAAAACAATACACGGCATCACCCTTCGTGCTTTAACACTCTCTCACCAAAACAATACACGGCATCACCCTTCGTGCTTTACGCTCTTCCTCACCCAAACAACAATCACAAGGCAAATAGGGTAAGGGAATCTATAACCACGAAATGAAATCAAGTAACAACAGAAAATCAGTAAATAAACGTAAAGGACAACATAACTCAATTATCAGCAAGAATCAGGGAAATCAAGGACAAGTGCACGGCATCACCCTTCGTGCTTTTACTCTCGTCCTCACCGTAAGAATCAATATAATAGGCACGGAATGGTACATCGTGCGGCACGGCATCACCCTTCGTACTTTACACGCTTTCCTCACCATGAAATCGATATAATAGGCACGGAATGGTACATCGTGCGGTACGGCATCACCCTTCGTGCTTTACACTCTTTCCTCACAAAACAAACAATGCACGGCATCACCCTTCGTGCTTTAACTCTCTTCCTTACCCAAACAACAATCACAAACAATAGGGAAAGGAAGTAAAGGATATTTGCAATAAGAATCCCGGCAAGGGAGCAACAAGTCAACAATTAAATCTCGGCAAGGGAACAACATCAATAGCATTAACATCCCGGCAAGGGAGATAACAAATACATCAACAATAGCCCAGCAAGGGTGACAACATAATGATCTCTTCTCTTTCTCAATTTTACTTCACAATTCACTTCACAACTCGAGCCAATGCTCTAGAGGTTCATTTATCACTTATACCTTCGCAACTCATTTCACAACTCGAGCCAATGCTCTAAAAGTTCAATTGACACTTATACTTTCACAATTCGTTATACAACTTGAGCCAACGCTCCTCAATGTTCATAGGTCACAATTCTTTCCACAAACTTTATACAACAAATAGAAACCATCACCAAGGCATGAAAGACATAACGAAGTCATGATAATCACAATATAAAGACTCATGGGCATGCTAGACACCAACGTATAGATACTCGTCACCATGTCTATACGTCGTACTCAATAATTATCACATAGCAAATAGGACTCAACTCCTAATCCCTCAAGCTAAGGTTAGAAAAAACACTTACCTCGATGCCACGAACGCAATTCATGTCTCAATTATCGCTTTACCCATTGATTCCACCACCTCTTCGCTCGTATCTAGTCACAAGTTACTTAATTACATTAATAAACGCTAAATGTATCCACCCCAAAGCATGAAAATGAGTTTTTCTAAAGTTTTTCCCAAAAAGTCAAAAATTTCCCCCAGGCTCACATGGTCAAAACCTGAGGTTCGAACAAAAACCCGATTACCCATTCCCCCACGAACCCAAATATATAATTTGTTTTGAAATCGGACCTCAAATAGAGGTCCAAACCCCCAATTTTTGAAAAACCTAGGTCCTACCCAAAACCCTCTATTTCCCCCATGAAAATCTTTGATTTTAAGTTGAAATCATGTTAAAAGATGTTAAGGAGTGAAGAAAATAAGTTTGAAATCACTTACCAACGTTTTGGAGAAGAAAGGGCGTTTGAAAAATCGCCTCTTATATTTTTGGGGTTTTGAAAAATGAAAAACAACTGAAAATCCCGTCTATATATATACCTCTCAGAACCCCTGTGCGGACCGCACAAAACGGACTGCGGCCGCACAACCCTTCCTGACCCTGTGCGGACCGCACAAAGTCGACTGCGGCCGCACAGCCCTCCACCGCGCACCGCATAAAGTCGACCGCGGACCGCACTGACCCCCTCCGCGGTCGCACACGATTTCTCGCGGACCGCACTAGCGGGTTCAGAGAGCTGAAATTGCTCTGAACCTGCAATATCTGAGTTTTTAAGCCTAAGACCTCCCGGAACCTACCCGAAACTCACCCGAGCCCTCGGAACTCCAAACCAAATGTGCATACTAGCTCAAAACATTATACGAACTTATCCGTGCAATCAAATCGCCAAAATAACGTCTCAAACAACGAATTAAACCTCAAAATCATAGAATTTTCTCAAACTTCTCAAAACATCAATTTTTTTGCAACTTAAGTTCGAATCACGTCAAATGACATCCGTTTTTCACCAAATTCCACAGAAACGTCTTAAATCATATATAAGACTTGTACCGGGCGCCGGAACCAAAATACGGGCCCGATACCATCATGTTCTAGCAAAATTCATTTCAAATTCCTATAAACAGTTTCAGAAAATAATTTTCTTTTAAAATTTATTTCTCGGGCTTGGGACCTCGGAATCCGATTCCGGGCATACGCCCAGACATATTTTCCTATGGACCCTTCGGGACTGTCAAATCACGGGTCCAGGTCCGTTTACCCAAAACGTTGACCGAAGTAAAAATAACTCATTTTATAGCCAAATTTTACCATTTTTCATAGATTTTCATATTTAAGCTTTCCGGCTACGCGCCCGGACTGCGCACGCAAATCGAGGTGACTTTAAATGAGGTATTTCAAGGCCTCCGAAGCACAGAATTTAATTTAAAACAAGTGATGACCGCTTGGGTCATCACATGACCTTTCTCATTTCTCTTCTCACTGTCGCCTTATAGTGCTCTTTGCGAGTTTTCACTAACAAGACTCTCTCATTTTGGTTTCTTTACTCATCACCGCCTTGCGGTGCCTGTGAGGATTTTCACCAACAAGACTCTCTTATGTCATTTCTCTCATTTTGGTCGCATCGGATCCAAGTAACGGTATCCTCCCATTTTGAAAATTCTCGTTGATTGATCGAGGACTTTGACAGGATTTGAATTGAATTACAACTCTCGAATCTTTCGGGCGAAACCATCGCCGAGTCATTATAACTTCTGTCCAGTTTCAACTTTTGGGAGATTTAGATTTTTATTTGGTGTGACTGAACCCTAGAGAGAGGCTGCCAACGTATCCTTTCAGATCAGGTCGAACGTAGTTCAAGGATCTAATTGTTTTTATTTTCTTTTCTTCTGTCCTTTTCTTCTGTTTTGTTTTGTTTTCTCTTTCTTTTCCTCTCTTTTTTACATTTTTCATTTCTTTTTCTTTTGTCTTTTCTTCCTTCTTCTCTTTTATTTTTTTAATTTTTGTATTCCTCTTTTTCTTCTCTTTTCATTTTTTTTCAATAATAACTTCCAGGTTCCAAAGAGGGTAATCAAAGAATAGGAGTCGGCTCAAAGGGTTTGCAAAGGGTTGAATATTTGGATAGTGAGAAAGAAAGCCTTCTTCATTCCAAACGGAGAACATTAATGCTATATAGAGGATCCAATAGCGCACTCTTTTGGCAGTACTCTTGTTGCAATGCATGGACCTTTCCAATCTGGAGCCAATTTTCCTTTAGTTGTTCCGGTGATTAAATTAAAATATTATTTAATGGATGAAAATGGAAAAATTTTTAATCCCGATCCATGTCGTACCATTATTTTAAATCCAGTCAATTTGAATTGGTATTTTCTCCATCACAATTATTGTGAAGAGACATCTAAAATAATTAGTCTTGGACAGTTTATTTGTGAAAATGTATGTATAGCCAAAAATGGACCGCCCCTCAAATCGGGTCAAGTTATACTTGTTCAAGTTGACTCGATAGTGATACGATCAGCTAAGCCTTATTTGGCCACCCCCGGAGCAACTGTTCATGGCCATTNGGCTGATAAGCTCGGCGGCAATGCAAGTCTATAAGCCACCTCTCTCACTCGATCAAGAATCTCAAATGGACCAATGAACCTAGGGCTAAGCTTTCCCTTCTTCCCAAATCTCATCACGCCCTTCATAGGCGACACTCGGAGTAATACCTGCTCACCGACCATAAAAGCCACATCTCGAACCTTGCGGTCTGCATAACTCTTCTGCCTGGACTGAGTTGTACGAAGCCTATCCTAAATAATCCTGACCTTGTCCAAGGCCTCCTGAACCAGATCCGTACCCAACAACCGAGCCTCTCCCGGCTCAAACCATCCAACCGGAGACCGACACCGCCTACCATATAAAGTCTCAAAGGAGCCATCTGATACTCGACTGGTAGCTGTTGTTGTAGGCAAACTCTGCTAAAGGAAAAAACTGATCCCACAAGCCTCCAAAGTCAATGACACAAGCTCGGAGCATATCCTCCAAAATTTGAATGGTCCGCTCGGATTGCCCGTCCGTCTGAGGATGAAATGTTGTGCTCAACTCAACCCGTGTGCCCAACTCTCGCTGAACTGCTCTCCAGAAATGTGAGGTAAACTGCGTACCTCGGCCCGAAATGATAGACTCGGGCACACCATGAAGACAACAATCTCCCGGATATAGATCTCAGCTAACCTCTCGGAAGAATAGGAAACTGCCACAGGAATGAAATGCGCTGACTTGGTCAGCCTATCAACAATAACCCACACTGCATCAAACTTCCTCTGAGTCCGTGGGAGTCCAAAAACGAAGTCCATAGTGATCCGCTCCCACTTCCACTCAGGAATCTCAATCTTCTGGAACAAACCACCAGGCCTCTGATGCTCATACTTAACCTGCTGACAATTCAAACCCGAGCTACATATGCAACGATATCCTTCTTCATTCTCCACCACCAATAATGTTGCCGCAAATCCTGATACATCTTTGCGGCGCCCGGATGAATAGAGTACCGGGAGCTATGGCCTCCTCTAAGATCAACTCTCGGAGCCCATCCACATTAGGCACACAAACTCGACCCTGCAATCTCAAAACTCCATCATCATCTAAGGTAACCTGCTTGTCACCTCCGCGCTGCACCGTGTCCCTAAGGACACACAAATGGGGATCATCATACTGTCGATCATGGATACGCTCCAATAAAGAAGAATAAGCGATCGTGCAAGCCAACACACGACTAGGGTCAGAAACATCCAACCTCATGAACTGATTGGCTAAAGCCTGAACATCCAAAGCAAGCGGTCTCTCACCGACCGGAATGTAAGCAAGACTGCCCATACTGGCTGACTTCCTACTCACAGCATCGGCCACCACATTGGCCTTTCCCGGATGATATAAAATAGTGATATCATAATCTTTCAACAACTCCAACCACTTCCTCTGCCTCAAATTCAACTCCTTTTGCTTGAACAAATACTGAAGACTCTTGTGGTCCGTGAACACCTCACATGCCACGCCATACAGATAATGCCTCCAAATCTTCAATGCGTGAACAATGGCTGCCAACTCCAAATCATGAACCGGATAGTTCTTCTCATGAATCTTCAACTGCCGCGAAGCATAGGCAATGACCTTGCCGTCCTGCATCAACACTGTACCAAGCCCAATACGAGATGCATCACAATAAATTGTATAAGGCCCTGAACCTGTGGGCAAAACCAACACCGGTGTCGTGGTCAGAGCTGTCTTGAGCCTCTGAAAGCTCGCCTCACACTCGTCCGACCATCTGAACTGGGCACCCTTCTGGGTCAACCTGGTCATCGGGGCTGCGATAGACGAAAACCCCTCTACGAACCGACGATAGTAGCCTGCCAAACCCAAGAAACTCTGAATCTCTGTGGCTGATGCTGGCCTAGGCCAGTTCTTGACTGCCTCAATCTTCTTCGGATCAACCTGAATACCCTCTACTGACACAACATGACCCAGAAATGCAACTGAACTCAACCAGAACTCACACTTCGAGAACATTGCATATAACTGACTATCCCTCGGAGTCTGAAGAACCACCCTGAGATGCTGCTCGTGCTCTTCCCGATTGCGGGATTATATCAAAATATCATCAATGAAGACTATCACGAACGAATCCAAATAAGGCCTGAACACTCGGTTCATCAAATCCATAAAAGCTGCTGGGGCATTTGTCAACCCAAATGACATAACCAAGAACTCATAATGTCCGTACCGAGTGCAAAAAGCTGTCTTAGGGACATCGGATGCCCAAATCCTCAACTGATGGTAGCCAGATCTCAAATCAATCTTTGAAAATACCTTGGCACCCTGAAGCTGATCAAACAAATCATCAATCCTCGGCAATGGATACTTATTCTTGATTGTAACCTTGTTCAACTGCCGGTAATAAATGCACATTCTCATCGATCCATCCTTCTTCTTAACAAACAACACTGGCGCACCCCAAGGCGAAACACTAGGTCTAATGAAACCCTTCTCAAGCAAGTCTTGTAACTGCTCCTTCAACTCCTTCAACTCAGGCGGGGCCATACGATACGGCGGGATAGAAATGGGCTGAGTGCTCGGAGCCAAATCAATGCAAAAGTCAATATCCCTATCGGGCGGCATACCCGGCAGGTCTGAAGGGAATACCTCCGGAAACTCGCAAACAATGAGCACAGAATCAATAGAAGGAACCTCGGCACTAGAATCACGAACATATGCCAAATAGGCCAAACACCCATTCTCAACCATACGTCGAGCCTTCACATAAGAGATAACACTACGAGTAGAATGACCAGGAGTCCCTTTCCACTCTAAACGAGGCAAACCTGGTAAGGCTAAGGTCACAGTCTTTGCATGATAGTCCAAGATAGCGTGGTAAGGTGATAACCAGTCCATCCCCAATATAACATCGAAATCGACCATGTCCAGAAGCAATAAATCTACTCGAGTCTCAAGACCCCCAATCACAACTACACAAGAGCGATGGACACGATCTACCATAATAGAATCACCCACCGGCGTAGACACATAAACAGGAGCACTCAAAGAATCACTATGCATGACCGGATACGGTGCAAAATAAGATGACACATAGGAGTATGTAGATCCTGGATCAAATAAAAGCGAAGCATCTCTACTACAAACCAGAACAGTACTTGTACCTCCACCTCTAATACCTCTACCTCCACCTCTAGCTGACTGAGCGGGCTGAACGAGTCCCTCAATGAACCTCCTCACTCTCTCTCTCTCAGTGACAGGAAGAAACTACTCCAGAAATAGCTGAGAAAACTGATCACAAGTCAAAGTTGATGACCTAACTGGTCTAGCCAAACAATAATCTCTCCAACAAGTCTTGGCGGGTCCAGACGAGCGAAAAGTAGCAAAGTCGACCCCATTGGTCTCCACTGTCCCCATGTTCCTGAGAACCTCGTGACAGCTGCCTAAATAGTCCTGTGGATCCTCAGAAGATGCACCGCTGAAAGTGGTAGTGAAGAGCTTGGTGAAACTTATCCAACCTCCACAAAGCCTCCGAACACGTAGCTGATCTATCACCGGTCTGTGCTGCTGCTCGGCTAAAGAAGCGGTACATGACTTTGCCATTCGCGAAAGGACAAGAGTAGAGGTTTCAATTTAGTAGTGAGAACAAAATCACACGACAGAGAAGAATAGAAGTGAAACATTTCCTAACTCTGTAGCCTCTGGGAGATAAATACATATGTCTCCGTACCGATCCCTCAGACTCTACTAAGCTTGTATGTGAACTGTGAGACCCATGTAACCTAGAGCTCTGATACCAACTTGTCACGACCCGGATTTTCTACCCTCGGGAGTCATGATGGCGCCTACTCGTGAAAGCTAGGCAAGACAACCAGTTTAACTATTTACCTTTTTACCCATTTTATATCCTTTAACAATTACGAAGAAATAACATTTTAACAGCGGAATTTAACATATGCGGAAGAAAAACAATAAGCTATCTGAACATGAATCTAATACAACTGTTTGAATCTCAACTACCCAGAACTGGTGTTACAGTTTCATAGACGGTCTAAGAATACTACAAATAAAGATCTGAAAGAAATAAATACAACACTGTCTCTGGAATTGCATGAAAGAAACAGGAATAGTAGATAGAAGGAGACGCCAAGGCCTGCGGACGCCTGCAGGACTACCTCGGGTCGCCTGATGAACAAGAATCAGCAATCCCACTGCGGTCCGAAGCCTACAACACTGGGGTCTACACAAAAGAGTGCATAGTGTAGTATCAGCACAACCGACCCCATGTGCTGGTAAATGCCTTGCCTAACCTCGGCGAAGTAGTGACGAGGCTAGGACTAGACTACCAAATAAACATGTGCAATTTAACTACATACAGCGGAAAAGAAGTACAGAAAGAAACAATCATATACAGTCAAGTATGGGAGGGGGAAGGCATGCTGCGGGGAAACATCGAATAGTAACAGAAGAGCAACAAATAAATACGAGGATCACCACAGTTCAGTTGAAAATAGGAAGGTGAAATCATGCAGCGGGGTACAACAAGTATCAACAGGAAACCAGCAATTTGGTGTAGAGAAATCATAACTCAGTTATCAAAAAAAATAGGAAATCAAAGACAAGTACACGGCATCACCCTTCGTACTTTTACTCTCTCTCACCAAAACAATACACGGCATCACCCTTCGTGCTTTAACACTCTCTCACCAAAACAATACACGGCATCACCCTTCGTGCTTTATGCTCTTCCTCACCCAAATAACAATCACAAGGCAAATAGGATAAGGGAATCTATAACCACGAAATGAAATCAAGTAACAACAGAAAATCAGTAAATAAACGTAAAGGACAACATAACTCAATTATCAGCAAGAATCAGGGAAATCAAGGACAAGTGCACGGCATCACCCTTCGTGCTTTTACTCTCGTCCTCACCGTAAGAATCAATATAATAGGCACGGAATGGTACATCGTGCGGCACGGCATCACCCTTCGTACTTTACACGCTTTCCTCACCATGAAATCGATATAATAGGCACGGAATGGTACATCGTGCGGTACGGCATCACCCTTCGTGCTTTACACTCTTTCCTCACAAAACCAACAATGCACGGCATCACCCTTCGTGCTTTAACTCTCTT
>NC_031998.1:49259936-49270265 GCF_001879085.1 Nicotiana attenuata
CCCCTCCGCGGTCGCACACGATTTCTCGCGGACCGCACTAGCGGGTTCAGAGAGCTGAAATTGCTCTGAACCTGCAATATCTGAGTTTTTAAGCCTAAGACCTCCCGGAACCTACCCGAAACTCACCCGAGCCCTCGGAACTCCAAACCAAATGTGCATACTAGCTCAAAACATTATACGAACTTATCCGTGCAATCAAATCGCCAAAATAACGTCTCAAACAACGAATTAAACCTCAAAATCATAGAATTTTCTCAAACTTCTCAAAACATCAATTTTTTTGCAACTTAAGTTCGAATCACGTCAAATGACATCCGTTTTTCACCAAATTCCACAGAAACGTCTTAAATCATATATAAGACTTGTACCGGGCGCCGGAACCAAAATACGGGCCCGATACCATCATGTTCTAGCAAAATTCATTTCAAATTCCTATAAACAGTTTCAGAAAATAATTTTCTTTTAAAATTTATTTCTCGGGCTTGGGACCTCGGAATCCGATTCCGGGCATACGCCCAGACATATTTTCCTATGGACCCTTCGGGACTGTCAAATCACGGGTCCAGGTCCGTTTACCCAAAACGTTGACCGAAGTAAAAATAACTCATTTTATAGCCAAATTTTACCATTTTTCATAGATTTTCATATTTAAGCTTTCCGGCTACGCGCCCGGACTGCGCACGCAAATCGAGGTGACTTTAAATGAGGTATTTCAAGGCCTCCGAAGCACAGAATTTAATTTAAAACAAGTGATGACCGCTTGGGTCATCACATGACCTTTCTCATTTCTCTTCTCACTGTCGCCTTATAGTGCTCTTTGCGAGTTTTCACTAACAAGACTCTCTCATTTTGGTTTCTTTACTCATCACCGCCTTGCGGTGCCTGTGAGGATTTTCACCAACAAGACTCTCTTATGTCATTTCTCTCATTTTGGTCGCATCGGATCCAAGTAACGGTATCCTCCCATTTTGAAAATTCTCGTTGATTGATCGGAAGGACTTTGACAAGGATTTGAATTGAATTACAACTCTCGAATCTTTCGGGCGAAACCATCGCCGAGTCATTATAACTTCTGTCCCAGTTTCAACTTTTGGGAGAATTTAGATTTTTATTTTGGTGTGACTGAACCCTAGAGAGAGGCTGCCAACGTATCCTTTCAGAATCAGGTCGAACGTAGTTCAAGGATCATTGTTTTTATTTTCTTTTCTTCTGCCTTTTCTTCTGTTTTGTTTTGTTTTCTCTTTCTTTTTCCTCTCTTTTTTACATTTTTCATTTCTTTTTCTTTTGTCTTTTCTTCCTTCTTCTCTTTTATTTTTTTAATTTTTGTATTCCTCTTTTTCTTCTCTTTTCATTTTTTTTCAATAATAACTTCCAGGTTCCAAAGAGGGTAATCAAAGAATAGGAGTCGGCTCAAAGGGTTTGCAAAGGGTTGAATATTTGGATAGTGAGAAAGAAAGCCTTCTTCATTCCAAACGGAGAACATTAATGCTATATAGAGGATCCAATAGCGCACTCTTTTGGCAGTACTCTTGTTGCAATGCATGGACCTTTCCAATCTGGAGCCAATTTTCCTTTAGTTGTTCCGATTCTTTGTTTTATTCCCTTAAACTTATCTTCATTATGATCTGAATCTTGATTCATTATTTCGAGGTCTGACAGTGTTTTAGGATCTGGGCATGAAGTCCGCAAGCATGTCATGTTATTGAAATCTGCATTTAACAGAACTGAAAAAAGAAATAAGAAAAGTGACAAGATTAAGAAAAGAGACACTCCTGGACAATGAAATATTAATTTCATTTGATTTTTTTTAATTTTAAAGATAGAAGGGTTTACATCGGAAATTAAGACAATAAAGTAAAACATACGGATCACACCCTGAGATAATCCGGACGTGGAAAGGATAGCAAGACTGGGTACTGAAACTGCCATATAATGGGGAACTTTCAGGCTTGGCGACCGTATTTTGGCTTTTCTTCTGTCTCGGCAATGGCTACAATGGCCTTTAGTGCCGGATTAAATTCCTCATCTTCACAAATCATTCCAACTATTGGCCCGGTGTTGTGAGCAGGCAAAGGATTATTCGTCACACATGAGCCTCTTCGTCTCGAAGAACGATTCTTTCAACTTCAATCAAGTATTCAACTGCCCTCTTGAGGGTCCAACAGTCCTCCGTACTGTGTCCTACTGCTCCAGAGTGGTACTGACATATAGCATCAGCTCGGTGCGAAGGGACTCGGGGTTCAGCCAGTTTGGGGCCACTGGCTGCTATAGATCTAGCCTGAAAGCTTTTGGAACAAGCTTGAATACGATTCACCAGTATGGGTGAACTGATTCTTTCTAAAAGGCTCTCTTGGGAGAGGATTGTAGTGGAAAACATTTGGTTAGGGATTATATGGAGCTTGGACAGGATGGGATTTCTGGGAGGTGGAGCTCGGGTTTGTGTATAATGTTGTGGCCGCGTGTAAGGTGGCGCGTTCATCACCGCATAGGGAGGCGGTGTCACGTCATAAGCACCATCTTGAGGGGGTTAATAGTGTTGAGGGACCTTAGGAAGCATATATGATTGGTTGAAAGACCAGGAAGCCCACTTCGAGCTCGAAGCCATCATGACTCCCTCTTCTCTCCAATTTCTGTTCATCAAACCCTCCGAACCATTCTGAACGGCCTGTGATGTGGCCTTAAAGGCAGCACGACTCAAGATTCGGCCCGTTTTTAACCCATTTTCTACCATCTCCCTAATTTTGATAGCCTCGGTGAACGGCTTACCCATAGCAGACATCATGTTCTGGAAGTAGTCCGCCTCTTGGGCCTTTAGAATAACCGCAACCATTTCTGCTTCGTCCATTGGAGGCTTTACCCTGGCAGCTTGCTCACGCCATTTGGTAGCATATTCGCAGAAACTTTTTGCTTTTTTCTTTTTCAAATTGGAAAAAGAGTTCATGTCGGGAGCGATGTCGGCATTATACTGGAACTAGCGGACAAAATCTCAGGCCATATCGTCCCACATGCCAATGGGTAATTTCTTGATCAGTATACCACTCATAAGCGATTCCGGTGAGGCTTTCCCCAAAATAGGCCATTAGCAGCTCCTCTTTTCTACCAGCACCCCTCAGTTGGTTATAGTATCGATTTAGATGAGCGACCGGGTCTCCGTGCCCGTCGTACTTTTCAAATTTTGGCATCTTGAAGCCAGTCGGCAAGTGAACATGGGGAAACATACACAGGTCAGAGTATGAGAGACTCTTTTGGCCACTCAGACCTTGCATGTTTTTCAGACTTTGCTCCAGGCTCTTCATCTTCCGAGCCATTTCCTCTTGCTCGGGATTCTTGACAACCTTTTCTTGCCTCGCCGAGAAGTCACATTGCAGAGGTTGAGTAAATGAGTATGGGGTCACATATGTTATTTCTGGTTGAAATTGCGGACCTTGAAAGGTGAACATTGGAGGCTCAACATACGGCTGTGGTAAAGTTGGTTGTGCTGTGGTGTAGGCTGGTACTGCAGAGAATATTATCGGCGGTGCCTTTGAAGTCGGCGCCTGGGGCAAACCACAGAAGGCATTCCGGGACCGTTAAATGACATTGGAGGGTACCCGCATGGGATGAACGGGTCGGGCACAGGGGCGTTGGTAGCCTCACCCAACCTTGGGATCAACTCAGGGAACCCAGGGATTGCACTTGGCGGTTCCCTACCATTAGACCAGGCGTCCCACATTTTCAATATGCTTGCATATCCTATTCTCTTCAGCAGCTGCTGATTCTGGCTGTGGAATAGCCAACGCCAGGCTATCCTCAGGATCAATAATTGGTAGATGACTTTCGAAGGCCATAGGAACCCTGCCTTTGGATCTTGTGAAGTAAGGATGGGAAGCCAGATTACCAACAAAACCAACCACCTGAGCAGAACCTAGCTTATTTGCACACCCAACAACCTTGTTAGTTTTGAGACGCTTAACAGATAGGAAATCGCACGTTGGATGCAATGCACCTAAATAGTTAAACGCTTCTACCATGTGTTTGAATTGCATATTTCATCCCGGCCTTAACTAACCCTTTTTCACTCTGTGCCTCTTTTCTTACATTTCTGCTTCTCTTTAATCACTCTTGATTTTCTCATTTTGTTACTGTCGCTCTTATATTTTTGGCACTCTCTTTTTCTCTTTTTATTTTTGTCACTCTTTTCTTTCTTTTTCACTCGATTTTTCTTTCTC
The DNA here is from genome assembly GCF_001879085.1 of Nicotiana attenuata. Taxonomy (NCBI): domain Eukaryota; kingdom Viridiplantae; phylum Streptophyta; class Magnoliopsida; order Solanales; family Solanaceae; genus Nicotiana; species Nicotiana attenuata. Next base: position 49,264,145 of record NC_031998.1, read on the forward strand.
TTTTTTTTTCCAGTTTATTTTTCACTCAATTAATTTAATGGCTATGATCAAACCCGATGAGGATTACCTACATATCATGATGCCGCATGAATCAGTTCATTACGTAGTTCAAGACCAAGTTACTCCTAATCAAGAAAAAATATTTTGGATTTTGGATTTTAAATTTTTTTTTTTTTTGGAAAGAAAGACTTCTAAAAATTCTTTTTCTTTTGTTTTGAACTTTGGAAATTTCAAAAGTAAAACGAAAATATTTTTGTTTGAATTTCCATTCTTTTTCTCTTTTTATTTTTTTATTTCAAAGAAGAAAGAAAAAAAATTTGGATTTTGAATGTTGCCTCTGAATTTTCGAAAGAAGACTTTTAAGAAGAAAAAAAATTACGAAAGTACTTCTAAAGAAAAGCGAAAATATTTTTGGACTTTTATTTCTCAAATTTTATGATATTTACGAAGTAAAGACTTCTAAAGTAGGAAAGGAATGTTTTTTGGATTTTTTTTTTTTGGGAAAAATATTTCAAAATAAAGGAAACCCGTATTTTGGATTTTGATTTTTTTTTATGAAAAGACTTCGGAAAGAAGGAGAATATTTTTTGATTTAAAATCTTTTTTTTTTTGAATTTTCTAAGGAAAGACTTCTAAAAAAGGAATTAAAGGAAAATATTTTTGGATTATTTTAAAAATTGGGGCCGAAACTGATGAGGTTTGCCTACGTATCTCAGATCCGGTGAGAATCAGACCCGCGTAGTTCGGTCGTTTTGACGGAACAGGGGAAGCATGACTTTTGAAAACTTTGGCTTATTTTCTTTCTTTTTTTTCAAAATTTCGGCATAGTTTTGGAATTTTTCAAATATCTACCTCTCACTCTTGTTTTCTTTGATTTTCTCTTCTTCTTCTTCTTTTTCTTCCTTTTTTTTTTCTTTCCTTGTTCTAGAAGCCAGTCAATATGCAAGCCGAAATAAATTAATGCACAAGTAGCACGTAAAATGCATCAGGATGTTCTTTTTGTTTCGGGTACACCTTTCCTAGACGGACCCAACCCCAGTGTTGAGTCCCCAAAGTCAAATGCACGTGATGCAAACAAACGTACCTACTAGGGATCTAGCATGAGGCTATGTCATTCTAAGTTTTGACACCTAGGTGTATTGTTCTAGATATAGCTGTCACGACCCAAAACCAACTAAGGGTCGTGATGGCGCCGGACACCGTTTTCAGGCAAGCCAACCATAAATACTTAATTAAATTCTCAAATAAATAATTGTGAAAACTCTGATTTTCCTTCAAATTTTACTAGTAAAAGATACTCATTTCAAATTAAATATAAATGTCAAGAAGTCAATACAAAATACCCCATAATCATACCAGAACCCGGTATCACAAGTGCATGAGCGCTTACTGGGGAATGAAATAAAATACAGTAACTGCCCGGAATACAAAGTGGATAGGAATGAAAATACAGCACAATACTCTGAAGGAGACTATACTGGCTGTGGGTCGCCTCGAGAAATGCAGCTCACCTAGTCACCGTATCATCCATGCTGCTACGCCCAGTAGGCCGCTAGGAATACCTGTACCTGTGCAACAAAATGCACAGCAAGTGTAGCATGAGTACGAAAATAACGTGTACTCAGTAAGTATCCCGCCTAATCTCGAAGAAGTAGAGACGAGAGGTCGACTTCGACACTTACTAGTAGTCCAATAATGATAAATCTATAATGTAACAAATTGAGGATTTATATAAGCATGATTGTAATTCAATAAGTGAAGCAAGTAAGCAATTCTTTCTTTTATAGGAAAATCCCAAATCCCTTTTTCATAATTTATATATTTATTCCCAAATCGGGAAAGAAAAATATCACTTCAATAGATTTCAAGGCAAGCAATACAAGCATGCGCAAATCATGCCGAGGGCGTACGACCCGATCTTACAATATTTAAATTGTGCACTGCCAGAGGGTCGAATGGCGCGAACCATAGATGCATCTATTATCCCGCTCGTGAATCATACATGCGACGCGATCAAATATAAATAAACAATCACCCTGCTTGCGAATCATACATGCGACGCAGGTACACATAGAATCACATATTCAAAGAGTCAATCAAGACATTCGTCAAGGCAATAATTATTCAAGGAGGTGTAAATTCCTCTTTTTACAAGTCAAGAAAATGAAGTTTAACTCTTTTAGAAAACTGTTTGCCACCTCGATATGATTTAAGCATTTTTAAATTTGTCAACAAGGTTGCATTTATTACAAGTAAGCATGCTTTTGGGTCCTAAACTACCCGGACATAAGCATAATAGTAGCTACGCACGGACTCTCGTCACCTCGTGCATACGTAGCCCCCGCAAATAGCAGCACATATCCAATTAATTCACCTATGGGGACAATTCCCGCTTACAAGGTTAGAAAGGAGACTCACCTCGCTCCGAAGTTCCATAACCGTTATTCCATGCCCTTCCGAAAACTCAAATCGATGCATATTGCTCTAAAACTAGCCAATAATTATGAAAACTCATTAAAATATGATCAATTACTCATTACAATCCAATTTATAACAATTCCTAACCCCGATCGAAAAGTTGACAAAATTACCCTCGGGCCCACGTGCCCGGATTCCGAAATTTTTCGAAGATAAAGTCTACCCAAAACCTCACGAACTCAAATATATAATTTACTCCCAATTTCGTGCCCAAATCGTGGTCAAAATTCAAGAATAACAAATTTATAGGTTTTTCTTCAAAACCCCAATCTTCACTAATTTCCCATGATTGTCCATGTTAAAATCTAGATATAATCCAAGTAATTAACTTGCAATATGTGGGAATCACTTACCATGACATGGATAATGAAAATGGAGCTCCAAAATCGCTCCTAGGTCGGCTCCCATGGAGGAAATGAGATGAAATGAGCCAAACCCATTTCTTTACACTTATTCACTGCCCAGACGACTCTTCTTCGCGTTCCTGAGACCCCCGTTGCGTTCGCGAAGAAGAAAATTCTCAAAAACCATTTTTCAAACTCTTCTCAGACAGCCTCTAGTTCAATGGACATAACCTTTTGTAAAAAACTCTAAATGACAAATGGTTTAATGTTTTGAAAACTAGACACCAGGATCTACAACTTTTAGGTTTTGGAAATTTCCCGATTCCTTATAGATTTTGAGATATAAGCTACCAAAGTCAGCCCTGTGCAACACAAATTTCTTTTTCATCTTCCCGGACAGCCTATAGTGTACCAGCCATAACTTTTCATACACAAATCCAAATGCTAAATGGTTTACCTTGCTGAAAACTAGACACAAAAGGGCTACAACTTTCATTTTTAGATCATCTCCAAATTCCTTGTAAATTGTGAAATATGAGCCTCCGAAGCAGACCTGCGCAACAGAAATTCTTCTGCTTAGCGAACGCGAGAATCTCTCCGCGAACGCGAAGAACAAAATCCCAGAAGCCAAATCCTTCTTCGCGAACGCGAGAGGACCCTCGCGAATGCGAAGAAAAACACCAGACACCAGCATCAGCAGTTCTAACACAGCCCGAAATGCTCCGAAACCACCTCGAAACACACCCAAGGCCCCCGGGACCCCGTCCAATCACACAACTCAGTCCCCTAGCATAACACGGACCTGTTCGAAGCGTCAAATCACGTCAAACAACGCTAAAACCATGAATCTCACTCCAATCCAAGCTTAATGAACTTTAGAATTTCAAACTTCTATATTCGATGCCGAAACCTATCAAATCACATCCGATTGACCTCAAATTTTGCACACAAGTCATATTCGACATTACGGACCTACTCCAACTTCCGAAATCGAAATCCGACCCCGATATCAAAAAGTCCACTTCCGGTCAAACTCCTCAAAACCTTCGAATTTCTATCTTTAGCCAAAAGACTCCAAAATGACCCACGGACCTCCGAATTCACTTTCGATCGCGCTCCCAACACCAGAATCACCATACGGAGCTATTCCCAAACTCGGAATCCCAAATGGACATCGATAACACTGATATGCACTTCAACCCAAACTTATGAAATTCTTTCAAGAATGCCAACTTCCACAATAGGTGCCGAAACGTTCCCGGTTCTTCCAAAACCCGATCCGGACGTACGCCCAAGTCTGAAATCATCATACGAACCTGTTGGAACCTTCGAATCCCAATTCCGAGGTCGTTTACTCAAAAATCTAATCTTTATCAATTCTTCCAACTTAAAGCTTTCGAAATGTGAATTCTCTTTCCAAATCAACTCCGAACTTCCCGGAATTCAATTCCAACCACGTGTACAAGTCATAATACCTTAAGTGAAGCTGCTCATGGCCTCAAACCGCTGAACGACACACTAGAGCTCAAAACGACTGGTCGGGTCGTTACAATAGCTTACCCGAGCGGACAACTCGAGCCGATGGGGAAGGGAACGTACCGGTAACCAAAAGGCATCCGGCTTCGTAACTGATCCGATCCTCGTTCGAAATTAGGGTATGACACTAACAGAAAAGAAGTCACGCCAGGGTGCACTTCCCAGAAGATTTAGAAGACTCATAGAGAAGAAGGGTTTCGTAACAGTTTATATACAGTTCAAACAATATCAAAGCGGTAAAAAGCGGCATTTAGCACATTAGGCTCAAACACGTAAAAATCAGATAATAAACAAAGGCCAACTATAACAGTTATTCTAAGCTCGAATTTTGAACCCTGAACCAGAGATTCTAGGTTCGAGTTCCCCAACAGAATCGCCATAGCTGTCACACCTCATTTTTTCCGAGGGATGGGGAGTTTTTCCAATTAAAGTGACATTAATCGCAATAGGATTATTTAGTTACTTTAGAGTCGCCACTTGGAATAATTTATGGTGTCCCAAGTCACCGATTTATTTTGAATCCCAAATCGAGAAAAATTTGACTCTATTTTAAAGTCCGCAAAACCAGAAGACCGGGTAAGGAATTTTGTTAACCCGGGAGAATGTGTGAGGCACTCCCGAGTTCCGTTATCATGCCTAACATTATCACATAGCCATAAACATATACCTAATAAAATGGAGTAAAGAAACGGACCTCAATCAATGAATTTGGATATATATAGGAATCTGATTACAACTTGCTTTGACGGCTTCTTTCGACAACCGTAAAATAGCAACAAAAGCAACAAGAACTGCGAACGTTTACCGGAATCGCAAATCGAACCACTAGATCATTCGAACTCAAACCTCGGACAACGGCCTGCTTGAAAACGGCGAACCAAAAATTGAATTTCAACTAAGCTCCATCTTAAATTTGAAATTGAAGTTGAAAAATAGAGACAAAAAGATAAAAATATTTTCTTTTGTTGTATTGATCCGGGAGGGGTTGGCCAAGAGTTAGAGAATGAGAGTTCTTGACCTTCTGCTTCAGAGATGGTGTTGAGGACATGGCTATGGAGGAATTGAGGGATTTGGAGAGCCACAGAAGCCTTTTCTTTAAAATCCTATTTGTGATCCTCCACCGTTAGGTGATGCGGCTGGAATTTTCAGGAGAGGTAGTGGGTCGTTTTTTTTTTTTTTGTGAAGGGAGGGCAGCTTCTCTTAGCTTCTTTCATGACCAAAAATGACGATGGAGATCCCTTCTTCTTAGGGAAATGCGGCTGGTCCTAGAGTTGGAGGAATTATGGTAGGGTTTTTATAATTGGGTACTTTATATGGAGGTGGAAAGAGATGATGATGGCCATTGGATTAGAGGGGAATAGATGGCTAAGATTAAATCTTGCATTTTAAGTGGAGAGTGGGCTAATGGGTTGGGAAGAATGGGCCTTTGTCTTGCTGGGCCACTAAAAATAAGCTCCCAATTGGCCCAAATTCAATTCTTTCTCACTGAACAAAAAATAAAAATACTACCAAAATATACTAATTAATCTTAGTTAATAAGAATAAACTATTAAAGAGAACTATATTAAAACGAAAATATTTTTGGTATTTTTTAAATGTTATAAAAAGGTAGAGAAAATTATGTTAAAATAATGGTAAAAATTAAAATATTATCATTATAAAATACTAATAAGCTTAAATAAATCAAAAAGATAAATAAAATAATATATATATATATATATATATATATATATATATATATATATATATATATATATATATAT
>NC_031998.1:49270280-49311862 GCF_001879085.1 Nicotiana attenuata
ATATTAATGAGAGAAGAAATATTATAAAACTATTTTTGTATGTTTTAAGATTAAAATTAAAAGTTGACTGAAATCCTATTAAAATGAAAACAGTAAATATTTTAAAAATACTACTTTTAAAAGTTGCGCGGGTCAAAATTACGTGCTTATAATTATAAAAAAAGAATCCCGACCGAAACGGTTCGGAGCATTATCTCAATTTCTTAAAATTTTGAAAGTGCGACCGAATCAGTTGCAAATTGGGTCAAACTAGTAAGACATCATAAATGACACATTTAGCGACCAAATCGGTTGCAAATATTTTGCGACTGAAATGGTCGAAATATTATTCTAATTTTTTACTACCGAATCGGTCACAAACTGGGTCACACTAAAATGACACATTTTGCGACCGAATCAGTCGCAAAAAAATTTAATTTTTTTTATTTTGTGACCGAAACGGTCGAAAATCACAAAAATATATTTTCGCGATATTTTGTGCCAAAGTTTTCGACAAATAAGTTCGGAGTGTTTGCCGTAAAATTATTTTAAAATAATAAAAAAAAAAATTTCACAAATTGCGTCTGAATCGATCGGAATTTTCGACCGTCTTTTTCCGGTTTGAAAATTCCAGTCGGAAAATAGACGCTTTTTAGTAATGCCTTTCGGGGACTTGTGGGCCACTTGGGGTGGGTTGCTTTGACAGATTATCCCTTTCCAAAAAAGAGATACTCTCATTTTGTGTAAGAGTACCCAATTTGGAGGGGACAATGTCAAAATGCGTGATGGAATCTTAAATCCATTTTTGGAGATTGAATTTTGATTGTTTGGGGTGGAAATATTCCCTAAAATGGCATCTTTTGGGAGTGTGCCTGATCTGGGCAGATGCCTTTTCAACCCAGTGATTTTGACGTGTGGGGAGGCGCTTGGTTTAACTTGGCCCAAGTATGGTGTTGGACCTTTGTCAGAATTGGCCCCAAATGGCCTCAATTCTTGGTGATTCCCTAATGCCCGCCCATGAGAGCCCAAATGGCTAATTTGTTTGATTTCTTTATGGGTCTTAGGGCTGCTCCCGTTGGTGGTGATAGCTACCAGGTAAAGGAACATACTTGTAGTGTCACTGTACCGTTTTACCTGGGTTTAGTTCGGCTCTGTCGTTGTTCTAGCATGTCGTTGTGGGTGATCTTCCTTATGCAATCCTCGTTTATTCCTCGTGAAGGGGATTGTCCACCATAGGGAGTCTTCATCTAGGACTGTTCCTTCACTTGGGGTGGTGTTGGAGGGGTCTATTCAGGTTATTGGATTCCTCCCACATCCCTTGCAAAGGATCCCTTGTCTCTCATATGAGATGAGTTGGTTATGGGTGACGCTGGTAACAGAGGTGGTGGTAGAAATATCAAGGGGTACTTGGACACAAGTTCTAGCATACCTCCCCCGAATAGTGGATGAGGTACATATATCTATTTTCAGAAGTTTACCAACTTTGTTGCCCATTTGTTCTAGGATTGTTCTATCATAAAATTATGTTGGTAACTGTGGGAGTCTGATCCACATTGCTGTTATAAGTAATTTGGACTATGACGGAACAAAATTGGGTTTCCACTGGCGTACAAACAAAAAATGGCCCGTCACAAACCATGGACCCTCTGTTAGAACTTTATTCATGATTTCTTCAAGGCTAAATTTCACAATGAAAATAGCTCACCCCAGATCTATGAGGGTTAGAGGTTCAGTGGGTTTCCATAGTTGTACAAGCTTTTGCTCGCAGCAACTAATGTGTGATTTCCCCCAAAATAGTTTCACTATTAGGGAGTTTTCCCAAGGGTGGTACAACTTGTTTTTTATCTTCTTTTGTCAAAAGAATGAGGATATTCCCCGCATTTAATTCGAACAGGAGCCTACGTAGTGGAGAGTAGTTTAGCTCATACGACATGGAGGAAATTAGGTTCCTTTTCAATATGATTTCCTTGAATTTTTTTGAGAAGTATCCTCCTCTATTTTAATTTGAAGGGCTTCAGTAGGGGGTCTGGTAGTTCTGATGGGATTATATGGAGGTTGGGTCCTTTGCCGGGAGAGGGGATGTGGCTATCTTGAGATGCTGTTTTGGTTAGAGAATAGAGAGGTTGTGTTCTTTCTCTCTCTAGTAGTGTGCAATCGCGGGGTTTTCGGTTGATAGGCTTGGAGATAGAGATAGAAAGGAATAAAATCAAGCAAAGGAAAGAAGAAGAGAAAGGCCTCAAAGAACATGATACATTTAATGATTTTATTCTTATTCTTCTTTTTTCCACTTCTTCTTTTTTATTTCTTTTTTAGTTTCCTTTCCTTTTTAGGTTTTTTATTTGATGTAATGTAATTAACTCTATGAATATAGTCATCTGCAATTCATACCAAGAATAAGACTTAGAGGAAGAAAAAATGCCGCGGACTTAGGTTTACATCCTTAGGTTTTTACATTATCTTTTCTTTTCTCTTTCTCATTAGTTTTATTTTTTTATTTTTTTATCCTTCTTTATGTCAATTATATTATTTTTATTCAAGTTAACATATTATGATTAAAATTGGTTGTTTCACGCTTAATAGGGACGTTCTTTTTTCTGATAAAAAAATATGTGAAAAGAAGAACTAATATTAATTAATAGATGTTACATGAATCATGAGAAGTTTGATCTGTAAAATTAATATTTTATACAAAAATTATGATATTAATATTTAAGTATTTTTTAATTTATTTTATAGTCGCGCGAGCGTGGGCTTGTATACTAGTGTAAAATAATTTGGACGATTTTCTATGTGATTCTTCCATATGAAAATTCACAAGCGGCCGACCTAAAATAACTTTGATTTTATTTGTCGACTGCAATTGTAGAAACATCATCCTTATCCATTATATCAAAGATGAATTACATAAAGGTATTTGTGATATTTTTAAATGAATGTTTAGTTTATTATTATAAGAAGAAAGTACTTACAAATATAAGCAATAATAATATTATTGACCGTTTTCAAAAGATAAAAATATGTTGAGTTTAAGTATGAGCGATTGAAGAGGCGCATATTAGACGAAGATGATAGACGTACTTTCTTAAACTCTTGAACGAGGATGTGGATAGTAATATTGTGCTGGGTGATCAGGAGCACTCCGCGAGTCGCCGAGATTATCGGTATTGTAGGAAGATAAAGACCGGGGAGGTAGAGTGGGTTATGCGTAAGATGAATAAGGGAAGAGCGATTGGGCTCGACGAGATTCCCATAGAGTTCTGGAAGAGTGCGGGCAAAATAGGCTTGTAGTGGCTCACAAGCCTATTTAATCTCGTTTTTAGGAAATCCAAGATGCCGCAAGAATAAAGGTGAATTATGATAATCCCGTTGTATAAGAACAAGGGGATATCTAAAACTGCAGTAGTTACAAGGGTATCAAGCTGATAAGCCACAGTGTGAAAGTTTGGGAAAGGGTGGTGGAGATGAGGGTGACGAGGAGAGTATCTATATCTGAGAACCAGTTCAGATTCATGCCGGGGCAATCCACCATAAAAGTCGTTCATCTCATTAGGAGGTTGGTGGAACAATACATAGGGAGAGAATGAGAGATTTGCATATGGTGTTCATCGATCTGGAGAAAACATATGACGAAGTTTCAATAAAAGTCTTTGGAGATACTTGGAGGCAAGAGGTGTCCGTGTCGCATATATTAGGGTGATTAAAGATATGTACGATGGAGCTAAGACTCTGATAAAGGCAATAGGAGGAGACTCCGAATACTTCCTGGTATGATGAGAGTACACCAAAGATCAGAGTTTAGCCTGTTCTTATTTGCTTTAGTGATAGATGCATTGACGTGACATATTCAGGGAGAGGCGCCATGGTGCATATTATTTGAAGATGACATCGTGTTGATTGACGAGATGCATGACTGAGTTAATGCCAAGCTAGAGATTTGGAGACATACCCTGAAATCTAAAGGGTTCAAGTTGAGTAGGACTAAAACAGAGTACGTGGAGTGCAAGTTCAGTGGCGTAACTCATGATAATGAAGTGGAGATCAGGCTTGATACTCAAATCATCCCCAAAGCGAGGTAGTCTCAAGTATTTTGGGTCAGTGAGACTGATGCGGAGATCACACACCGTATTGTAGTAGGATACATAAAATGGAGGCTTGCTTTTAGTATTTTGTGTGAAAAGAAGGTTCCACCAAGACATAAAGATAAGTTTTACAGAGAGGTGGTTATACCGACTATGTTGAATGGGGGGAGTATTGGCCGGTTAAGAATTCTCATGTCAAGAAGTTGAAAGTAGCGGAAATAAGGATGTTGAGGTAGATGTGTGGGCATACTAGGAGAGACAGGATCAAGAATGAAGATATTTGGAACAATGTGGGGGTAGCTCCCGTGGAGGATAAGTTGGGGGAAGTGAGGCTGAGATGGTACGGGCATGTGAGAAGAAGATGCTCAGATGCCCCAGTAAGTAGGTGTGAGAGGTTGCATATGGTGGGTCTAAGGAGAAGAAGGCCTAAAAAGTATTGGAGAGAGGTGATTAGATCTGATATGTCGATTCTTCCGCTACTGAGGACATGACCATTAATAGGAGGTCGTGGAGGTCGAAAATTAGGGTACAATAGAAGGTTAGTATGTGGTAAAGCATATTCTCCTTACATACCGGTAACTTTAATATTACTCTAGTTGTGACTTATTCTTGGACTCATATTATTACCTGATATTGCTTGTATTTTGATTTGTTAATATCTCGCTATTGTTATGTTTCCTTTCCATGACTTGTCCATTTTTTATATTGCAATGTTTTACTGCCGATACTATGCTTAATTGAGTCGAGGGTCTATCGAAAACAGTCTCTCTACATGCACAAGGTAGGAGTACCTCACCTGTAAGAATATACTTGGTATGTTGTTGTTGTAGTACCAAATTAATGATATTCGATAATATAGAATTCTACTTTGATGATAAGTTATCATAATCAATATCTTTTCAAAGAGTTTCATGCCAAATTTTATCACTAGTAATTGACGTATCTAAAGATAATAATGCTCCGATCATGCCCAAATTCTGAGCCCAACTTGCTTCCAAATTAATAAGTTCTCATGCTCAAAATTCGACTGCCAATCGACTAAGTAATACTAGCAACCCTCTCTTCACTCGTGAATTCAGTGTCATATGAATTGTTCTAGACACAGTCAAAGTACTTACCTCAAGGCTCAGGTCATAGACCTGCATATTTTTCCCACTGAAATAAAATAGTGAATATTGCTCTCTCCCTCCCATTTTATGTAAAGGGGTTCACAATATGAGGATCAAACCTAATTTTCAGACTGTGAATTTAGGTATGTTTTTAAGTTTTTTAAATTAAAATTTATATATTTTAAAGTGAAAAGTACTATGAGTCAACAAAGTAAATTTAAAAAGAGTTTGAAAAACTATATTGTGTAATAGAGCAAAATGAATTCTTTTTATTATATACAAATTATTGAATCCCTTATGCAAGGATAAAGTCCAATGAAGCGGTAACAAGATTTTAAAAAGTGTTTGTCACAAGCCTCAAGTGTAACATTCTAATTTTTGTTATTTTCTTAAATTCTTTTATACGCATACAATGGCTTCCAACTATTTGGAATTGAGATGACATCGATTGACTTATTTTGTACTCATAACTATATTCCACATGTCAAATTAACTTTTGACTAAAATAAGCAAGTCAGAGGAAAATTAATTTACTTATTATTATTGCTCAAAAACTTTTCAAGAGAAAAAAATTCTAGAAGTTGGACTGGTTCACTTAAAAAAATCCGAATCAGAAAGGGAAAAGAATTACAAGAAAGGAAATAAAAACAGTGATAATATTTTGCTTTTCTTTTAAAAAAAAAAAGAAAAGAAAGAAAAAGAAAGAAAGAAGTGCTTAATATCCCTCTTAAACAATGAAAAGGAAAAAGTAAAAAAAGAAAAAGAAAAGATACTTAAGTGATTATCTAAACAAAAACAAAAAAGGATTTCTTTCCTAACAAGAAACGGAGTAACACTCTTTATATAAACTCCTCGTTTCCCCACCCATCGGCAGATCTTTCATTACAAAATCAGAAACTCTTCAGAGACCTATCAACTTCTGCGAAAATCATGACTAACAAAGCTGAATCCCCCGATTCGTAAGTACCCTTTTTTCCGATCTTTACTATGAAACAATACGTTGTAGATTTAGTTTGTGATTTTGATCTTCAATTTTGTTGTGGTATTTATGTAAATATGTGTACAGGAAAGGGACAAAGAGGGACTATAGTACGGCGATATTGGAGAGGAAGAAGTCGCCTAATCGTCTTGTTGTTGATGAAGCAATCAACGATGACAACTCTGTTGTTGCTCTTCACCCTGATACTATGGAGAAGCTTCAGCTTTTCCGCGGTGACACTATCCTGATCAAGGTCAGATTTTTACCCTTTATTTTGCTAGAATTAATTGAATATTTTGTGTTTAGCTGTGCAAGTTTTTAAACTTCGTTAGCTTTTGTGGGTTTAAGTCGAGTTTGATGAGGTTTTAGTTCTGAAATCTTGATAAAGGTCTGATTTGTACCATAATTTTGTTAAAATTACTTCAATTTTCTGTGTTTAGCTGTGGAAGTATTAAACTTTGTTACAGCTTTTATGGATTCTAACCTCACCCATTGTATAAGGGGATGGATTTTTAGTTCTTTGTACTATGGTTTTCCATATTCACGGTTAACTTTGTCTCATTCATTATATAATTTTTAACCATGATTTTTGCTCTGCAAGTTTTGAACATTGGTTGCATTTGTAGGTGTAAGTATCTGTGGTTATGTATAAGGGGTTTGATGGGTTTTAGTTCTTTGTACTATGGTTTTTGACAATGGCGGTTATTGTTTAGGTTTTGGGTTTCTGAAATCTTGATCAGGGTTTGACTTTTACCCATGGTTTTGTTTGAATTACGTTAATTTGCTGTTTTTAGCTGTGAAAGTTTTTAACTTTGGTAGCTTTTCTGGGTTAAATTTCACACATGATATGAGGGTTTTAGGATAATGGCAGTTAATGTGTGGGAAAAAATTAGGTTCTTAGATTTTGTCTCAAAGCCTGAATTTTGGATTTCGGGTTTCTGTATGCTTTACAATTAGGTGACAATTATTAGTTTCTTTTATTGGTGGTGTTTCTTGATCGGAATTCTTGTTGAAAATTGCTGGCTTAATATCCAATGTGCGATTTGGGTTTAGGGTTGAGAATTTTATATTGATTAAGGAAGGTAGTAATGATACACGTGTAAGGAGTGCACAGTTACATGGGATTTTGGTGTTTTAGAGCTACTATTAGCTCTATAGGAAGATTTGGTCCCTGTGCTTGTGTTTGCACTTAGTCAATTACATGAGGAGAAATTCAAAGTTCTAGGACTATCAGTTAAGTTTGCTTAAAGAAAGCTAAGAAGGTTGGTTCATTCCTCTTAGAGAATCTATCTATGCTCTGTTCTTTTGTTTATTTCGTATCCTTTGAAGATATTGAGTGATTAACGTGACCAAATGCTGCAGGTTTTTGGTTGTCTTTATGCTCTTTTTTTTTGTTTTCCCCCCAAGTTCAGACGAGTAGGTTTGGTTTCCTAGTGATTGTACTTCTTTCTGCTACATGAGATGCAGGCTTGAGAATATATTTGTTTACTTTATAATGCCAATATATTATGGTGATCCAAGAAAGCCTGATAATAACTTGGATGCTGGGATATGAATCATATGATTATTATGAGGATCTTATGGTTATACACAAACGTTTTTTTGGTTTATAGGGTAAGAAGAGAAAAGATACAATCTGCATAGCTCTTGCTGATGACACCTGTGACGAGCCGAAGATCAGGATGAACAAGGTTGTCAGAAATAACCTAAGGGTTCGACTTGGTGACGTTGTCTCTGTGCATCAGTGTCCTGATGTCAAGTATGGCAAACGTGTACACATTCTTCCCATTGATGATACCATTGAAGGGGTCACTGGGAACCTCTTTGATGCTTACTTAAAACGTAAGTATTCAGATGTTTTTTATTTCTTCTTAATACTGCCTTGCTACTGCTTGGACCTACATGAACTGCCTTGCTACTGCTTTGAATTTGGAAGTGCAATTGGTTGTATACACATAATAAAGAGGCCATACTTAGCTTATAATATACTGTAGTAAGATAAATTCTCTGTTTGCAGAGGCTCTGTGCCATTCATCTTGCCTATGAAACCTTCTTTTCCTATTTCTAATTAGATCTGACGTTTGAAATGAATCTGCTGTACACATGTTCTTTATAATTCATATTAAGCAAACTAACAACATTAGTATCGCTCCATGTGGTGATTCATCGAAGCTTCTTTTATTTTGGAGGTGAGAACTGAGAAGCAAAACAAGATCAGATGCTTGTCATGCATTTTTATCGATTGTAATATCTGCTCAATTTAGAATTTTTTGGGGATGAGGACTTTTAAGTATACTAGCAGTTTTTATGAGTGTTTATAATCAGCACTCATGTTTCTTGTTAAAGTAATGTGTTTCTGTCCTAGTTGTGTATACAAATGCTGACATGCTATTGCTTCTTTATTTTGTTCATCTGCAGCTTATTTCCTTGAAGCATACAGACCGGTGAGGAAGGGTGATCTTTTCTTGGTAAGGGGAGGGATGAGAAGTGTAGAGTTCAAGGTTATTGAGACTGATCCTCCTGAATACTGTGTTGTTGCCCCTGATACAGAGATATTTTGTGAGGGTGAACCTGTGAGTAGGGAAGACGAGAATAGGCTAGATGAGATCGGTTATGATGATGTTGGGGGTGTGCGTAAACAAATGGCTCAAATACGGGAGCTTGTTGAGCTTCCACTAAGGCACCCACAACTCTTCAAATCTATTGGTGTCAAGCCTCCTAAAGGAATTCTGTTGTATGGACCTCCTGGATCAGGAAAGACTTTAATAGCCCGAGCAGTTGCAAATGAGACTGGTGCGTTCTTCTTCTGTATTAATGGTCCAGAGATCATGTCAAAATTGGCTGGAGAAAGTGAAAGCAATCTTAGGAAGGCATTTGAGGAAGCTGAAAAGAATGCACCATCAATCATTTTTATCGACGAAATTGACTCAATAGCTCCTAAACGTGAGAAGACACATGGAGAAGTTGAGAGGAGGATTGTATCCCAGCTTTTGACATTGATGGATGGACTCAAATCACGTGCCCATGTAATTGTTATGGGTGCCACTAATCGCCCCAATAGCATTGACCCTGCCCTAAGAAGGTTTGGTAGATTTGATAGGGAAATAGACATTGGTGTTCCAGATGAAGTGGGGCGTCTCGAGGTGCTTCGTATCCATACGAAGAACATGAAGCTTGCTGAAGAAGTAATTTCACGTCTTCAAATTTTTAGTGTTCTCAGATCCTCTCCCTTTCCATGAAGGAGTTGCAGTTTGTTGACTTTGAGATCTCTTTCTTTGCAGGTTGATTTAGAAAGAATTGGCAAGGACACACATGGTTATGTCGGTGCTGATTTAGCAGCTTTGTGTACCGAGGCTGCTCTTCAATGCATCAGAGAGAAGATGGACGTGATTGATTTGGAGGATGAGACCATTGATGCAGAGATACTGAACTCTATGGCTGTGACAAATGAGCACTTCCAAACTGCTCTTGGAACGAGCAATCCCTCCGCCTTGCGTGAAACTGTATGTCTAAATTTCTCTTATTATCTATTTCTGATGCCTACTAAATTTGTATTTGAATCTAACTATGTAGCTTTTGGCTGAGCAGGTTGTTGAAGTTCCCAATGTTTCCTGGGAGGATATTGGTGGCCTTGAGAATGTCAAGCGTGAGCTCCAAGAGGTACTTTTATAAACTGAATGTACTGGTGATTCATATTAGGGCCCTGCTGAAATGACCATTTTAATTTTTTCAATATGTTATTCATATCAACTGTTTTATTTACGATTCAACTTGTTGAGCAGACTGTTCAATATCCAGTGGAACATCCTGAGAAATTCGAGAAGTTTGGTATGTCTCCGTCAAAGGGAGTCTTGTTCTATGGCCCACCTGGATGTGGAAAAACTTTGCTCGCGAAGGCCATTGCAAATGAATGCCAGGCCAACTTCATCAGTGTTAAGGGTCCAGAATTGCTCACCATGTGGTTTGGAGAGAGTGAAGCCAATGTTAGAGAAATATTTGACAAGGCTCGACAGTCTGCTCCATGTGTCCTATTTTTTGATGAACTGGATTCCATCGCCACACAGGTGTGTACCTTGTTTATAACCAGTAATCTATGACTATACTTGCTTCACTTTCTTCTTTGTGGATCATTTGTTCTTTTTATTAATGATTGGGCTTAAATTTTCAGAGAGGAAGTAGTGTGGGAGACGCTGGGGGAGCTGCTGATAGAGTTTTGAATCAACTCCTTACTGAAATGGATGGCATGAATGCTAAGAAGACAGTATTCATTATTGGTGCAACCAACAGGCCCGACATTATTGATCCTGCGCTTCTACGGCCTGGTCGTCTTGATCAGTTGATTTATATTCCTCTCCCCGACGAAGACTCTCGTCACCAAATTTTCAAGGCGTGCCTTAGAAAGTCACCCCTCTCCAAGGATATCGATCTAAGAGCTCTAGCGAAGTACACACAGGGCTTCAGTGGAGCTGACATTACCGAAATCTGTCAACGTGCTTGCAAATACGCCATCAGAGAAAACATTGAGAAAGTAAGTGCCTTAGATCTTCTCTTCTAATCCTTTGATACCTATTAGTGTAGTCATTGATTGTGGAAAATTAATGCGGATATATGTTTTTGCAGGACATTGAGAGGGAGAAAAGAAGAAGCGAGAATCCTGAGGCCATGGAGGAAGACGTTGATGATGAGGTAGCCGAGATCAAGCCTGCTCATTTTGAGGAATCAATGAAGTATGCTAGGAGGAGTGTTAGTGACGCAGATATTCGCAAGTACCAGGCTTTTGCTCAGACGTTGCAGCAGTCTAGAGGTTTTGGTACTGAATTCCGATTCTCAGAGACTAGCACGGCAGGAGGTACAACTGGAACTGCTGATCCTTTTGCAACTTCAGCAGGTGCAGCAGATGAAGATGACCTATACAGTTAGGTTGTCAAAGATTAAATTTCTTGTCTTATTACATTGCAACGCTGTAAAATGGGCTAATTACTCAGCAGCTCGAAATCCCTCTTTTGCTCTCAGTTTATATTTTATACTTGGATCTTCTATAGCTATCAATTATAAGATTTTTTGTTCTATTATTCTCTCTCTATATATGGCACTGATACCTGCTGCTGATAAATGATTGAACCAAAGCAGGGTATGCAATGCAGTTATGGTTTTACTTCATTAGCAGCTGCTAACGTTTGCTCAATTTCCTAGGTCTATTAGAATGCTGCATTTGGGTTGGAAATTTTGTTTTGAGATCAGCGTAACCCTTTAAATTTAACAAAAAGGTATTTACTTGAAGGGGCATGCAGTTTAACATGGTACTAATACTGATGTGAATTGTTTCTTTAATCAGATTAAAATCTTGAGGAAGTTTAGTTCTCTAGATATTTGTTATCTTCGAGAAGAGACTTGTTGAATTGTTGATCTTTTTATTTGTAATACAAGGGTGATGCTCTCGAGTCGTATGTATGATGTTAATAAATAGTCACAAACGTTATGACGTGTAACACCACAAGTTTTAAAAGTCTTTTTTACTTTCTTAAAAATTTCGTGTCTAGTTAAATATGTTCACATAAACTGAGAGAGTAATCTTTTTCTTTTTTGTGTCTGTTAAATTTACTGATGGTGGAAAATTCGAGACTTGAGCTAAACACAGCCACGTATCTTAAATGATACTCCCTCCGGTCCAAAATAAGTGATTTTTTGGATGTTTTCACACAGATTAAGAAATTCACCTTTTAACATTAATTAGCAATGGAATTGACCATATTAACCTTTACTATCTCACATAAACACTCCTAACACATATTCCAACACTATTTACTCTAAGGACAATGTAGGAAAAAAATAATTAATTCATTCTTGAAATCTGAAAAAATCACTTATTTTGGACCACAAGAAAAAAGCCAAAAAATCACTTATTTTGGACCGGAGGGAGTATAGTACTTGCTACACATTTCATTTAGTTAAATCGATGCCCAAAATAGGGTACTACTAGTGGTGTACTAATGGACTTTTGTGCCATCTTTTATAAGCTAAAACCCTTCCTACTTTTCTTCTTTTTCTTTGCAACTTATAGACCATGCGGGAACAAAGATAAGACGGGTCTCGCAACAATATTGTATATCACTGTCATATCATGTTGTACATAATAAGAGTGGAGAAATTATGTAAAGAAACTTTTTATTTTTAATTTTCTTATTTGCTATTCAGTAAGTATTTTTTTGGGGCCCGAATAATCGAGATTTCCGCTGAAAAATCATACTTAAGAGTATAAAGCGCCCCTATCAAAGATAATTTTGGCTCAACCTTAAGATCTTTGGTTAAGGTTAAAAAGCTCATTTTCCTTTCCATATTTAACCTATTCTCTTTAAAAAAAATTAACATTGATTGCAGGATTCAAATTATAAGTAGAGGGAAATTTCAATAACTCAGTTAGTTAGCTACCTGAAATTTTACTTTATTCGTGAGAGTTTGATTCTTCACCTTATAATTCACTCCCTCATTTCTCCTTTCCCTATCCCCTAAAAATAATAATAAGTAGGATCATTATTTTTAGCTTGAGACCAGCAATTATAGAAATTTCACAATCAATTCTGTATTTTAATATACAAAAAATATTCTAAATCACAATTTTAAAGTAACTATTTAAAAACATTTTACAAATTAACATAGAAGTATTTGATGCTTAACAGTAAATAGTGGCCATGAAAGTTAAGCTTCTATAAAGTTGTAAGGATAATTGGTCCAAAAAGCCAATAAGTCGGTACCCAATCTCCTTAATGTTATAAACTAAAGACTGTAAAGTAAAGTCAAGTATAGAGAGAAATTGATATATTATTCGAATTTAAACTGATGTACATAATGAACTGAAATCTCTTCTATTTATAGAAGAAAGTAAGTTGTTCTGTGAGCTGCTACTATACGAGATATGGATAATTTTCTACTGAGAATAATGTTTATCCATAACGGAGTACTGAAAGGATAAGCTCATTGTACCAGGTATAGATAATCTTCTACTAGGGGTAATGTTTATCCATAACGGAGTATCGAAAGGATAAGCTTATTATACCCGGTATGGATAATCTTCTACCGGGAATAATGTTTATCCATAACGGAGTATCGAAAGGATAAGCTTATTATACCCGGTATGGATAATCTTCTACCGGGGGTAATGTTTATCCATAACCGGGTACCGAAGTGATAAGCTTCTTCAGGAGGCTTATTTCCAATAGAGTACTAAATAGATAAACATATTTATGGCGGAGTCCCATATGGATAAGCTTATTCAGGAAGCTTATTTATACCGGAGTACTAAATGAACATCCATAATATAATATATTTATAACACTCCCCCTTGGATGTTCATTAAAAGATAATGTGCCTCATTAAAACCTTACTAGGAAAAATCACGTGGGAAAAAATCCTAGTGAAGGAAAAAGAGTACGCATATTTAGTAATACGCATTACTAGGTGCCTCATTAAAAACCTTATAAGGAAAACCCCATGGGAAAAAACCTTAGTAAGGAAAAAAGAGTGCATCGCGTATTTTACTCCCCCTGATGAAAACCTTGTTTCAAATATTTGAGTCTCCGCATTCCAATCTTGTATACCATCTTCTCAAAAGTAGAAGTTGGCAAAGATCTAGTGAATAAATCTGTTGGATTATCACTTGAACGGATTTGTTGCACATCATTGTCACCATTTTTCTGAAGGTCGTGTGTGTAGAATAATTTTGGTGAAATGTGCTTCGTTCTATCTCCTTTTATAAATCCTCCCTTCAATTGGGCTATGCATGCAGCATTGTCTTCGTATAAAATTGTGGGTCTTTTCTCACATTCCAAACCATATTTTTCTCGAATAAAATGAATTATTGATCTCAACCATACACATTCCCTACTTGCTTCATGAATAGCTATTATCTCAGCATGATTTGAAGAAGTAGCAACAATAGATTGATTTGTGGAGCGCCATGATATGACAGTACCTCCATATGTAATCACGTACTCGGTTTGAGATCGAGCTTTATGGGGATCAGATAAATAACCTGCATCTGCATAACCAACAAGATCTGCACTATCTTTGTTAGCACAAAACAAACCCATATCAAGAGTTCCCTTTAAATATCGCAATATATGCTTAATCCTGTTCCAATGTCTTCGTGTAGGAGAAGAACTGTATCTTGCTAGTAAATTAACAGAAAATGCTATGTCAGGACTTGTAGCATTAGCAAGATACATTAGTGCACACTGAGATAGGGTACTTCGGGACCAAGGAGTTCCTCATCCTCTTCTGGAGGTCGGAACAAATCCTTATTCACTTCAAGTGATTGAACAACCATTGGTGTAGTCAATGGGTGCGCTTTGTCCATGTAAAAGCGTTTTAAGATACTTTCTATATATGCAGATTGATGGATAAAGATCCCGTCTGCTAAATGTTCAATTTGCAGACCAAGACAAAGTTTTGTCTTTCCAAGATCTTTCATCTCAAATTCTTTCTTAAGATATTCAATTGCCTTTTGGAGCTCTTCTGGAGTTCCAACAAGATTTATGTCATCAACATAAACAGCAAGTATAACAAATTCTGATGCCATTTTCTTTATAAAAATACATGGCCAAATAACATCATTTATGTAACCTTCTTTCAGCAAATATCCACTAAGGCGATTATACCACATGCGCCCAGATTGCTTTAAAACCGTACAAAGATCTTTGTAATCTAATTGAATACATTTCCTGAGATTTTGAATTCGCTTCAGGCATTTTAAATCCTTCAGGTATTTTCATATAAATTTCATTATCAAGTGAACCGTACTGATAAGCTGTAACTACATCCATTAGATGTATTTCAAGCTTTTCATGTAGTGCTAAACTGATGAGATATCGAAATGTTATGGCATCCATAACAGGTGAATATGTTTCATCAAAATCAACTCCAGGTCGTTGTGAGAATCTTTGTGCAACAAGGCGAGCTTTGTATCTTTCAACTTCATTTTTATCATTCCTTTTTCGCACAAAAACCCATTTATGACCAACTGATTTTATACCAGCAGGTGTTTGGACTACTGGTCCAAAGACCTCTCTTTTAGCAAGTGACCTCAATTCCGACCGAATTGCCTCTTGCCATTTTGGCCAATCAGATCTTTGTCGACATTCTTCGACAGATCGAGGTTCAAGATCCTCACTATCTTGCATAATATTAAGTGCAACATTATATGCAAAAATATTATCCACCACTATTTCAGATCGATTTAAATTAATCCCATCACCGGTCGAACTTATTAAAAATTCCTCACTTACATGAGCTTCGGGTTCATTGATTTCTTCAGGAATCTCAGAACTAATCAGATCATGGGTCTCTTCAGGAGATCCTTTCATAGTATCGTTTTGATCATTTGTCGATTTTCTTTTTCAAGGATTTCGATCCTTAGAACCTAAAGGCCTACCACGCTTCAGGCGTGCTTTAGGTTCACTAGCTCTCTTGCTAGTAGATGGTCCTACTGGGACATCAATTCGGATAGGCACATTCTCTGCAGGGATATGTGACTTAGTTATCCTTTTAAATTAGTAAATGCGTCTGGCATTTGATTTGCTATATTTTGTAAATGGATGATCTTCTGGACCTCCTGATTATATACAGGGGTACGTGGATCAATGTGAGATAATGATGAAACTTTCCACCCAATTTCTCTTTTGATTTCCTTTTTCTCTCCCCCTAATTGTGGGAAATTTGTTTCACCAAACCGACAATCTGCAAATCAAGCAGTAAATAAATCTCCTGTCAATGGTTCAAGATAGCGAATAATAGAGGATGATTCAAACCCAACATATATTCCTATCCTTCTCTGTGGTCCCATCTTACTGCGCTGTAGTGGTGCTACTGGCACATATACAGCACATCCGAAAATTCGTAGATGGGCAATATTTGGTTCATGACCAAAAACTAATTGTGACGGAGAAAATTTATTATAATGTGTCGGTCTGAGACGGATAAGTGATGCTGCATGCAAGATAGCATGGCCCCAAACAGTAGTGGGCATTTTTGTTTTTATAAGTAGTGGTCTCGCTATCAATTGCAGGCGTTTAATAAATGACTCTGCAAGGCCATTTTCAGTATGAACATAAGCTACAGGATGTTCAACTTTTATCCCAACTGATAGACAATAATCATCAAAAGCTTGATATGAGAATTCTCCAGCATTATCAAGGCAAATAGCCTTTATAGGATAATCTGGGAATTGTGCCCTTAATCGAATTATTGGGGCTAATAGCTTTGCAAATGCCAGGTTGCGAGATGATAGTAGGCACACATGAGACCATCTTGAAGATGCATCTATTAGGACCATAAAATATCTAAACAACCCACTTGGTGGGTGAATAGGTCCACATATATCCCCATGTATACGCTCTAAAAAGGCAGGAGATTCAATGCCAACCTTCATTGGTGATGGTCTAGTGATCATTTTGCCTTGATAACAAGCATCACAAGAAAATTCGTCATTTGTAAGAATCTTCAGGTTCTTTAATGGAGGCCCACTCGAATTTTCAGTAATTCGTCTTATCATTATTGATCCAGGATGGCCCAAACGGCCATGCCAAAGCACAAAAGTATTTGAATCCATAAACTTCTGGTTTACGATAGAGTGTGCTTCAATTGTACTAATTTTTGAATAGTATAAGCCAGAAGATAAAGTCGGTAACTTTTCTACAATGCATTTCTGGCCAGAAATATTCTTTGTAATACAAAGATATTCCACGTTCATTTCATCTATTGTCTCAACATGATACCGATTTCGGCGGATATCTATAAAACTCAACAAGTTTCTTCGGGACTTGGAGGAGAACAATGCATTGTCTATAATAAGTTTTGTTCCCTTAGACAGAAATATAATGGCTCTTCCGGAGCCTTCAATCAAACTTATATTACCAAAAAATGTTGAAACATTTGCTTTTTCCTTATGCAAATAAGAAAAGTATTTCTGATCCTTGAATATGGCATGAGTTGTTCCACTATCAATAACACAAATATCTTCATGATTTGTCTTTGATCCAAACATAATTTGAGGATTATCGATATTCTTCAAAATGACATAAATAAAATATATTATAGTAAACATCATTATCAAAGCATAACTTTTATTTATGTACTACAATTACATAACCATACTATCTATTACAAACAACAAAAATTAAAATATTTACATTTCTACAGATTCACCACTGATTACATGACTTGTTTCTCTTTCTGGGAGTGCAAAGTAATCAGCTACATCCAAATGCATGAAGTCTAAATTATCTTCAGAAATAAAATTTGCTTCAGCATTTTTCTCTGTCTTCTTTAGGGAGGCTTGATATAGCTCAACCAGGTGCTTTGGCGTACGGCAGGTACGTGACCAGTGCCCTTTTCCTCCACATCTATAGCATGCATTTTCTGTATTTGGTGCTTGCACCGCTTCATGCTTTTGTTCCTTCCTTTTTCACTGCTGGTGGCGAGGAGGGTTCTTTGGTGCATTATTATTACCATGATTAGAGTTTCTTCCCCGACCACGGCCATGCCCACGACTGGGGCCACGACCTCTTCCATGTCTAGCTTGGTGGAAGTTCGTCTCATTCACTTCAGGGAACGGACAAGAACCAGTAGGTCGACTTTCATGATTTTTCATTAATAGCCCATTATGTTGCTCGGCTATTAGAAGATGTGAGATAAGTTCAGAATACTTTTTAAATCCCATCTCTCGATATTGCTGCTGCAGGAGCATATTCGAGGCGTGAAAAGTGGTGAAAGTTTTCTCCAACATATCAACAACAACAACAACTACCTAGTAAAATCCCACCAAGTAGGGTCTGGGGAGGGTAATGTGTACGCAGACCTTACCCCTACCCCGATAGGGCAGAGAGGCTGTTTCCGATAGACCCTCGGCTCAGAAACATGGAAATAAGAAAAACAACAAAAGACAATTCATTAGTAACTCCAGTAGAAATCGTAATAGTAACAGAAGCATAACAATTAAAAGATGGATGACATGCAATAACAGTAACCAGGCCCGGGGCTCAGATAAACAGCAAGTATAGTGTGTATTCAACATAAACTGCAAGCCATCTAAGGCCAACCCTAATCCAACCCCGCCTCACCCCTGGAAAGAAGTAAGAAAAGTTCTACTACCCCCTAACCTACAACCCTAATGCTTGACCTCCAGACCTTCCTATCAAGGGTCATGTCCTCGGAAATCCGCATTCGTACCATGTCCTGCCTGATCACCTCTCCCCAATACTTCTTAGGCCTCCCTCTACCTCTTCTCGTACCCACCACGGCCAACCGCTCACACCTCCTTACCAGCGCATCAAGGCTTCTCCTCTGCTTTCTCCAACATATCATGATCAGTAATATTATCACCATAGAATTTCAATTGGGAAATATTCTGAACATAGCAGAATTATACTCTCTTATAGATTTAAAATCTTGTAGCCTTAGATGAGTCCAATCATAACGTGCCTGTGGAAGAACGACCATCTTCAGGTGGTCATATCTATCTTTCAAATTATTCCACAGTGTGACTGGATCTTTAATAGTGAGATATTCCATTTTCAGACCCTCATCAAGGTGATGGCGTAGGAATATCATTGCTTTGGCACGATCTTGATTTGATGCGTGATTTTTATCCTTGATGGTGTCTGCCAGAACCATCGCATCAAGATGAATTTCAGCATCAATCACCCAAGACATGTAGCTTTTGCCCGGTATATCTAGGGCTACAAATTCAAGTTTGGAAAGATTTGACATTATATAGAAAAAGAAAGTTCGTACCTCAGATACTTTCAAAGTATTTGCTCGAGATGGCAGAGTCTCGTGCTGATAACGTGTTATAAAATAAAGACTGTAAAGTAAAGACAAGTATAGAGAGAAACTGATATATTATTCGAATTCAAACTGATGTACATAATGAACTGAAATCTCTTCTATTTATAGAAGAAAGGAAGCTGTTGTGTAAGCTGCTACTGCAAGCTGCTGTGTAAGCTGCTACTATACCAAATATGGATAATCTTCTACTGAGAATAATGTTTATCCATAACGGAGTACTAAAAGGATAAGCTCATTGTACCAGGTATAGATAATCTTCTACCGGGGGTAATGTTTATCCATAACGGAGTATCGAATGGATAAGCTTATTATACCCGGTATGGATAATCTTCTACCGGGGTAATGTTTATCCATAACCAGGTACCGAAGTGATAAGCTTCTTCAGGAGGCTTATTTCCAATAGAGTACTAAATAGATAAACATATTTACGGTGGAGTCCCATATGGATAAGCTTCTTCAGGAAGCTTATTTATAACGGATTACTAAATGAACATCCATAATATAATATATTTATAACACTTAATTTTTTTTTTCTTTTTTCTCTTTCAAATATTTGTTCCTTTTAATTGTCAACCAATAAAGGGCAAGGGGGCAACAACAATTCTTCAAACACATAGTAGTAAGTAGGGTTATATATAAATCGGGTTGGTTAGAATTTTTAATTACCAAATCAAACCAATGATATCGGGTTTTTAAATCAATAAACCAAATCAAACTAATAAAGTCAGGTTTTTCAATACTACCTTGGTGCACTAGATTTGCAGTGGCGGAGCTTACCATAGGCCAGGGGTGTCAATTGACACTCCTTGCCGGAAAATTACACTATTTAATTTGGTCCAGTTGTTTTTTTATATACATATATATTATATGTTGAATCTCTTTAATTTTTTTTTTTTGAATTCTACATTTTTATATTTTGACACCCCTTAATAAAAATTTCAGTTGTACATCGCAGAGATCACCAACTGAAAATTTTGCTTTCTCTCTCTAGCTCCCATGCCCTCCGGCGCACGTTAGTCAGACATACGCCCACCGTGGTAATGGCGCGGGGGAGAGGACGAGCTCGCAGAAGACCTAGGTTGCAACCTTTAGCTGGTATCAGTAAACCAGTTGAAGCTCTCATGCAACCAGAGAAAACACCAACAGCTGAAATAGTAAAATCTCCTGTTCCATTGGATGACGCAAGGACGAAACAATATGAAAGTGAAGTCATGATACAAGGGCCTTCTAAGAGGTTGGATCTGAGTATTAGTCCATCACTAAGCGGCCAAAAAGACAAATCAACTGGGAAATTTGAAGATCTAGCGAGTACAACCAAATCTATACTAGATCTAGAACCAATAATTGAGAAGAAAGGGACAACTGAAGCATGCACCTCGCTATTTGCAGGTAACTATAGCTCTGAGAATGGGTTAAAGTTATCCTACATTCCCTCAAAAATTGTTGATGGAAAAACTGTGATGCAACTAGAAAAAGAGGATGTTGATAAGGAAATTCTGAAATGGAGATGTGCTTTAATTCTGTATGTAATTGGGGAAACTCCGGGATATAGCTATATGCATAGACTTGTAAAGCAAAGCTGGAATCAAGTTGCAGAGCCAGAGGTATTCTACCATGAAGAAGGCCACTATGTAATCAAATTTTAGTCTATAAATGATATGCATGAAGTCCTCTATTCCAGTCCCTATACAGTTAATAACAAGCCTCTTATCCTGAAACCATGGATTGTGAATTTTGACTTTATAAAGGAATTCCTCACTGAAATTCCTCTGTGGGTGGTTCTGTCAAACTTTCCTATGAGTTGCTGAGGTGCTCAATCACTGAGCAGAATTACAAGTGCAATAGGAAAACCTTTGTATGCTGATGAATGCACTTCCAAGCAAAAGAAGATCTCATATGCTTGTATGCTAATTGAAATCAATGTTACTCGGCCACTTCCCTCTAGTGTCACTGTGTGGGAACCTGATGTGAGACAATTTGATCAAGTGATAGAGTATGACAGGAAATCAGAATTTTGTGAAGTATGTTTGAAAATTGGCCACTCTTGCAAGCAAATTGAGACAGAGCAGCACCAATTTGAGCAGCCTAAAAGGAGAAGGAGACCAAATGCCAATGCACAACCGGCTCCACAAGCAGGCCCACAACCAATGGTAAAGGTGATCAAGGAATGAAGAACAAAGAAGACTGCTGAAGTGAGGGAAAAGCTTACTGAACTATCAGAAGCAAATAAGACAACTACAGAGAAGTATGATCAACAAGTGCTTGAGCAAGGACAACAACCTCTACCAAGATGTGAAGAGTAGACAATGGTAAGAAGCAATGAGACTTACAAGGAGGACCGGATACCTCAAAGAAGCCCTGAACTGAGCTGTATCAGGGAGTTTCCAGCTTTGACTGCCAGTGTGCAAAGAGGAAGTACAACAATAGGGAAATCAAGTAGGAATGGGACTCAGAAATGCTTGCCTACAGCAGATACTTGGCCTCCTATAATAGCCTAATGACCTGGGTAGTATGGAATATTAGAGGAATTAATAAGAGATATAAGCAAAATGAGCTAAGGTTATACTTAAAGAATAAATACATAAAACTAGCTGGTCTGCTGGAAACTAGAGTTAAAGAAACCAGAGTCAATAGGGTTTTCAAAAATATATTACCAAGATGGGCAATTCAATGCAATTACCAAAGTGTAGTGAATGGAAGAATATGGCTTAACTGGGATCCTAATTTATACTGTGTGGATATTGATAGAGTAGAGCCTCAACTAATTCACTACCTTATTAAGGGTCGGATGTATGGTTTTGAAACATACTTTACGTTAGTATATGGCTTTAATACAGTAGAACAGAGAAAGTCTCTATGGACAAGTTCGAATGATATTTCTGTACATATGACCAAGCCTTGGCTAATAAGTAGAGATTTCTGCACACGCAGAATAGGTTGTATGGGAATACAGTCACAATGAATGAAATGGTTGACTTCTCATACTGCATTCGTAACCTTTTTTTTTAATGAGCTGCCATGAAAAGGAGAATACTATACTTGGTCGAATAAACAACAAGGAGCTGACGGAATACTTAGCCGGATTGATAGAGTATTTGGCAATGATATGTGGATGATGAACTGGGGCAATGTGTGCACTGAGTATGACAATCCATTCATATCTGATCACTCACCTATGTTACTCAATATAAAATCTGTAAGGTTTAATATTAAATCATCTTTTAGATTCTTTAATGTGTGGACAGCTCATGAGGATTTTGAGCAATGTTGGAGAAAATATGGAAGAGGAGAGTGGCTGGGGATAAAATGGAGGACATCTGGGAAAAACTCAAAGCCCTTAAACCATTGTTCAGAAGGCTTAAAACTGAAGAATATAAGGGCATAACATAGAGAAGTGAGAATGCTAGGTTGGAGCTCATCACAATACAGGAAAAGATGCAACAACACTACACTGACAACCTACTTGAACAAGAGAAGCACATACTACAGGAGTTAGAGAAATGGTCTTTAATGAAAGAGAGCATTCTGAAGCAAAAGTCAAGGGAAAAATGGATCACTCTAGGTGATGCTAACACTAAGTATTTCTCTGCTATTATGAAAGAAAGAAGCCACAGGAAACAGATTTTGGAGATTACAACTATGGATGGATGGAAGCTAACTACTCCTGCTAGCATCAAGAAGAGTTTGTCAACTTTTATAAAAATCTGATGGGCTCTTCTGCCAATTCATTGCCAGCAATCAATAAAGAGATTATGCAAAATGGTCCCAAGCTCACTCATGATCAACAACTCAGCTTAATTGCAGAAGTCTTAGAGAAGGAGATATATGAAAGTCTATGTGCTATCCATGAGGACAAGGCTCTTGGGGTTGATGGCTATAATTCATGCTTCTTTAAAACGGCATGGCCTATAATTAAACAAGAGATAGTGAAAGCAGTCCAGGAGTTTTTCATTACTGGTAGGCTCTACAAAGCTATAAATTGCACATCAATCACCCCTGTCCCTAAAGTGAGTAATCCAACAACAGCAAAGGAATTCAGACCATTGCTTGCTGCATTGTCCTATATAAGATCATATCTAAAATACTAGCAAATAGACTGCAAAGAGTAATTGATAGTGTTATAAGTGAAGCTCAAGCAATTCATTCCTGGGAGGAAAATAGTAGACAACACAATTCTATTCCATGAGCTTGTTAAGGCATACACAAGGAAGAACTCCTCTCCAAGATGTATGATTAAAATTGACCTAAGAAGAGCGTATGATTCTATGGAATGGTTTTTTTTTGGAGCAGGTGATGGTAGAACTGGGATTTCCTAGTAGGTTTCAACAGTGGGTGCTAGCTTGTGTGAAAACAGTGAGCTACTCTATTATTATAAACGGGGAACCTTCAGAGCCATTCCCAGCAGCTAAAGGGTTGAGGCAGGGAGATCCTATGTCTCCTTTCCTTTTTGCAATTGCTATGGAGTGCTTGAGCTGATGCCTAAATGGATTGAAAAAGAAGCGTGGTTTCAAATATCATCCCAGATGTTCCAAGCACGGAATCACTCATCTTAGCTTTGCGGATGATCTGTTGTTCTTTGCAAGGGGTGATATGATCATCCGTCAACAGCAATGCCTCAATCAATTTATGAAGCGTCAGGCTTGAAAGCTAACCGAGAAGAGCTCAATCTACTTTGGAAGAGTTACACAATTGGTAAGAGAAAAGATATTGCAGAAGCTAGGATATGCCAGAGGTGAATTACCAGTCAAGTATTTAGGAGTCCCTTTGTCCACTAAGAAGATGTCAATAGCCTAATGGCAACCCCTCATTGAGAAAATGGCAGCAAGAATCTCATCATGGACTGCAAAAAAGCTCTCATATGCTGGTCGGATACAATTAGTGCAGTCTGTCCTGTTTGGCATCCAAGCTTACTGGTCACAGCTGTTCTTGATCCCTATTAAAGTGCTGAAGATAATCAAAGCCTACTGTAGGAGCTATGTTTGGTCGGAAGAGAATGTCATCACAAGAACATTACTAGTGGCTTGGGAGAAAATATGTACACCTAAAAGTGCAGGTGGACTTAATTTAATCAACCTCAAAGTGTGGAATAGAGAAGCAACAACAAAGAATCATTGGGTTCTTGCACACAAAGGAGATAAAATGTGGATCAAATGAATACATGCCTACTACATAAAAGGGAAACATATTTCTGATATGCCAATACCACAGCAGGCCTCTTAGCTAGTCAGAAAGATGATTGAGGCAAGGGATTGGTGAAACCAACTCAAATTCTGACCAAGAGAAACACTAGCATGATCAAACAAATATACTATCTGGTGCTTGGTCAATTACCTAGAGTGGAATGGAAGCTGTTTATGTTTGGGAATGATGCAAGGGCTAAAGCTAAATTCACCATGTGGCTGTATTTTTAGGACAGGACATTGACTAGTGATAGGATGGCTCAATGGGGAATGCAGGTGGATACTCTATGCGTACTATGCCAATCCTATGATGAAAGCAGAAATCATATGTTTGTTGAATGTGAGTTTGCCAAGAGAATATAGAAGAGGATACTACGATGGATGCAAAGACAACCTTACTGTGCAAATTCATGGAACCAACATTGGAAACAGGCAGTGGAACATGCAAAAGGGAAATCAAGGAATGCAGAATTCTTCAAAATGGTATATGCTGAGACAATACACATGATTTGGAATGAGAGAAATCTCAGAATTTGAGAAACATAGCAGGGAAGTAGAAGAGTTATCTAGAACTGTTGCATGTGTCTGTAATGTGAGAGCTTCTGCTCAAACTAGAACACTCATGCATCAGCTTAAATTTTGAGTTAGAAGTAGACTAGCACATAGGATTTGAGGATTATTGATGTATGTACAGGTATAGATAGGCATTTTAGATGAGGCGGGGGGCTGATATAAAAGTCATCTGTGGTTTTGTAAAGTTATATTGGTGATTAATGAAAAATGTTTAATTACCAAAAAAGAAAAAAAATTCGGTTCAACCACTGTTGATACGCATGAATCAAACGCATCCTTTTCTAGGGAAGGCGACTTCACATGAACGCTAAATATTATGGTATCCTAATTCAGTTAAATTCATCACGTTGTGGCTGCATATTGTTGGTCTCTTTGTCTGACTTCTATTAAGAAATTTTTACACTCTCATTATGAATCTTGTTTCCTCCCATTGGAAAAACCTACCGGCCCACTACTGGAAAAAGGCGAATTACCTTGGGATTTTCCTAGGGATAATATAACAAAATCCGCAGGTAACTTGATTTTCTGCGGAATTTCCTACCAAAATAAATCCGTTGGAAAAACCTTCGTAGGTAATTATTACCTGGGAATTAAAATATCCCCAGGTAAATTACCTGAGGATTTTGTATCCCCATGTAACTTACTTGCGGATTTATCAACGAAACATATAAAAAAAATCGCAAGAGTACTTTGGTAAAACTTCGTAAACAAAAGAATTTTTCTTGGGAATTTTCGTAGGAAGAGATCCGCAGGTTATTCCCCATGAAGATCCTCAAGTAAGTCCGTAGAAAATTTTAAGGTGAAAATTATGGACAAAAGGGATTTTCTTGTGAATATTTATGAAAATATTTCGTAGGAAAATTCTTTTGAAAAGCCCCAAGTAAAATTCGCAGGAGCACATTTTCGCAAGAAATTCTCCATGAAAATTTTGCATGTAAAACCCCAGAAAAAATCCCAAGTAATAAATATTCGCAGTTAAATCACCATGCAAAATTTCCAATGAAGCGAAAGAATTATTTGAAATTTTCATATAAAATCAACGGTTTTCAAAAGAAATTAATGAGATTTAATTGATGAGAAATTGATGAGATGATTAAATCTCAGGTGCGTGCTTCCAATGCTGACTTATATATTGAGTTGCAAGAAGAGCGGCGCAAAAATAAAAAGATGAGGAAGGAATTAGACTTATTGAAGAAGTATGTGAATTTCAATGCATCATCTTCAAATGAGTTATCGTCTCAAGAAGACAATCAAGGATCTGAGATTGAAAGTGACGATGACTCTGATAATGTGAATGAAAGTGGTTCTAACCCTGGTAACGTGAATGAAAGTGACTATAATTAGGATTGAGATGTTCATTAGACTATTAAGTTTCACATTTGCGATATTTTGCTTTTTGATTAAGGATTATATGTTATTAATATTATATGTTATCTCATCAAATTCTTTTGAAAAGCGTTGATTTTATATGGGAATTTACCTGCAAAAAAATTACATGGGGATTTTTTAACCAATACTACATACGGATTTTCCTATGAAAAAGTATTACTTTGGGATTTTCTTTGGGATTTCAAATAATTCTTTCGCTTCATTGGAAATTTTACATGGTGATTTACCTGCGAATATTTATTACTTGGGATTTTTTTGGGGTTTTATATGCAAAATTTTAACAGGAAATTTCTTGCGAAAATGTGCTCCTACAGATTTTATGGGGCTTTTCAAAATAATTTTCCTGCGGAATATTTTCATAAATATTCACAAGAAACTCCCTTTCGTCCATAATTTTCACCTCAAAATTTTTACGGACTTACTTGAGGATCTTCATGGGGAATTACCTGCGGATTTCTTCCTACAAAAATTCCCAAGAAAAATCCTTTTGTTTACGGATTTTTACCAAAGTACTCTTGCGATTTTTTTGATATGTTTCGTTGATAAATCTGCAAGTAAGTTACATGGGGATACAAAATCCTCGGTTAATTTACCTGGGGATATTTTAATTCCCAGGTAATAATTACCTACAAAAGTTTTTCCAACAGATTTATTTTGGTAGGAAATTCCATAGAAAATCAAGTTACCTGCGGATTTTGTTATATTATCCCAAGGAAAATCCCTAAGTAATCAAGTTACCTTATCCTTTATGAATTCATGCTTCACCGAGGACTGATCCCTGTCATGTCTAAATGGGACCAAGCAAAACAATCCATGTTATCGATAAGAAATTGAATGAGTTTTTTCCTGAGTTTGGGGGTTAACCCCGTTCCCAGGTATACCTTTCTCTCGGGCATGTACTCGATCGGTATGACTTGTTCCAGCTCCTCGACCGTTGACTTGGTTGCATCTGAATCTTCGGGAATAACGAAAGTTCGAGGAGTAAGTAGATCCTCTTCTTCTTCTTCGATTAACTGCTTCTCCGATTTAGTCGAGGCTGGGGATGATGATTGCTATTTGGCCGTCTGCTTATCTTTGGTGCTCGACTTTTCTGAGGTCGAAGGCGCTGGTACCGATATCACCTCATCGACTGCAAACATCTCCTTTGCAGCGTGTTGTTCCCTGTAAACTATTTTCACACCATCCACTATTGGGAATTTCATTATCTGATGAAGGGCTGAAGGTATTGTCCTCATGTTGTGGATCCATGGCCTCCCGAGTAGTGCGTTATATCTCATGTCGCCTTCAATGACATGGAATTTTGTATCTTGGATGGTCCCGTCCACATTTACTGGTAGGATTATCTCCCCCTTTGTTGTTTCACTCGCCATGTTGAAGCCGTTTAAGACTCGAGATCCAGGTAAACTTTGGTCCTGCAGGCCGAGCTGCTCTACGACCCTCGATCTGATTATGTTTGCTGAACTACTTGGATCCACGAGAACACACTTAACTTGAATTTTATTTAACAAAATAGAATTTACAGGGCGTCATTGTGCGGCTGAGAAATGCCTTCCGCTTCCTCGTCATTGAATGATAGGATGCCCTCGGACATATAGCTCCGAGTTTGTTTTTCTCTGGTAATCGACACCTTGGTACGTTTGAATATAGGCCCTTGTGGAACATCGGCACCGCCAACGATCATATGAATTACATGTTGCGATTCTTCTTGCTCATTCTTCTTGTTGGCGTCTCTTTCCCTGAAGTGGTTCTTAGCTCGATCACTGAGAAATTCTCGAAGATGAGCCTCCTTGAACAATCGAGCTACCTCCTCCCTCAGCTGCCTGCAGTCTTCGGTCCTATGGCCATGTGTGCCATGATATTTACACATCAAGTTTGGATTTCTTTGAGAAGGATCGGTTTGTATAGGCCTGTGCCACCTTGTGTCTTTGATCCTTCCAATAGCTGATACGATCCCTGATGCATCAACACTGAAATTATACTCCGATAAACGAGGTGCTTCCGCGGGATCGGTGTGTTTATCAAAACCATTCTTACTCATAAGTCCTCGAGAGCTTTGACCTCGATCATTTCTTCGATCGTTCCGAGGAGCGTTACACCCCGAACCGTTGTTTCTCCGATCCGCGACATATGGCTGATATCGCTCCCTGTTTGATCTTGGTTCCCTGTCTGTATCCCTCGGGGCCTTAACTGCCAATCGATTTTGATGAACTGAGCCCGAGGGGGCTCCCAGCTGGTCGTCCTCGACCCTGATCTTTGACTGATAACGGTTATGTACATCTGCCCAAGTCACAGCTGGATACTCGATCAGATTTTGCTTCAACTGTCGTGACGCGATCGAACTCCGCTCTTTCAACCCCTACATAAAATCTTCCACGACCCAATCCTCCGAGACCGGTGGTAATTCCATTTGCTCCATTTGAAATCGGGATATGAACTCCCTTAACATCTCATCATTTCTCACTTTTATCTTAAAAACGTCAGATTTCCTTGTCGCAACCTTTATAGCCCCGGCGTGTGCCTTCATGATGGCGTCCGCTAACATAGCAAACGAATCAATAGAATTCGGTGGCAAGGTATGATACCAAATCATTGCTCCTTTTGACAAAGTCTCCCCAAATTTTTTCAACAAAAACGACTCGATCTCATCATCATTTAGGTCGTTTCCTTTAATCCCGCAAGTGTACGAGGTAGTGTGCTCATTAAGGTCCCTCATCCCGTTTCATTTAGGTATATCAGGCATACGAAACTTTTTAGGAATAGGCTTTGGAGCCTCACTTGGAGGGAATGGTTTTTGTACAAATTTCTTGGCATCCAAACCTTTCAAGACCGAGGGTGCTCCCGGTATTTGATCAACATGGGAGTTGTACGTCTCCACCTTTTTGTCATTATCCTCAACTTGGAGTTTTGTGATGACTTTGAAGTTGAGCGATGGCAACCTATTGAGCTTGAAGCATCTCGAATATTACTTGGAGGCTGACTCCCCCATCTCCTATACCCTGCGTTCCTTGGCTATCAGATCGGGCTTCCCTGCGTACACTTCCTCCGGGGTCTGCGCCTAAATTTGCATTCAAAGCAATGTGTGAACTGACATCAACTGGTTCCACATTTGGCACTTCCCCAGAGTTAATCGGTGGTATACCAACCCTTACATTGTTGTTTTCCCCATGGAATCCAAGACCATCATCGCTGTGTACGGGTGCGTTTTGCGCGTTTGACATGTTTTAACCTGAGAACAAAAATTCATGACAAGAACAAGTGTGAAAATAACGTGTGTTATCAGAATCAGTACTGTAATAACCACTATTATCTTTAGCCCCACGGTGGGCACCAAACTGTTTACCTCGAAAATACGAGTAACAATTAAACTTGTTTATTGTTTTAAAGATACATGATTTAGTTCAATACTAATTAATAACCAAGAAATCTGAAGTATAAATGAAAGAAGCAAGTTGAATCATACCAGTGTTTAAGTAAGTCTCGACCTCGAGCTGTGGCCTCGAGGCTGGTCAACAAGAACAGTGAAATAAAGACAAAGAAGTTAAGAGACAATTCTGATGAAATATGAGCAATAAAGTAAGAGAGTATATTCTTTGCTAATGATTGATGATGGTTACAAATGATTGGGGTCCCCTTTATATAGTAGGGGAACCCTAAATAAGGTAAATTTCTATTTACAGTAAAGAATCTTATTGGGACAGCTGTCTAACCACCTAGTACGGATGCGTACTAACTCGTACAAATTTATTCCGGAATTTACACCATGATCTAGGGGACGTGGCGGGAATCTTGCTATTTCTGTTACAAACTCATAACGGCATCATCTCGGGGTTGGTCGTACTTGGCTTCGGCGTTCATTGCGTACTTCGATCTTCGAGCCTTATATTCTGTCGTCGGGCTCGAGCTTGGTCTATCGGGCTCGAACTAGACCCATCCTGAACTCGGGCTTGAAGTGACCCCTCGAGCCCGTGAAGTCGGGCATATCTGATTTCGACCGTATACACAAGTTTTAATTAACATGTTAAGTTTCTCCTTTGTTTATATTAGAGATTATGGAGACAAACAAATAAGGAATCATGTATTGTTGAATTATTTCCATGGGCGGAGCTAGCAAGAGGAAATTAAATTTCCTTCATCAAAAAGTTATAGTATAAATAGGGTAAAAGTAAATTCATCGTATATAAACTGCTGAATTTTCTTGAAATAAAATTTTTTTAGCTTATTGGTAAAAGGGATAACATCATCATCACTTAATATAAACTACTATCGATATGATAGAAATTTGTATTTATGAATTCTAAGTTCTAGAAAATATTGTAGCCTGAATAAATATTTATATATATTAAGTGGATTTTTAATCTGTAATATAAAACTCGGATCAAAACTATTGGGTTTAGCCGAACTTATATGCATTTTGCGTAACTATGGTTCCGCCCAGGGCCGAAGCTGTGTTGGCCCAAGGGTGATCAAGTGAACACCCTTCACCGAAAAGTTATACTATGTATAAGGTAAATATTACTTATTATTGATTAAAAAATAGACTTTAAATACTCTTGCATAGCCACTGACAAATTTGAATACCTTTATTGAATTTTTTGGCTTCGCCACTGATTCCGTCCCTAATTACTCTTCTGAATAATTAAAAAAATAAAAGCGAGATGTACCACGCGAGTCACAGCTCATCACTTGTGCCTGGTAGAGACACCAATAAATATTTTGACTAATGTAGCCAATAAGAGCATGAGGCGTTGATGTTGAATTACTACTTATAATGGTAAAATGGTGTACCTGTTGGTGTGTGGGCGGTCGATCAGTCAGAAATTGCAAATGGTAAAAACGAAATTATAATTTTTTTTTTTTTTTGGATTTTTTTAGCGTGTGTTATGTACTTGTATTGCGGCCGACTAAATCAGAAATAGCATCAAAAAGTAACATATTGGGGTAAAATGCTTTCTAACAAAAACGATATCATACCAAGAGCTCGAACCTAAAACCTTTGATTAAGAATGAATGAGTATTTACCACTCACCTCAATCCTGATTGGTTAAAAGAAAGTTAGACACTAGCTAGTCACTGATTACAGCCAAGTAAGTTAATAGATGTTTGGGTTGGGGGCCCAAAATGGTACAAAATGAACATTGAAAAGAAAGGTGCACACGAGTGGGGTGAGAATTTAGTCTCTTTTTCTGTTGCAGACTGCAGAGTAGTAAAAGAAGTCAGTAGTACTATATAATACTAACATGCACGCTCCTCAGGATTCTTGATGTCGGTTCTATATCACCTCCTTCACATCCTCCATTTTGGCTTATTTCCACCACCCTCCTCCAATATCCACTTGATGTCGGCATTAGGCATATTCAGGGATCGTGGGTTCAGGTCCACCGGCCATACTTTATTTTAAAATTAGTATTTTCTCCATTTTAATTTATGTGAACCTGTTTAACTAGGCACAGAGTTTAAAAAAAAATGAAGATCTTTTGAACTTGTGATCCTAAACAGGTCAAACAGGGGTCTGGAGTATTTGTGTGATTACAAAAGCTTCTCATTAAGAGTAGAATTGGAAGATTAAGATAAAATTGTTTCCAAATTTAGAAAGGGGTCATTCTTTTTGAATGGACCAAAAAGGAAATAGGTTCACATAAACTGGAACGGAGAGAGTACTTAAGTGTATACGTGTCATAATAAAAGAATTTTATGATGCAATGATTATTCGATACACCGCTACAAGTGATGTTTAAGGTTCAATTCCCACATTTATTTTGTATTTTATACTTACTTTTTTTCTTTGTCTTTCTTTCTTTGTTTATTCAAAATCTATTTCAAACGCGTAATGAGTTCAATAGTAAGACGTTAGAGATTGACTATTTCAAATTTAAATCTAAGATATACCTATTTATAATAGTGCCACCAATCTTCTTAAAATTTTAGATCCATCCTTGGATGTCTATTGGACTTTTCATTTTGTTTTAAAATTTTCTTCATTACATTGAGACTTGTTGAGTGAACATATGAAAATGGGGTTCAATATATCTATATATTATTAAAAGGAGAGGAAAAAGCCCTCTCCTTAAGCCAAGTGGCAGCCTAAAAAGATGCCACATGGCATAATTGGTTACTAATTAGTTATTTAGTTTATAATTAGTTATTGGTTACTTATTTTTGAATTTAAATACATATCAAAAAAGAAAATAATACAATACAATAAAAAACTACCATATATATTAATTGGTTACTTTATTTGAATTAATAAATATAGATATCTAATAATTAAATATATAAAAAAATGAAAAATAAATATATATAAAATAACTACCCACTCAAATTGGTTGGGAGTAGTTTCAAGTTTGACTTTTTAAATTATTTTAAAATAATGAACGAAATTAAAAAAAATAATGAATTACCAATTCAAATTGGGGAGTAGTTTCAAATTGGAGTTTTAAAATTATTTTAAAATAAAAAAAATGAAAAATCTATTTATATATAATATACATATAAAACACGAAAATAATAAAATCAAATAAAAACTAACATATATATATATATATATGTATATATATATATATATATGTATATATATATATACACATATATATATATATTAATTGGTTACTTTATTTGGATTTAACAAATATAGATATCTTATAATTAAATATAATAAAAAAATAACAAAAAATAAATATATAAAAAATAACTACCCATTCAAATTGGGTGGGAGTGATCTCAAGCTTGAGTTTTTAAATTATTTTAAAATAAAAAGCAAAAAAAAAAATTAACCTATAAAAAAACGAAAAAAGAGAAGAAAAATTGCCCATTCAAATCGAGAAGTAGTTTCAAGTTGGAGTTTTAAAATAATTTTAAAATAAAAAACAAAATTATAAAAAATAATGAATTACCAATTCAAATTAGGGAGTAGTTTCAAATTGGAGTTTTAAAATTATTTTGAAATAAAAAAAACGAAAAATCTATTTATATATAATATACATATAAAAAACGAAAATAATAAAATAAAATAAAAAACTACCCCATATATATATAGTAATTGATTACTTTATTTGGATTAATAAGTATAGATATCGTATAATTAAATATGATAAAAAAACAACAAAAAATAAATATATAAAAAATAACTACCCATTCAAATTGGGTGGGAGTAGTTTCAAGTTTGAGTTTTTAAATTATTTTAAAATAAAAAGCAAAAAAAAATTACCAATAAAAAAACGAAAAAAGAGAAGAAAAACTACCCATTCAAATCGGGAAGTAGTTTCAAGTTGGAGTTTTAAAATAATTTTAAAATAAAAAACAAAATAAAATAAAATAATGAATTACTAATTCAAATTGGGGAGTAGTTTCAAATTGGAGTTTTAAAATTATTTTAAAATAAAAAAATAAAAAATCTATTTATATATATATATAATATAATATAATATATAATATATAATATATATAATAGGAGAGTCAAAGAAATATATATCTATATATATAATAGGAGAGGCAAAGAAATGTTATAATGACAAGTGTCATAATTTCTATTAACAATATAATTATACTAAATATTGGATAATATAATAAATAAAAATACATAACGAAAAAATTATTTGATGACTATATAAGTCCCTTTAATTTAATGGAGATTTTAAAATTTAGACAATATCTATTCTATTTATATAGATTAGGATAATCAAATAATTGTGTTAATTCCAAATGTAATCTCGAAAAATTAACAAAGTGACAAATATTTTTTTAATATTGACCGCGTATCGCACGGGTACAACTACTAATTTGGTTAGAAAAGAAATTCTCCCGGGAGTCACTTTCGCTCGCTCCTCATTGAAACTTGCAAAATCGATTCTTTCGTCATCTTTTTCCCCTTCTTTCTTAAATTTCGTTATTACTTCCCCTTTAAGTTATTTAATAGCAGCCGATAAACATATAAAACTGAGAAAAAAGATCATAAGAAGATAATTGAAATTATAGACGCGAATATTGGCACATACTTTTTTCAGAAAAAATTCCACAAAAGGGAAATGTGCATGAGGACAAACTATGAAAAAATTTTCTTGGTGATTTTCAGAAGATTAATACTCCCCATGTCCGATTTTATGTATTATGGGGGAACGGCTTTTTCTATTGTAATTTCCCATACTTTTTAAATATTATTTAAATTAGTAACTTTACAGACTTACAGTACTTTTCATATTGTTTTTAAATATATAAATTATATTTCAAGAACATAAAGATCTATATTCGAATCCACATTGAAATTAGGTGCGGTTGACCCAAATTCACACTGAACCATTTGTCATAAAATGAGACAACGGGAATAATATTTTTTGTTTGATAATTTTATTACAATTACTAAAGAAAACAAAAGAAGAACAAAAGAAGCAGTGAGTCAATATGAGAGGAGAGATTGTGCGACAAAGCAAAGAAAAATATGAAAATGATACCTTGGGCCTGTCTATTGTTGTGTTAGCAACTCTCGAAAAGACTTCATTTTGTTTGTCTGAGTAGCCAAAACATTTACAGCTGGTGTTTTGGGGGCAGGTTTTAAAGATTTTTATACACACTTTAAAAAGTCATTTAATTGTCACTATTATATGAATATTTTTCTTGAGCCAAGAGTCTACCGGAAACAGTCTCTCTACTCCTCCGGAGTAGGGGTAAGGTCTGCGTACACATTACCCTCTCCAGACCCCACATGTGAGATCTCACTGGGTTGTTATTGTTGTTGTTATATGAATATTTTCTAAATTATATTTTTCTCTTAAGAGTCTCATTTATTTAATACTTTATAACAATAATGGTAAATTTGAGAGAAAAGGTAATAAAGAACTTCTTATTTTTCCAAAACGTCAATATTTGAGAAATATTCAGTTTGATAAAAATGAGCAACATTTTGGAGCGGATGCATCAACATCTAATACAATTTAATTTGTTAGGCACGAGAAACTAAAGAAACAAAAAAAAAAAAAAAAAAAAGAGAGAAAGCTTAAGAGTAAAGTCTAATCCGACAAAAATAAAAAAAGGTGATGGAACTTCCGATTTCCTCATTTCCAGATGTAAAATTCTTTATCAATTCAAAGCTAGTTATTTTTGGTGGTTTATTTTAATTTAAATGTACACTTATTATCAATTCTTGGCTAAGTCTCCGTTCACTCGCACTTTCATTAAGAAATTAAGAGAAAAAAAGAAGAGAAGGTTTTCATTACATGTTTCAGAAATTACGATATAGTAGGGGCGGACTTGGAGTGTTCAATCGGATTCATCCTTTCAGCATAGACAATTCACAATAGATATATAACACGTGAAACCTGAAAAATAATACCCTTTTTATTCGAAATTATTTTCTTATCAGTCCATTCTAAAAAGAAAGATATTTTTTAATAAAAATATTATAACCACATCAATGTTATGGTATATTTAAAATTACTAGAAATTTTAATATTTTAATTTTATAATCACACAAATATTATAAAATATTTAAGACCATAGATTTTAATTTTCTTTTTCTTTATTAAACTTTTTCTCAAATCAAATTAGGACAAACAAAATAAAACGGAAACACACGGAAAAAGTGTTGAGCAATATGATACAAATCCCCAAGATACCTAGAAAAGAGGGGGAAAAAAAGGAGAAGAAGCGCACAGACACACAGAACATTCTGAAAATTAAAATGAGTTAAAACTTTCTGAGAATTTTATCTAACATACTCTAAATTAATAATCTTTAAGTACATCTTCTCTACAAAAGCTTTCATTTCTTCTTCCAAATTCAATGATCATTCCGTTCATGCCAACACACAAGCATAGCTATGCATCTCCTTAGAATATAAAACTTAGCTTTCTGCTTCTTTGCCAGATGACTGCACTTCTTTCTGAAAGATCTGCAATTACTCTTCTCTCCGTTACTCGAATTCTCGCCGCAACAATTTGCAGTAATATTAATATTTTCTTCAATTTCATTTTCTCTTGGTGCCATGGATATGAAAAGAAGAAAAGTAGTTGTAGCAGTAGTATTCATATATAGTACTGAAACTGCAGCCTCTGGGCTCTGGTATTGTAGTATTGGCTGGATGTTTCCACTTATTGGAGCACAGGATATATATGTATGTATGGTTTAATAATACCAATGTCACTTCATTTTATACTGGATTTCACTGACTTTGTGTAAGGTTTTTTTAATCTAGATTTAGGTGATCAGCTACAACATTGTACTCAGTGGCGGATCCAGAATCTAATCATATAGATTCACGTGAGCACATAACTTTTTGCTCAGACTCTATATACAGAGACGGACCTACTTGTAACAATGAAGGATCACTGGACTTCGTAAGCTTCACTATAATCTGATATATGTATGTGTATACCTTAAAAATGATTATGATATATAACTTGGCACCACAAACACTAAAGCCTTTAAGAGGCACTGGTAAAAAGAAAAGTGGTGCCCCCATCGCGTTACATTAATCCTGAGTCTGCCTCTGTCTGTATATGTATTAAAATTTCACTAAAATATTTATAAATATTTGACTGTAAATCTAGTTATTATGATATATTAACTTAGGATCACTTTAGAAAATCATAAATTTTAAATCATGGATCCGTCTATTATATCTATGGTGGTACAAATTTACATTAACTCCTTTTCGGCTTTTCACATGATATCATGGAATTGTTTCTATCACTTAGTAGGAAAAGGGTTAGGTAATTGTGACTGTCATATTCACAGTTACTGGTGAACATTATTGTATTAAGAAGATGACAAATAGCACCAAATATTTCATACAGTTAACAGTACGTACTAGGCAATTTTTATTTGACTGAAAATGGCTGTGCCCATCTGATTGTTTAACCAAAAATTGTGTAATTCGATCAAAGTTTATTTTAAAAAGTATTCTGACTACTGATGATCAAGAAATCCTATATTTACTTAATGATAAGAAAGGAAATTAAAATATGAGGTAGCAAAAGAAAGTAATTGTATTCCAATAGTAATCGGAACGTGTCTATACAAATGATA
This sequence comes from Nicotiana attenuata, assembly GCF_001879085.1. Lineage (NCBI taxonomy): Eukaryota > Viridiplantae > Streptophyta > Magnoliopsida > Solanales > Solanaceae > Nicotiana > Nicotiana attenuata. The sequence goes on from NC_031998.1 coordinate 49,307,425, forward strand.
TTTCTTTCCCTTTTATAGGAGTCTATAAGTACAACTTCTTTCCCCTTTTATGACCGGATCATGATGAGCATTAATGATATTAATGAGACGTTATAATTGGTAATCGTAACTATTTATTAAGATTCTGCAACGTTCGAGATCATTCATGCTCATTAACTGATGATTCATGAATCTTTCCTTTTTAATGTCTTGATTCATTCTGCCGGTACCTCTTCAGGTAACCATTTAAACTTGAGTGACCTTATCTTCTCTTCTCGTGGGTGATTTACTCGTATCTATTACGACTCGTGCCTCTTTTAATGCATCTTTCCAGCTGTCGCTGTCTTACTGATCCACGTGTCTTGTCATATCAGCCACTCATATAAATCCACGTGTAATATTTATTTTTACCAATACAGATAGTCCCCCCACTTACCGAATATTCTACAATTGAATATTTGGGAAGTGGTATGTATTTATGGCGGGAATTTTTGCCGTCGTTTCCCATGTACCATTACGTCTTCTCCAGAACCAATGCGTCGTATGTCTCTTCCATTTAATGTTTGTGCCACGTGGCCTTCGTTAATTGGGTTTGCGACTCTTCAGCGATTTCTAGGGCGTTTTTGCGGCTGCATCAGTCATGAAGTGACTGTTTGATCATGACATTTCCTTCATGACCCCCTTTACATGACGGTTGCTTCTTCATATAAATACCTCCTTCGCCTTTGCTTTTACGAAAAACTTTCTACTGTGTTCCTTGTTCTTCATCACGTTTTACTTTCTCATACAAATATGTCTTCTTCAAATCCTGATCCCCGTAAAGCTATTATAGTGGATGAACTTCCCCCTTCGTCTGCTCCTACTAGAAGTAGAAGAGGTGGCAGGTTACGTAGTTTAGGATCTGTTTCTATCCATGGTTGTTCTTCTCAACCCAGTACCACTACCCTATCATCTTCTAGAACTAGGGCTTCTTCTTCACATAGATCTTCTGTTAGAAGTAGGGATTCTAGTGAACACTTCGTGAACCCACTGTTGATGAAATTATTCTCGTCGAACTTTTCTTCTTTACTGATAGAGAATCGATTAGAAATCAGGTCACTTCCATGACTTCTCATGATCGTGCTGATGTTTACCCTTCCCAGATTACTAAGGGTTTGATTTCCCTTGTACGGAGAGATTGACACTAGTAACATGATTTCCCAATTTTAGTTCCTAATGCAAATCAAAGGATCACCTCGTTCAAAGCTGGTTATTCTTTTTTGTATACATATCCCTTTACGTTGGATTTTAGACCACCTATTGACCCAGCCATCATATATCGTTTCTTCAACGTTTGTTTAGGACAGATTGGTCCTATTGTGTGGAGGGCTGTGGCATACTTTAGATACTTGTCAAACTTGGCTTCTTTACCCTTCACCTTTTATCATCTGATTCATCTTTACTCCCCCAAGTTATTTCGTTCTGGGGTGTTTACTCTCGTGGCCAGGAGTAAGAGGGTTTTAGTGAGCCCTGAAGATGACAAGGATCGTGGTTGGTATGCTCGATTCATTGCTGCTCCCCACAAGTGGATTAGTGGGAGAAGAGAACATGCCTTTCCTAGAAAAGTGGAACTTTGCACGTAAATTTCTTTTCATATTTTCTATTCCTCTTCTTTTTGTGAAGAACCTTCAATCTCATAGCTGTTTTATTTTCTTTTTCAGCAACCATGGAAGCTGTTGAGGAAGTCCGAGATTTTCGTGGTTGGGTAGAAAATGTTAACCGTTGCTCCTATGGAAGAAAGGTCCTGTAAATACCTTTTTAACAGGTTTGGATGGAAAGTGAAGACTCATGGTATCCTTCTCTTCCCCTTTCTTCCTTGATTTTATACTTACTTTGGCACTTATTAACCTTTTTCTTCACTAGGGCTTCCCATTCGGGGTGTGAGTGCTGCATCGATTACTGCTTCAAGACTCTCTATGTCGATGGCTCAAGACATAATCTTGAGTTCTTCACTAAAAAGAAAAGCTGATAGAGCACATAGTTCTGAGAGTGAAGAGGAGCGGGAGGAGAGCTCGTTGGTTTGTAAGTCTCGAGCTAGGAGATGTATCATTTATGATGACGAAGCTACTCCTCCTCCCAGTTCTGCTCCCATGCACGAGCCTGAAGGTGCTACCTTAGTAAGTTCTGATGAGGAGATGCCTGCCGCACCCCGTGGCTGTACTGAACAACTCTTTTCTCATGGTTTTGATGAATACTTCGGCTTTGTTTTTGAGGAAATGCCTCTTGCTTCTTTTCCCACGTCTATTTCAGTTGACCCTTAGTTCCCCGCACCTGTTGCTACTGCTACTGCTCTGCCCGTGGCTATTTTGACTCCCTCGATTTTCCCTACTGTTACAACTTCTCATGCTGAAGTTGGTTTCTCTAGTAAGGTAATGAAAAAAGTTACCATCGAGGTTCCTGAGGATGGGTAATCTTCTGAAGAAATCCGGCCAAGCTGATGTATGGTTGAAACCATCGATTGGCCCAGTTGAGAAGTCAAAATTGAAGAGCCACGGTTCTTTAACGTGGATGAATGATATCGTACATTCATCTTTAAAGGTATAAGCCTTAGCTTTTTATTTCGCACGTGATTTCATTTTCATTGATATCACATTTTCCTTTTCATTGTGTAGATCAACCTCATTGGTACGGAGATGATGAAGAGGATCGTCCGCATAGAGCAGCTAATGAACGATTATCACATCGAGGCAGACAACTAGCAGGAGCAGTTCGATAGTCTTCAACTTGAGAAAGAAGTCTTAGAGAAAGAAAACTGTACCTTGGAGCAGCAGGTGAAAGTAATGGCAGCTGAATTGGCAGTTGAGAAAGCCTCATCTAGTCAGGCGGGCAAAGATAAAAACCTTCTCGAGTCTTCGTTTGCTGAGCAACTTTCTAAGGTGACTGAAGAAATTAGGGTTCTGAAGGAACTACTGAACTAGAAAGAAGTTTATGCCGGGGAGCTTGTTCAAACACTCACTCAAGCTCAAGAAGATCTTCGAGTATCTTCTAATAGAGTTCAATTTTTAGAGAGTTCTCTTGCCCCCTTACAGGCTTCTTATGGCGCTGCCTTGAATGAGAAGGAAGAACTTAGAAGTGAGATTGAGCAGTGGGAAAGAGATTATGAAGCCCTTGAAGATAAGGCCGCAGTTGAAGTTAGTTGGGCTTTCTTGAACACACGCCTCGACACTTTAACGGAGGCAAGCCAGGAAGGCTTTGACTTAGCTGCTGAGATTGCAAAGATTAAAGAAACTATTGAGAAAACCCAACAGAGTCAGATCTTTTCTTCTCCTGCGGTTGACATTCCCGAAGGTGATGAAGTTACTCCTGGTGAAGATGCTGTTCAATCTCCTTCCGCTCAAGTTGTTCCTCCTGCCATTGATGATATCGTTCTTCATCCTACTGGTTCAGATTCTGCCCCACAGTGAAAGTTTGAAAAGTTTGAAGTGTTGTTTCATTTTTTTCTTGGTGGAATGTTTGAAAGTTCACCCCTGGTCCTATTTGGGGGTTTAGTAATGTTGAAAAGTTTTACCCGTAGTCTGTTTTGGGGTTTTAATATCAAGTAATTAGATTGGAACTAAGTTTTATACTTAGTATTAACCAGGTTTATAATATTACTGTGTTTTTGTCTAACTCTTATAATACCTTTATTTTGGGTTTCTATTCTACTCTCTTATCTTTTTACCCTTGCCTTATTTTGGGTTTTGAAGACAAATGTTTGCCTTATATTTATAAGTTTTTGGCTTTATTTTCCGCCTATTTTAATGTTTGGGTTTTGTTTTACCCTTTGTTATTTAACTTTGCATTAAAAAATGCTTCGATTCTTTGTGACTCTTTTGAATAAGCACGAATTATAAAAGAGGGCCCTTTTATATACGACACTTAATGAAGAAGACGTCTCAACCTCATATTGGTGTAAACATACGAAAGAAGAAGTAGGAACATACATATTTCTTAGAATAACTTGAATAAGTTTTGTATTCTTGAACTTTCAAACTGTATACTTTACATGTATTCGAATAACATCTACAACTCTTTCATAACTGTTTTCTTTATAACAGCACAAGATTCAAGGGTATATCTTGCAACCCTCGACTAAATATTGTCTTTTACCTAGATATTCATAAGATTTTGTAATTTACATCTTCAAGTGTATACTTCATCATAGATTTTTGAATCAAGCTTGAATTTTCGGCTCTTGATTTGCTCGCTCTTAACTTTCGATTTGTTGGGTAGTTTGCTCCAGGCTTGACTGGAATTCTGACTTTTCTAGTCTTCTTCGCCTTTTATATATATATATATATATATATATATATATATATATATATATATATATATAGTCCCCCAAGTATTAGAGCTTTAAAGTATGAAATCTCGAGCACTTGATTATTCCTTCCATGTGGTCCATTTCCTGAAAAGGAAAAACATACAGGACTCGGAGGTA
>NC_031998.1:49316269-49325130 GCF_001879085.1 Nicotiana attenuata
CTTGGTCAAGTCGTTGCCTTTCACGCCAGTTGTAAATGCAGCTACATAATCTCGTGGATCGGTTGTCCCATCATACTTCGGGATATCGGGCATCTTAAACTTTTTTAGAATTGGCAAAGGAGCGGCACTTGGCTTCCAGGGTTGTTGAGAATATTTATCAATATCTACCCCTTTGATTACGGGCGGAACACCAGTTATCTGCTCTATGCGATTGTTTTGCTCCTTGAGCTGTTTCTGCAAAGTTAGTACTAAACTTTGTAAATCAGAATTAACTGGAATACCTGACCTTCCATCGCGAGATTCGCTGAGAGTTCCTCCACTGCCCGAATTGGCGAGTCCCGAGCGTGGATTTTCTATGGTTGCGGTATTATTCGGAGGTGGAGTTAATGGTACAGTTGGCAACCTACTAACAAAAGCTTGAAGAGCATTGTTGACCTGTTCTTCAATTAGTTGCTTCAATGCTTCATCAATAGCTTGATCATCCCCTTGTTGGTCATTCGCTGTGACGACCCAAAGGGTCATTACCTGTTTTCTTACTCATTTTGTGCTCCCGAGGCCTTGAAAACCTCATTTAGGGTTGCCTCAATTTGCGTGCGCAGTCCGGGCGCGTAGCCGGAAAGCTTAAATATGAATTCTGTGAGAAAAATGCTAAATTTTGATATTAATTTGAATAAATTTGACTTCGGTCAACATTTTGGGTAAACGGACCCGGACCTGTGATTTGACGGTCCCGGAGGGTCCGTAGGAAAATATGGGACTTGGGCGTATGCCCGGAATCGAATTCCGAGGTCCCAAGCCCGAGAAATGAATTTTTGTGTGAAATTATTTTTTGGAAATGATTAAGGAAAATGAAAATAAAATTTGATTAAAAGACTGTGGTATCGGGCCCGTATTTTGGTTCTGGCGCCCAGTACAAGTCTTATATATGGTTTAAGCGCTTTCTGTAAAGTTTGGTTGAAATCGGACGTCGTTTGACGTATTTCGGACTTAAAACTCTAAATTTGAAAGTTTATGAGGTTTGAGAAAAAAATTTGTAATTTTGAGGTTGATTCGTTGTTTTTGATGTTATTTTCGCGATTTGATCGCACGAGTAAGTCCGTAGGATGTTATTGAGGTGGTGTGCATATTTGGTTTGGAGCCCCGAGGGCTCGGGTGAGTTTTGGATAGGTGTCGGATTGCAGTTTTGCATTTTTGAAAAATCTGGTATCTCTGATCTGCAGGTTTCGCATTTGCGAAGCCAGTATTCGCAAATGCGAAGGTCCAGCTCATGCAAATGCGAAACCAGCCCAGGCATGACAATGATCGCAAATGCGAAATCATTCTCCGCAAATGCAAAGGTCCAGATGCGAGACACTTTTCGCAAATGCGAAGGTCCCCTGATAGGCCTGAGTTCGCAAATACGAACTAGAGTTCGCAATTCCCATAATTTGGTCGGGGTTCGCAATTGTGAACCCCTGTTCGCAATATTGATAACTGCAGCCCAGCATATTTCATACTTAGTCGAATTTTAAGTCATTTTTCACCCCACTTTCAAAATACAACTCTTTGGGCGATTTTTCAAGAACAAGACTTCTTCCAAATCATTTGCAAGTTGGTTTTTACTCATTTCTTTCAATCTTTAACATCATTTAACATGTTTTCAACTTAAAATCAATGGTTTTCATGGGTGAAATTGGGGGTTTTGGGTAGAACCTAGGTTTTCTATAAATTGGGGATTTGGACCTCAATTTGAGGTCCAGTTTTAAAATAAATTGCGTATTTGAGTTCGTGGGGGAATGGGTAACCGGGTTTTGGTTCGAACCTCGGGTTTTGACCACGTGGGCCCGGGGGCGATTTTGGAATTTTTGGGAAAAACTTGGGAAAATCATTTTTATGCATTCAAATTGATTTATTTAGCGTTTATTAAACTAATTGAGTGATTTGTGACTAGATTCGAGCGGATTGGAGGTGGAATCACAGGGTAAAGCGATAGTTGAGATTTGAGTGGAATTCAAGGCATCGAGGTAAGTGTTTGGTTTAACCCTAGCTTGAGGGAATAGGGGTTGAGTCTTATTTGATGCTTGCTAATTGTCGAGTACGATGTATAGGCATGGTGACGAGTATCTATACATTGGTGTCTAGCATGACCGTGAGTCCTTATTTGCGAATAGTTTGGTTGTTGTTATGCCTTCCATGCTTAAATGATGACTTCTATATGTTGTAAAGACCTTGTGAAAGAAATTGTGATCTTGAAACTTCGTGGAGCATTGGCTCGGGTTGAAATACAAATTGTGAAGGTTTATGAGATAAGTAACTCCTTGGAGCATTGGCTCAATTGATAATGTGAACTTTGAGATGAAAGTGAAAGAAAGAGAATAGTTAATGATCCATTCCCTTGCCGGGACGTTGTTGGTTATTGATATTGTACCCTTGCCGGGTTTTTAATTGTTGTTTGTATTCCCTTGCCGGGATTTTTATTATTGTTTGTTTATTCCCTTGCCCTTGTTTGTGATTGTTGATTGGGTGAGGAAGAGTGTTAAAGCACGAAGGGTGATGCCGCGCATTGTTTGTTTCTCGTGAGGAAAGAGTGTAAAGCACGAAGGGTGATGCCGTGCATTGTTTGCTTATTGTGAGAAAAGAGAGTAAAGCACGAAGGGTGATGCCGTGCCGCACGATGTGCCATTCCGTGCCGATTCTATTGATTTTATGTGAGGAACGAGAGTAAATGCACGAAGGGTGATGCCGTGTACGATTTATTATACTATTGCTTGGTGAGGATGAGAGTAAAAGCACGAAGGGTGATGCCGTGCACTTGTTGATCTCTGTTCCTTATTATTGTATGAGTTGTGCTATTTCCTTCATTACAAGGCAACTTTTACTTGAAATTGTTATATCCCCACAGTATGCTTCCCCTCCCATATTGTTTACTTGTTTTGTATTTTCGATTCCGCTATATATATATATATATATATATATATATATATATATATATATATATATATATATATATATAAATAATTGTACAGGTTTATGTGGTAGTCCAGTTTAGCCTCGTCACTACTTCGCCGGGGTTAGGCTAGACACTTACCAGCACATGGGGTCGGTTGTGCCGATGCTACACTCTGTGCTATTTGCACAGGTCCAGGTTTCGAGCAGCAGCAACAGCATTAGTACGGGAGCAGGCCTTCAGTCTGGTGAGACCCGAGGTAGCCTTGCAGGCGTCTGCAAGCCCCACGTCTCCCTTATTCTCTCTTTTTAGCCTGTTGCCTCATTGTATTCGGGACAAACAGCTTATGTTTTCTTTCAGACGTTTGTGTTTAGTATTTCTTAGCAGTTCGTGAGTATTGTGACACCAGTCTTGGGTAAAGGATTATTTTGGCTACTCCGCATGTTGATTCAGTTTCTATAATTAAGACTTCCGCTACTATTTAATTTTATTATTTTTATGTTGTTGCCATGAATTGTTAAAAGGGATTATGTTGTAAACGGAAAGTAATTAAAATTTGACTTGCCTAGCTTCTACGAGTAGGCGCCATCACGACTCCCGAGGGTGGGAAATCCGGGTCGTGACATTCGCATGTGATGCTGATTTGTTAGGTGACCCTTCTCGGGACTATTGAGGAGAGTTTCGGGGTGAAGGGACTGGAGTTCCATCTCTTTGTTGATTTTGCTGGTTCAACTGATTTTGCTGATTTTGTTGGTTGTTGTCGTTAGCAGTCGACATGATTTTTGACAGAAAAAAGAATTTGGAAAGTAAAAAGATTATCAGATTTCCGGTAACGAAACCAATTTGTTTAACCAAAATTTGTGTAATTCGGTCAAAGCTTATTTTATGAAGTACTCGGGCTACTGATGATCAATAAATTTTATATTTACTTAATGATAAGAAAGGAAATTAAAATATGAGAAAATAGCCAGTAGTAAGCAAAAGAAAGTAATTTTATTTCAATAGTAATCAAAACGTGTCTGTACAAGTGATATTTTTTCCCCTTTTATAGGAGTCTATAAGTATAACGTCTTTCCTCTTTTATGAGCGGATCATTATGAGCATTAATGATATTAATGCGACGTTATAATTGGTATCATAACTATTTATGAAGATTCTGTAACGTTCGAGATCATTCATGCTCATTAACTGATGATTCATGAATCTTTCCTTTTCATATGTATTGATCCATTCCGCCGGTACCTCTTCAGGTAACCATTTAAACTTGACTGACCTTATCTTCTCCTCTCATGGGTGATTTGCTCGTATCTATTACGACTCGTGCCTCTTTTAATGCCTCTTTCCAACTGTTGCTTTCTTACTGATCCACGTGTCTTGTCATATCAGCCACTCATATAATTCCACGTGTAATATTTATTTTTACCAATACACTAATGCCATAATAGACTTTACTTGCTTCTTTTGTTGATCTTAGTGATTTTTGTTGTGAGATTAGATTAGTATTTCATCCTAATTAAATTTGTATCATCCACAAATATTGTTGTTATTTTCTGAAGTATGTTCAAAACTGTATTTGCGTAGTAACTAAAGATAGAATTTCTAAAATGAGAAGCAAAAGAGCAAGGAGAAAAGAAAAGCATGGCTTTGATCAAGCTCCCGTATGGTCATAGATTTTGGCTTCACTTTTTTTTGAAAACATGTTTGTTTAATTTATAAAATATGATCATGTTTTAGAAAAAAAAAAATTTCAAGTTTCCACAAACAGGTTTATGGCAGTTTTTGGTGAAATTTTTTCTTCCACTCACAAAACTTCAACTTTTCGTCAAATAAAATGCATGTCCAAACACAACTACAACTTTCAAAAATTTCAACACAACTTAGTGAAGAATTTTTTTTTTTCAAAATTTTCAATCAAATCTATGTCCAAATGCTAGCCAAGTAACTTAAATCCTTAATTTCATTTATAGGATGGTTCGACTGATATTGGAAACAAAAAATTTACCATTTGTGGTAAAAGTGAAACTTCTGTTTTCACATTTTCGTACAAAACTTGAAAAAAGCAACCATTAGAAACACTAGAATTTCTGCAGCTAGATGACTAACGCACATTCACGTGCATGATCGATCAGTACTGTTATGACCATGTTAAAGTTTCATATTTTCCTGTTTGACCAAAGCCGTTCAAACTTACATATGTTTGTATTCTTAAAGACAAAGAGCCAACAAGTTGTAAATAAAACCGTGGACCATTAGGTCATTTTCAAGAGAAAAATCCTACTCTTTTAAATGATAGTGTAGCATTTTTCAACAACAATTCATCAAAATGTCTAATAATAATGTCAGTTTCAGTATCAATTATTCGAACTTATATTAATTATTCAATTTCTAAATAACTTATATGCATTAAGTTCATCAGTTTAAATATTAATTAAGTTAATTTCGTTAAAAATTTGGATAATTATGTCAAAGAGCTTTGTTTGTATCATTGATGGTGACCTTAAACTGGAAAAAATACAATATAATGTACAGGATTTAATTTTCAACTTTTGAGTTGAAGAATTACAAGTTAACTCAGGCAAGTTCTGGGCTGGGGTTGTGAGACTAGCCCAGATCGACTAAGACCAGTCGTTCCCAGCCCGCTATAATGGGGCTTACAAAAGTCTGGGCCTATTGACCTAGAAAAATGAGCAAAATTCATTTATAGCCACTCGGGCCAAACTTATATCACCTGGTAGCCACAAAATGATCCCATACAAGTCAAAGCCTAAAAATAATAATAATGCTAGCAACTGAAAACCCAGAGCAGCCTCCGGCTGAAACTACTCATAAGCCTCAAGCTGATTCAACATCAAAGCTAGTCGAAGCACCAGAGGAGCAGCCTAAGGAAGAGGACCAGAGGAGCATGTTGATGCTGGAGCCACCAGAGCTTCCATGGATCATGACAATGCATCTGTATAAGCAAATTTTGTTGCCAAAAGTTATAAACATCGTCAGTGCAGTCAATATTACTAAGTTAGGATTCCCAAGGAAAAAGAAGCTTATTCTTGCGGATTCTTCCTTCCCTCATGTTGTTGAAAGCACGAATAGCACACGGGGCTTTTGCTAGTGGTTCCAGTCAGTCAATTATTAGACTAGTAAAATATTTAGATATGCCCTTATAACTTGAACTCTAATTCTTATATTTTGTATCATCATCGGCTGATACTACTCTATTCTTCTTGCTACATGAGTTTACTTGCGTCTAGATTGAAGCTGCCGATTTCGTGTTTGCCACAAAAAAAAAAGAAAAGGAGGTTAAGGTAAAAGGCAGAATCAACGAACGAAGACGAAGACAAGTAGTAAATAAGTAAACAAAACAAACAAGATTGATCTTTGTCCACATATATGCGATAGCCTTTGTACATTTTACTTCTCTCGGTTTCTTTTTTTTTTCAATAGAATTACTTTATTCTTATTGTGAGGTGGACCTATTATTTTTTTTCATTACCGTTCTTTAATTTTTGTTTTAATAGAAATTCAACAGCTTCTTAATTATAAATTTCTAGACAAAATAGTCTATTCGCGTTTGATAGATAAGGTTAAGGTAAAAGAATAGAAAGAATTACGGCCCTTGTCACTTGGCCTAGCAGCCCAACCGAAAGTGGCCCAGATTTGAAGCTCTTACCCTATTTAGCCCATGTTGTACATAACTTGAAAAAAACTTTTCAGCCTTTAGCCCATTATTAAAGACACACTTTTAGGGTTTTTATTATTTTCTTCTTTCTTCATTCCCAGCACACCAAATTCTCTCTCACCGTCTCTCGCTTCTTTCTTTCCAACCCACATAGATCCCTCATCCTCTCTTAACCTAGCCCCCGCTATTCCCCATCCCCTACCCCCTACGCAGTTCTTCCATCAATGGCTAGAAGAAGGCTCGGGCTCCTACTCCGTCGTCCATGGTGGCAAGCAGAAGAATATTGAAGATTTTTGAAATTGGGTCTGACTCTTTGTAGTTTGAAACCTTAATTTCCAATGTCTGGTCGAGCTCCGAGGAGAAAAGATCGGAAGCTAAATCAATCTTCAACACGATGAAGCAGAAAGCTCCAGACTTAAGCTTGTTGACCTTCTTGGCTCATCGCAAGTTATTGATTCCCATGATATGTGTTTTGTCCTCCTTGAAGTCTCGAATCTGAAATTGGGTGTATTGTATCTGTGCGTTGAATTCCGAATCATTGGTGCAAAATTGCTAACCTATAACGAGTTGAATCATCCAATACCTTCTACTACAACTCGAGGCTTGGATAAAAATCATAACTATGTAGCAATTTGTATAAACACTGTATAATAGCATATAATTGTGTATATGAATATACAAACACCTCTTATACACTATTATACATGTTTATACAAGTTATACAGTATTGTATAATTGTGTATATTTGTGTATAATATTGTATAATTATATTTTTTTTTCCAGTTTATAAGGATGTATATACATTGTTAGTGTGTAAGAGGCCTCTACGGAAGTTTGACACTTCCTTCTCTTCTTCTTTTTCGTGTATGTGCTGTATAAAAAAGATTTGTACGCGTTGGAGGGATTCTACAATTCATTTACCAAGTTTTTACTTTTCTTTTATCCTGTTGGATTGCTTCATCAATTGCACATAATAGTGTATGAAAATAACTGGTTGTATAAAGAGGGAGCAATAACCGTAGTTGATTGTGTGAAATAAGCTGTCTTTTTGGAATTAGCCTATTATTTTTGGGCTATAGATTTGCAAAGTGGTATCTAGGCTATTATGTTGCAAGTCAGGTGTGTGAGTTGTATTTATGTAAAATTATCCCTATACACTTTTATACATCATACAACAGTCTATACAAGTTGGAATGATAAAAATTACAAAATATATATAAAATAGACTGTCACTATACAAAATAGATTGCCACTATACAAAAAATATACAAAAAGACTGTCACTATGCAAAAAATATACAAAATAGATATTTCAGGCTATTAAATGTAATATGTTTGGACTGGAGGGACATTTCGTGTCAATGGGGAAAAACATGGCTGTTAAAATTTTGAGAGGCTATAGAGGGTCCTTTTCTCCATAATAGACCATACAAAACAAGATCCCATGCGGTATTTCCATCACAATACCACTGCCACTACGTCTACTACTAATCAGTCTATGACAACGGAACACGCAACAAAACTGACGCCGGCGATATCACCTAGGACTGCCAAAATCTTGCAACATAATGATGGCCTCGATAAACTTCCACCGCCTTCTACTACTACTATACAACAATCCATACAAATCCACCCCTTATCATCACTTGCTCCCCCTCCTCCATCTCCTACCGTTCAACACCACTCACCACAACATGTTTCGATTCAACAACGCTCAACAACGCCCCCGGCGACCTCCACGCCAATTCAACTACACTCAAAACAACTACTACCCAATCCCACCACCACCAATTCTACACCTAATTCCCAACCCCCCAAACTTACCACCTATCATGAACATACCCCACCTTCTACCTCCACCACTGCTACTTCATCAAATTCCTCCACCACCTACGCCTATGATCGCCCTCCCATTGCCACCCATTCCTTTGAACATGCCACTTCTTCATCAACAGCTCACCACCCTTCTCAACCACAACGACCTCTTGATGACATTCATCCAAGATGGACAGCCGGACCCCATACATCACGACCACCTAATGCAAATACTCCATCTTCAGGAAGTCACCACCATGGAAATACAAACACACCTCACTCAGTTCCTCAACTGGGTGCAATTGATCCCCCAAATCACCCTGCATGGCCTACACTCAACCCCTGACTTATTGGCCCAACTTCACGAACATCACACCCACCACAACAGCCACTCCCACCACCACAACCCCTTGCCAAGAACCAGTTCCCACCCCATACCTGCCATCCC
>NC_031998.1:49325772-49334799 GCF_001879085.1 Nicotiana attenuata
CAAATTTGGCGGTAACCCTGTAAATACAAACCGTACAAATGCTTTCAATGATTGCCTTAATGAACTAAATGATTGACCTTGGATTTACGGGTTCTCGTTTTACTTGGTCAAATCTACGTCATCGTCCAAATCAACTTATCTTAGAACGACTCGATAAATTCTTTACCAATGAACGCTGGCTTCGTCTGTTCTCAGACTCCAGCGTCACACACTTACCTCGAATACATTCAGATCATTGCCCCTTAATCTTAAATCTCACTAAAGCTACATCCAGACCTTCCTTCCCCTTTCGCCTTGAAACTATGTGGTTTAATCACCCTGAATTTTTGACCATCGTCCAAACACATTGGACTGGCAACCCCCACTACGATCAAGCAATATACAACTTTGCAACACATACCACCTACTGGAATAAGCATTCCTTTGGAAATATTTTTTACAAAAAATGTATTATCTTAGCCAGGCTAAATGGCATCCAAAACATGGACCCTAATAATAAAAATAGTTTCCACTATAATCTTGAAAACCACCTCCTTACTGATCTGAATACAATCCTCAAATATGAAGAGGACTTTTGAAAACTTAAGTCACGCATACAATGGTTAAATGATGGCGACGCTAATACTCGCTTCTTCCACATATCTACAACACAACGACGTAGACGAAATCGTATCCTAGGGTTACATGATACTGTAGGAAATTGGACTTTTGACACAGATTCCATCCATACCATTATCCAAACTCATTTCAAAGATGTTTACACCACACAACTTATCCAATGCACTGACTTACCAACTCCACTCTCATATAATGCACTCACCCCCACACAACTTTCATCACTCACCAAACCATTAACTGAAATAGAGATCACTCATGCTATTAACTCCTTCAAACCATTCAAATCACCAGGCCCAGACGGCCTACACCCTATATTTTTCCAAAAATACTGGTCGTACACCAAAGCAGCTGTTATTGAAACATGCTCCCAAGCCTTCCAAACTGCTACCATCCCTCCCAACATTAACCAAACTTTCCTAACCCTTATTCCAAAAATAAAAAATCCTGCTCATATACACCATTACCGCCCTATAGGACTCTGCAACACTATATATAAAGTCATTACCAAGATCATCGTCAATAGAATCCGCCCTATCATAACTTCTATTATTAATCCCACACAATGTAGCTTCGTTCCTGGTCGCGGGGCAGTGGACAATGCTATCATTGTTCAAGAATCCTTACACTCCTTTCGTAAAACAAAAGGTAAATTCGCTAAGATGATGCTCAAAATTGACTTAGAACGAGCCTTTGATCAATTAGAATGGTCCTTCATTCGTTACTCTCTACGACGCCTTAACTTTCCAACACACATTATCCAACTCATCATGTCTTGTATCACCACCTCCTCTATAGCCATTCTAATTAATGGTAAGCCTACACCTTTCTTCCAACCTTCTCGAGGCATTAGACAAGGAGACCCACTCTCTCCCTACTTATTTATTATTTGTATGGAAACTCTCTCCCAACTTATAGAGGAGGCTGTACTTTTAAAACAATGGACACCACTAAAATTGGCACGACAGGGACCCAGTATCTCTCATCTCTTCTTTGCAGACGACATTGTCTTATTCGCAAAAGCCGACACCGAAAACACCCATGCCATACTGAACAGCTTCAATCACATTGCCAATCAATCAGGCCAACGCATCAACTTCACAAAATCAAAAATTCTATTCTCTCGCAACACACACCTTACCACCATATCACACCTCACTAATCTTCTCAACATTCGCAGTGCCTCCAATTTTGGCAAATACCTTGGGTTCTCCATGCCTAACATGCATCCCAAATCTTTTGATTACCAATACATCCTTGATCGGATGCATAATCGATTACAAGGTTGGAAAACAAAATTCTTCAATCTGGCAGGTCGTACAACACTTATACGATCAGTACTAAATTCCATTCCAACCTATGCTATGCAAAATCAACTACTACCCCACAAAACACGAACAAATAGTGACAAACTTCAACGTGATTTCTTATGGGGGTCCACAAATAACCACCACAAACTTCACTTACTCAACTGGAACACAGTCACTGCACCAAAGCCATACGGTGGATTAGGAATACAACAAGCATACCCTAAAAATCTTGCCTTATTAACTAGCCTTGCTTGGCGATTCGCCACTAATCCTCAACAACTATGGACTAAAATACTGCAGGGTAAATACTGTACGCCTCGTAATACA
This sequence comes from Nicotiana attenuata, assembly GCF_001879085.1. Taxonomy (NCBI): domain Eukaryota; kingdom Viridiplantae; phylum Streptophyta; class Magnoliopsida; order Solanales; family Solanaceae; genus Nicotiana; species Nicotiana attenuata. The sequence goes on from NC_031998.1 coordinate 49,328,025, forward strand.
CCACCACACACCAGAGCTTATATCACTAAGCCACATGACTCCCCTACCTGGAAAAGCCTCACCACAGCCCTGCCTCTGTGCCGGCGTGGTACCACTTGGACAATTAAGGATGGTGCCAAAATCAACCTCTGGCACGATCAATGGATTACCCCCCACTTCTCATTACGGCAACTTATCCAAGGCCCACTCCTTTCCCACGAGTACTCACTCTCCCTTAGTCATATATTTTCAACTCCAACTTTCACCCTCAACTCCCTCTCCTTTCACCTTCCCCCTCACATTCAACTACTCATAAAAAACACTATTCCTAACCTTCCACTACAGCTGAAGATTCCCCCCACCGGCACCCCACCTCTGATGGCCATTTTACCACATCCTCCGCTTACAAACTACTCACCTCCACCCAACCTCATTTTCCAACCACCTTTCCCTATACCTGGATCTGGACCATTCCTACGCTCAATAAGATCAAACACTTCCTTTGGCTCCTACTCCATCAAGCTTTACCAACACGAAGCTTTTTAGCACGTCGAAACATCACACCCACTTCTCGCTGCACCTTCTGCTCACACAGTTCCGAAGACCTACACCATATCTTCACTGAATGCCCCCCAGCCATTCATATTTGGCAGCACTACCGCCTCACCATCCCAAACCACAACTATGACAGTTGGCTAAAACATCTTTGCACCTCTAACACATCTGTTCACCTCACCTCCTCCCACCACCCTCTCCCCTTTCTCCCTCTACGCACTCTCGCCCCATTCATATTATGGAACATTTGGTTGAACCGTAATCACAACCTCTTTAACCATGACACACGACTACTCAATCCCTCACTTATCACTATCCAAGCGGCTGAATATACCTATCTAGTCTCCTCTATTACCAATCCTCGACCACACATAGCGACTCGCGTCAAATGGATGCTGCCTCCTTCACCAAATTACAAACTCAATATAGACGGCTCTTATGATCCACTAACTCACAAGGGAGGCATTGGGGGGGTCATCCGTAACCACCAAGGTCATTGGATTTTTGGCTACTCAAAACCCCTGTATAACACCACAGTACTCCAGGCAGAACTACTTGCCCTCCTTCATGGTTTACAACTTGCTACTGCAAAAAGACTACTACCACTCACGGTGGAATCCGACTCACAGGTACTTATCTGTTACCACAAGGTAACCCGAAATACTCACATCTCTTTCATGTTTGCAGGTTGATGTTGCATGACTTACATGTGCCACAGATCAACCACATCTACCGGGAGGGTAATACTGTTGCAGATGCTCTAGCACTTTATGGGAAGAAATTGTGCCTCTCGTAGCATACTGATGTTCTACTTTTTGATACCCCCCCCCCCACCTTTTGTACTTCCCTACTTACTTTTGGACTCAACGGGTACTGGAACTCTACGTTCCATCCCTTCTATGTTGTAACTCATCTTCAATAAATAAATAAAAAAAATGCTTGTTCACAGCAAAAAAAAAAAATATCATACTCTTATTACTAAATTATAATTAATTAATCTGTATGTTATCGCTTTACCACTTATAATTTGATGTAAACAGTGAATTTTACTATACCATTTATGATCAGCGGCCTTAGCCGTTAAGCAATAGAGGCAGAGGCGGGGCCAGAATTTGATGTTTATGGGTTCAGGATTTTAGTTCTTTTAAGTACTGGTTCTAACTTAATAAGTTTTGCATATTCAATGAATTTCTTAAGACAAATATAAGGTTTGGATCAAAAGTTACTGGGTTCGGCCGAACCCGTAGCCGAAGGGCTGGCTCCGCCCTTGAATAGAGGTAGAATGAAAACAAAATATATTAAAATTCTAGGCATAGTCCGCTTCTTGATTTTATTTCTAGCACTAGTAGTCGTACTCACGCGATACGCGGTTAATATTAAACAATATTAATTAAGTTAAATTCTAATCGGGCTTGTTTGAACATATTAGAGCGTATTGATTTAATAAATTTAAATTGCCATCTTATTTGTCAATACGATATACCCAATAATAACATCTCCATTAAATTAAAGGGACTTATATAGTTATGGAAGAATTTTTTCGTTCTATATTTTTATGTATTATATTATCCAATGTTTAGTAATTTTAAATTATTAATAGAAATTTTTATTGTCATATTACTTTGTTTAATATTTTTGTCTGATTGCTTTCTTTTTGTAATATAAGAGAAAATATATATTTTATTACTCTTAAAATATTTTTTATTTTAAATTTTATTCTATTGTTCTCAATAATATTGTCCGAATTTTAATGAATAAAATCTCTATTAAATTAAAGAGACTTATACAGTCATCGAATAACTTCTTTTTTGTTATGTATTTTTCTTTATTATATTATCCAATATTTAGTATAATTGCATTGATAATAGAAGTTTTTATTAGCATATTATTTTGTTTAATATTTTTGTCTACTACTTTCTTTATGCAATATAATAGAAGATATGTATTTTATTACTCTTAAAATATTTTTTATTTTAAACTTTATTCTGTTGTTCTCAATAATATTGTCTGAATTTTTAATGAATAAAATCAATTTTTATTGTTTGTAATTTTAATTTTTATTTTAAAATAATTTAAAAACTCCAATTTGAATTGATTTTTTTAATTTTCTTTTTTTATTATAAAATATTTATTTTATTATTTTATATATATTTATTAAAATATAAAAAATATAAAATTCATTCATTAAAATATTATTTTATTCATTGAAATTCAGATAATATTATTGAGATATATATGTTTTTTATTTTATGTTTTATTCTATTATTCTCAATAATATTTTCTGATTAAATAAAATTTATTTTTAAAAAGAAAAGCAAATTTTTTCAAAAAAAGAATTTTGAATTGATAGTTTTTTATATTTTTTAATTTTACTTTTTTATTTTAAAATAATTTTAAAACTCCAACTTGAAACTACTCTCCAATGGATATTTTTTTTTAATTTTTTAATTTTCGTTTTTTATGATAAAATATTTTATTTTTATTCTTCTATAGATATTTAAATTCAAAAACAATAACTAATAACTAATTATTAACTACTTATGCCATGTGTCTTTTTTCTATGCTGCCACTTGGCTTAAGGAGAAGGTTTTTTCCCCTCCTTTTAATAATATATAGAAGATATAGATATAGATATAGATTCTATTATTCTCAATAATATTTTCTGTCTTTCAACTCTAAACTGGGGAGGAGAAGTTAATGCTTATTTTATTTTAAAAAAATTATGTAAACAATTACGGGAAAGGGGAAGTAAAACTTTTTTAGTTCATACGTGGATAAAAGTTTATGAATTCTTTATTCTCCCAAAACTTATATCTTTTAGATTTTACCATTTGCTGTCATATCCAAGAAGTGAAAAACGGCTCTGCACCAAGTGATCTTAATACTGTCAATTATCAACTATTGTACTGGTTTTAACATATGAGAGGAATAAATATTGATACCTGTTACGATGTTACCGACAACGCTGCAGTGTACCTCCTTTGATCTTCCCTAGTCCAAGAAAAAGAAATAAACTACACATGAAATGACAAGGATAAATAATAAAAATACTACTACTCTCTTTCTATTATTCTGAAATTACAGATCTCGTGAAGTTTAATATTAAAGGCTTTGCTCCAGCAGGTAGAAAGACTGGTTGTATGAGGCCAAGGATGTCACCAATGATTAATGCATATAACAGATGTAAATTGAATGTATCGCTTTTCAGACTTTGGTCGCACACTCGCGCGCACCACTTCAAAGGTTGTAATTTGATGGCTATTCTGCATCCTGACTTTAATTCATTGTCTCATGGTTTTTGTCTTAACTTTGCGATCTGCGGCAACAATTAATGAGGTTAATGTTATTGACTTGATAATTAAGGCTGATAATTAAGCAATTTATTTTGCTCATCACAATTTAATTTGTGGTGATTTCCTGCATATTAGTAAGGAAGTATTAGGAGTGTACTTCACAAAATAAACTTGAGTTTCTAAAGAAATATATCGATGTAATCGTACAACACATGGGTAAAAAGGAAAAAGAACCAAAAGATGAGGAAAATACATTCATTTATTTAGCATTTGAAACTCTTGCTTTCTCATTCCCAAGGCCATAAATCTCTCTGTTTTGTTTTCGTTAATGAGATCAGTACTGAATAATAGATAATCACTTCATGAATCGGTACTTCCGTTACATGAAACGTTTGAAGTAATAAAATTATTACTTTAATTCTTATAGAGTTACATTGTTTATCTAATAATGACTCTTAGGATTTTAGTAGTCTCAACAGGTGCAATTATATAGAGAATTAATAAGATGACTTTTGGACTTTTAAAATATCACATTAAAATAAAATATAAAGGGGGAGAAAAGCCAAAAAAATAGAGGTTAAAGATAAATAGGAATTCTAGCCTAATAAAGTGCCAAATCACCTCTCTTATGGCCTTCAATATATATATATATATATATATATATATGTATATATATCAATCTCCCACTTACTCAGCTTTAGGTGCTGAATTAGGTGTTTTAGAAAAAGATTTCAAAATTGATAAAGTAACACTTTGAGCAAATTTTTATTCACCAGAAAATATTTTCAAAAGAACTTGGTTTTCTGAGAATTTTCAAGGAGATAATAGAAAAAACATCCGAAGTATCTACTATGAGTCTTTAAACTACATAAAAGAACAAATCAATTTCTTTGAATGGTTTGAGGCTTATGCTGAATATCACCAATTAGATTTTCCTTTTTCTAAATCAGTTAATGTTTCAAAAATTTGGAAAACCTCCTCTAATGTTAAAACAGCCAATTACAAAACCAAAACTGGATCCTTACCAGTAGCAATTATTTATAGAATACAGTACAAAGCCATGAGTTCTGCCTTTAACACTGGAGCCATGAAAACCCTCCATAAAGGAGAAACTGTTCTTTTCAAAACAGATCTACAAAGATCTCACCTATCAATACCAAAACCCATTTCTTGGAGCCAAGTTTCTCTACCACAAAACTGGTTACTACAAGATGCCACTCAAGCTGAAAAACCAGAAAATACTACAGTCTCTCAGATCCAACAATATTCTAGCGGATCTGTAGCCATTTCCTTCCAGAGATCATTTAGCCAAAGAGTCTCTGTCTCATCCTCTTCGACACAGATTGAGGCTGACAATGGAGAATTTTCTAGGGAGGTTCTAACTTCAACATTGGAGAGTTTGAAGCTAATTCCTAGTTTCCCGCCGTTAGCAGCTCTAAGACCTTCTTTGGTTTTTTCAAAGAATTTGGTTGGAATGAGCCCTTCTTGTATGCAGTTCAGATCTGCACCTGTATCAAATAAGGCAATGATATCCAAAGTGAAGGACTTATTGACAATTAGGATGACTCTCATATGCCATTTTCTTATGGAGATTCTGGAGAGGTGGTTGCAAAAAACTTCTTGTTCAACTGGTTTAACTTTAGTTGGTTTGGGCTCTTCAGGTTTGGTAGAGAGCTGTTGGAGAACAAGACGGTCTAATTCTTGTTTAGCCTTAATTTCTCGAATTTCTTCCTTAAGGAATGCTATCTCAGTTTGGAGATCTTGGATAGTTACTACCTTAGGTTTTTTGGGAGGGAATCTACTGAGGATATTAGTAATATTGTAAGTATTGGCAACTTGAGGATGATTGGTAAAGACATTAGAGGAAGATGTGGAAGGCTTATCTATTGTTCGTTTGAATTGCTCGAGATAATACTTCTTTTGCTCAGAATCTTGGAGATTGCTTATTATTTCAAGAAGAAGATCTTGTTCTTTGGAGAGAACATTAATTGCAGGTTCTTCTTGACTAGACTGGGATGAAGATGAATTTGTGTCATCATCATCTTCGAGTTGGTTGAATTGCTGTTCAAGTTCATCATCAGCATTATCAGAAGTGTCGCTATCTTCTAATAAAAGTTGTTCGATCTGGTTAAGAACAGACTCATCTAAATCAAGATTTCTAACTTTGTTAGACAACTTGCAGTATTTGGCTATATGGCCTGGTTTGTTGCATTTGAAACATTTGCCAGAATTGGGAGTTTGGAAGATCGTTGATTTATTTTTACTAGGAAAAGTTTTGGGTTTAGAAGAAAATGGTTTGTTCTTCCTGAACTTGGGTGCAGAAGACCTATATTTTGTAATCTCCATATCCTTGGTTGTTCGTCTCTTGTGAGGCTTTTTGCTACAAGGTGGTAAACCAAATTGTTCACAGAAACTACCTAGATCACGGCGAGTCTGTGCCCTATCTTTGGCTAATTGCCTCAATATCTTATCATGTCGACAGATTTTGAGAGCGACATGTTGAATGAGACTGGTGAGTTGGCCATAGGTGATTTGTTCGTAAGGAATAATATCACCAGAATGTTGATTTTGGAGTTCTTCTTTAACTAAATCCCTAAGAGACTTAGGTAGACCGTCTAGGAATTTTTCTTTCCAATATGGGAGATTTCCGTCAGGTTTTTTGTAGATTCGGGTAAGAAAGGAATCCTTATACCATCTGAAATCAGAAAGGGTTTTACACTTAAGGTTGTTAAGTATCTCAGAAGATCTTTCCCTAAAGATACCTGGACTACCTATGAATGTTTTGATAATGGTATAAATCAGGGTGTTGGTTGAATCAGGAATGGTAAGGCCATCCTTAAGAATTGGTTCTCCCGTTGAATCAACTCGGACACTTAAGAGAATTTGGTTCTTATCTTCTTTGCTAAGATGGGTATCCCACCATCCTTTAAGTTGACCTGTGAAACCTG
>NC_031998.1:49337151-49347726 GCF_001879085.1 Nicotiana attenuata
GGGAAGTAAGGATTATTATTCTTGTTTTTAACTTGCTTTTATGTGGTATTGATAGATCAAACTCAGATCTATAGATATATGGCTTCTTTTATATATCTTTCTTAAATCTTATACTTTTTTAAGAAGATCTCTTAAGGATGGCACTGTGATCCTTTCGGATCTACACTGTAAGCAGTTTTTCTGAGAAAAGTGGATATGATAATTCTCAGTTGGCTTATAGATGGTTATTTATAACCTTTGGGTCATCCTAAAGAACAACTTCTTAAGAAATAATTAGGTTTAATTATTATATATAAGAGAAGACATGTATCCATATATTTGGTTTTCAGATCTAACTTTTCTACATAATATTGAGTTAAGAACTTGAATATTATCCTTATGGAACCCAATGGTCTCTTGAACCAAGAACAGGAAGCATTAAAGTTATCATCGTTAATCTTGTTGTAATTACTTGCAGATCAAAGCCATGTCTTTCTTCCATCCTTTTTCCTCCCCTTCAAAAAACTCCTTCTCTTCTACAACTTCTTCATCTTCCTCCTCATCATCCTCCTCCAATCCAAAACTCAAAGAAAAATTAGCTTTTCTGATTTGCAGCAATCAATTGATGACTGGAAGATCCCTAAACATCCACAGTCCACAATTTACAAGTCTTCACGATGGCCTTAACCAGTGATTACCATATTTCTACAATTAAGCAAACCATTCCTCTTGAATCAGATCATGAGGAAATCAAACTTTTAAACCAAAGTTTATAGAAAAATGTAGGCGAAAATACAATTATCTCCATTTTGGTTTAGTACAGATTGCAGCTAGACCTCTGTCCAGGGAAGGACTAGACACATCTCTACTCCTCTGTCTTAGAGATTCTAGATTTTTAGACTTCAATGATTCCCTCCTAGGAATGGTAGAAACCAGCCTTTGTAGCGGTCCAATTTACTTTGATTGTTTTCCTAATTTTACGGTGTCTCTTAGAGATAGAAATATTTTAGATTCTTTAACTCTTAATGTTAAAACAGCCAATTACAAAACCAAAACTGGATCCTTACTAGTAGCAATTATTTATAGAATACAGTACAAAGCCATGAGTTCTGCCTTTAACACTGGAGCCATGAAAACCCTCCATAAAGGAGAAACTGTTCTTTTCAAAACAGATCTACAAAGATCTCACCTATCAATACCAAAACCCATTTCTTGGAGCCAAGTTTCTCTACCACAAAACTGGTTACTACAAGATGCCACTCAAGCTGAAAACCCAGAAAATACTACGGTCTCTCAGATCCAACAATATTCTAGCGGATCTGTAGCCATTTCCTTCCAGAGATCATTTAGCCAAAGAGTCTCTGTCTCATCCTCTTCGACACAGTCTGAGATTCAGCCTGGAAGACCTTCATATCTTCTTTTACCTTCTAGGATCGAAACAGTTAATTTTGACTCTAGGATCCCACAAGCCAAATATTGTGTAGAGACAACCCCTCCAACAGAAGTTAATTATGAACAATCTCAATCTTCCACTTACTCAGCTTTAGGTGCTGAATTAGGTGTTTTAGAAAAGATTTCAAAATTGATAAAGTAAAACTTCAAGAAATTTTATTCACCAGAAATATATTCAAAAGAACTTGGTTTTTTGAGAATTTTCAAGGAGATAATAGAAAAAACATCCGAAGTATCTACTATGAGTCTTTAAACTACATAAAAGAACAAATCAATTTCTTTGAATGGTTTGAGGCTTATGCTGAATATCACCAATTAGATTTTCCTTTTTCTAAATCAGTTAATGTTTCAAAAATTTGGAAAACCTCCTCAGGAGAAGAAGTCCTCTCAGAACTTCCTCCGGCACAGGGATTTTCAACAAGTCATGCAAATGCTTCAGTAGTAGCTAATCCTTTCAAATTATATATATATATATATATATATATATATATATATATATATATATATTCGTTTGTTATCTTAATTATCTTTTAGACAATAAGTATTATGAACAGATTATATTATACACGTTTTTCACACCAAAAAAATTAAATTGACATATAATAACATAGTATAACTTTTCATAACAAATCTTGTATGGTAACATAAAAAATAGTGCATAACTTGTTACAAACTATTAAATCGTACCTGAAATATAAATTTTTAACACTATTAACACTACTAGAAATCCGCTAAATATCGACAAGAAAAATCGACCAACTTTGGCCGGTTATGGCCAATTACCAACCAAAATGCGGCCATGTACGCTTGGACGGTATTTTGATGGTCGGAATGGATTACCAACCAATGTTGGTCGGAAATTGCCGACCAACGTTGGTCGGTAGCTTAAAACGACCATCTGACAATTTAAATGATTTACCGACCAACTTTGGTCGGAAATATATTTTATTAATTTAGTTTTACCGACCAAAGTTGGTCAGTGTATTTAATTTATGGTTTTTTTTTATCAATTATTAAAATTAAACATTACCGACCAACTCTGGTCGGTAATCTCAATAGTGCAGGCAACATACCGACCAAAGTTGGTCGGTAATGTTGAATTCTGGAAATTCATTGTTCATTAACCAACCAACTTTGGTCGGTAATATGCAATTAATTTTTTTTTTACTAAAGACCGACCAACTTTGGTCGGTAATATGCAATTTTTTTTAATCGACCAACTTTGGTCGGTTTTTCTGGGTTTAATTTTGGCATAAAATGCCTGTTTTGGTAGCTACTCCATCTGCCAGCATACCAATACCCCCAACAACAACACAACAACAACAACAACACAACAACAACAACTACTGCAACAACACAACAACAACCAAACATTCAATAAATACTTTAAAACTAACAAATTAAAGTTCAATTGAACGTAACAATCCAAAACCAAGTTAAAACTAATTACAACAAGTTCAAAACTGGTTCTATTTGTCTAGTTCAAAGTATATAAAAGTCAAGGGGTATTTTGTACAACATCAATATCACCATCTGATGAACTTTCATCTACAAGACGGTATATAGAACGGTCTTGTGGAGGACGGGAAGAACGATCACGGGGAGGACGGGTGGAACGATCACGAGCAGGATGGGAGGCACGATGACGTGGAAGTCGACCCTCTGGCGATGACTCACGAGACTGGGGCAACGGAAAAGCTCCAGTAGATAGGAGAGTTCTGATCTGAGCTTGCATGCCAAGGAATTGAGCATCTCTAACCCTTTCTCTTTCCTTGGCCGCTTCTAGCTCGGATGTGAGCTTTGTCACTGTCTCCTGCATAGCGGAGAGGCTCTCCCCATTAAGTTACTCGCCTAGCGAGGAAGTCCCTATTCCTTGCATTCCACACTAATAGCGATGGAATTTTTTAGTAGGAAGCTCGTATACCTTCCCCCATTTCGGATCGCCAACAGACTCCAACCATATTCTTTCAGCATCCTCGTCCGAAGGTTGGGTTGGCTTGCCCGATTCACTAGCTGGATGACTATGAATGAATTTCTCCACGTTACTTTGGTAGCGACTGTCACGACCCGAATTTCCCACCGTCGGGACCGTGATGGCGCCTAACTTTTCGGATGCTAGGCAAGCCAACAGTTAAGGATTTAATACGCTAACCTTTGAACAAATCAGTAAATAACACCAATTAAACCAAAACAGATTAAAAGAGTACAGAATTTTATAATAACCCAAGTACTTATACACAACTACCCATAAACTGGTGTCACAATTCACGAACTTCTAAGAGTCACTACAAATACTGGCTGAAAGAAAATACAACTGTCTTTGCATTAAAAGAAATAGTAAACTGGAATAACTAGAAGGGGAATCCAAGGTTTACGAACGCCGGCAGATCTACCTTGGGTCTCCTGTGGGTCTGAAGGCAGCAACTCAACTCGAGCCAACACGGTCCAGTACCGGAATCTGCACAGAAAGTGCATAGTGCAGTATCAGTACAACCGATCCCATGTACTGGTAAGTGCCGAGCTTAACCTCGGGAAGTAGTGATGAGGCTAGGACAAGATACATACATAAACCTATGCAGTTAAACAATATGCTAGCAGAATAACTACTAATAGAAGCTAAGCAGAAATTAACGGGAGGGGAAACATGCTAAGGGGGTACCAAAATAAAGAATCACAGCAGTAGAGGAATTTAAACAGCTAATATACCTTGAACCGGTAATCACAAGTAATTACAGCAAACAGAAAATATGCACGGCATCACCCTTCGTGCTTTTACTCTCAACCTCTTCAGATAAGCAATAATAAAAACGTGCACGACATCATCCTTCGTGCTTTACCACTCAACCTCACCACATGAATAATAGAGATGTGCACGGCATCACCCTTCGTGCTTTTACTCTCAACCTCACCAGATAAACAATAATAGAAATGTGTACGACATCACCCTTCGTGCTTTATCACTCTTCCTCACCAAAATAGAGACAACAATAATAGGGAGATAGAAATGGCAACAACAAGTCTTACTTCAACACTTAGTTCCACAATACCAATCTCAACTTCGGGTAAGAACCCCATCAACACCAAATTCAATAAAACATGATAAGAAACTTCTCAACACATCGAATAACTAGTCTACACATGAACAATATGATAAAAAATACAACATTTGCAAGAATAAGACTCACTCACATGCTATGACTCGACAACAACGTATAGATACTCATCACCTCACCTATACGTTGTACTCAACATCCAAACACGTAACAAGCAAACAAATAACACCTAATCCCTCAAGCTAAGGTTAGCCACAACACTTACCTCGCTCCCACGACCAAACTCAAGGCTCAATCACCGTTTTTCCCTTCACACAAGCCTCTGGACCAATAGAATCTAGCAAATTACCAATCAAACAATTCAATTTAAGCCTTAGGAACTACCCATGATAGCACAAAATTCAATTTAGGCCATTTTAAAAAAGTCAACAAAAGTCAATACCCGGGCCCACTTGGTCCAAACCCAAAAATTCGGACCAAAACCCGATTATCCATTCACCCCCGAGCCCGGATATACAATTGGTTTTAAAATCCGACCTCAATTTGAGGTCTAAATCCCCAAATTTTGAAATCCCTAGTTTCTACCCAAAAATCCCCAATTCCACCATGAAAATCCTTGATTCTAGGTTGAAATCTTGTTAAAACAAGTGAAAGATTGAAAGAAATGAGTTAAGGATCACTTACCTATGATTTGGAGAAGAAATGCTCTTTGGAAAATCGCCTCTTGAGGTTTAGGTTTTGAAAATTTGGGAAATGAATCAAAAATCCCGTCTAAGACCCTTTTACACAGCTGTAGATGTCGCATTTGCGACCCGAGCTTCGCATTGTACCATCGCAAATGCGAGGTCCTTCACACCTCTGCTGATTTCGCAATTGTGAAGACATGCTCGTATTTGCGGAGAATTCCTCTCAATTGCGAGGTCTGCTTGGCCCAGCTACTCTTCTCATTTGCGATGAGAGCCTCGCAAATGCGGAACCTGTAGGATTCGCAATTGCGATGCCTGATCTTGCAAATGCGAGATCAGAGGCCTGTAACAGATTGAGCTACCAACAAAATTTTCTAAGTTCCAAAATACCCCGTAGCCTATCTGAAACTGACCCGAGCCCTCGGAGCTCCAAACCAAACATGCACACAAGTCTTAAGACATCATACGAACTTGCTCGTGCAATCAAATCGTCAATATAACAGCTAGAACTATGAATTTAGCACAAAATCACATGAAATTCTCAAGAACACTTTGAAATTCCTATTTTCACAACCGGACGCCCAAATCACGTCAAATCAACTCCGTTTTCACCAAATTTCACAGACATGACTTAAATATTATATTAGTACCGAGCTCTGAAACCAAAATACGGGCCCGATACCAACAAGATCAAACATTAATCACTTTCTTTAAATCATTAGATTGACCGAAGTCAACCAAAATCAACTTTTTAGGCCAAAAATTATTATTTCATTAATTTTCCACATAAAGATTTTCCGAAAATGCGCCTGGAGTGCACACGCAAATCGAGGAGGAATAAAATGAGGGTTTGAAGGCCTCGGAACACCGAATGGGGTTCTAAAACACGGTATGACCTTTTGGGTCGTCACAGCGACCCTATATTATTTTAAATTAAATCAGTATTTCAAAATTCTTATAAAAGTAAATTATAATACTTAAAGAAAATTGAAAGCTTACATATGCAGTCGAGGCTGGGTCCTCGACCCACCTTTCTTGATCCGTCTCTTTCTTTTTCTTTACAATATGCGTCTCCTTGAATAACTCATCTTGGCTCATTGGATGCCCCAACTTCTTTTTCTGAAAACAAATTAATTTAATTAATAAACAGAATAGATATACTTAGAAAAGTAAAATAATTTAAGCAATTACGTACCAATCTTCTTTTTGTTGTCCCTAGCTAGGCTGATCGCACCTCCAGTGTTCAAGGAGCCTCCCTTCTCGGATGCGCGAACTTTCTTTCCTTTTTCGATCTTCTCTAAGAACTCTGCGGTAAGCCATCGCCTTTACAAATCATCTCATAAATTCTGAAGTAACCAGCCAGGCCTCTTGTTCTTCTTTCTAGCATCGGAGAAAGCATCCGCCAATCTCTTGCGAGCTTTATGATGAAAATTTGCAGCCACTTCCACGCTATAGTGGTCTTCGCATACACACTTGCTCTGTATTTCAAAAGTTAAATATTAGATGGAAATATCATAAATGTAATTTATTAAACTGCTTAAAAAACATTTATACCTTAACTTGATTGAAAATTAGCTCCTTCACCGAGAATGGGAAATCAGTCCAAGTCGCATAAGAGCCATCATAAAGCTTTCTGACGGCATTGGTGATTATCCTTGTAGTCTTATTACTCAGCTTGAACCAGCAATTTAACAATAGAAACACAATAATATCTTAGTAAAAATGTTACATAAAAATAGACGCAAAAATAACAATTAACTCTTACCCATCACCCTCACGGACTATGATGATCCTGCCATATTGATCATAATGCACTTCCTCGTCATAATCGTCCGAAGCATGTGTATCAAAGGCATGTGTAGACGGTGTAGGGTGGTCAGAGCTACTACCTCACAGGCGAAGGCCTAAAATAGATGGAGTCGATGATGAAGATGGTTGCGATCCCTGTGACTGTGACATAGCTAGATGCGACCCAAGTGGCTGTGATACTGATGGCTGTGACTCGAGTGGCTGTGACATGGATGGATGCAATCCATGTGGCTCTGATATGTAGGGATGTGATATAGATGGCTGTGATGAAGGACCTAATGTCTGGATGAAGGTGTAGGGCTTGTGATGCCGTGGCAGCTCAGTATAGCCGTGTGGTGGAGGATAAGACATAGGTATCTCTGAAGAAGGTGGAAAAGAGGGAGTATTATTATCTACCCTCCTCTTTCCCTTCCTAGCCTTTTCTCGACTCCGAGAACTAGTAGGGTCATTGTTACCTTGACCCTTGCCTGCCACCTGTATAATATAATACATATTCAGATTAAAACATATAAAAAACCAGCTATAAGACGAGAGTGATTTAAAAAACCAACTTTTTAATCCTCATCGACGTATTGTTCCTCGTCCGAGAATTCTTCGTCCTCACTTGTTTGAGCTTCATCAGTTGATTCTTCGTCCTCATTTTCTATAATTGTTACTTCATTTATATCAACTTCTTCCAATATGCGTTCAGGATGTTCCAAAAAATTTTCTAACTGATCGTTCACGATTTGGTGAACACTGCAGATATCGTTTGATATGCAACATCTAACACATTCTCAACTTCCACCCTACCTACATGCTTAGTTTTTATTACAACCCACCAATCAGACTTATTTCGCCGTAATGGATAAGGAGTATAATACACTTGCCTAACGTTACGTGCAATTATGAAAGCATCATAGCGATCATACTTCCTCGTATGATTAACCTCAATTATGTTGTAATGGTGATGTACTCTTGTACCTCTTGTTGGATTTTGGTCAAACCACTTGCATCTAAAGAGTATCAATTTCTTATATGGCCAACCTGTATATTCTAGTTCTATTATTTCTTTGACCACACCATAATAATCATATGTCACGACCCGGATTTCCCACCATCGGGAGTCGTGATGGCGCCTACTAACGGAGCTAGGCAAGCCAACTTAATTAACAATTTCCTTAAACACATGTTCCTTTTTAACAATTAACGGCATTAAATAAAGGCGACGAATTACATCATAAGCGGAAGACTTATATGTAGATAGATGATCAATAATACAGAAGTTCCAACACATATATCTCTACCCCGGGACTGGAGTCACATACTCACGAACATCTAAGGAGTACTACATACAAAGTCTGAAAGAAACATAATCTGTTTATCTCGAGTACAATGAGATGACAGCCAAAGGTAAAGATAGAAGGGAGACGCCGGGCCTGCGGACGCCTGCAAGCTACCTCGGGTCTCCCTGAACTGAAGGTTCGCCCCCATGCTAATGCTGCTGCTGCTGCTCAATACCTGGACCTGTGCAGAAATGTACAGAGTGTAGCATCAGCACAACCGACCCCATGTGCTGGTAAGTGCCTAGCCTAACCCCGGCGAAGTAGTGACGAGGCTAGACTGGACCTCACATAAACCTGTGCAATTATAAATACAACAAAAATTGAGGTACAAGGCAACTAACAGTATGGGAGGGGAAACATGCTGTGGGGAGATAACAATATTAACAGAAAATCCAAAGTAACCAATATAGGCGTAATTTAAAATTTAAGGCGAACAAGAAACTAATACTAACACTAAACACATTTTCATCAATAACTGTTGCGGCGTGCAACCCGACCCTAATACATTTCAACACTGTTGCGGCGTGCAACCCGATCCACAATTATCACCGTTGCGGCGTGCAACCCGATCCACAATTATCACTATTGCGGCGTGCAACCCGATCCACAATTATCACTGTTGCAGCGTGCAACCCGATCCACAATTATCACTGTTGCGGCATGCAACCCGATCCACAATTATCACTGTTGCGGCATGCAAAACGATCCACAATGTATACCTCTCAACCTTGCCCAAGCAACAGCCACAAATAAAGGTAGGGAGTGAACAAGTATTTGGAAGGAAATCCCAAAAAGGGTACACAAACAACCAATAACAACCATGCAAGAGTAAATCGTTATTTCTCTTTTTCTTTCATTCTCATATCCTAGCTCTCATTAGCACTCGTGTCAAGCTCTAAGGCATTTCTCATTTCATATGCCCTCACTATTTGAATTTCAGACCGAGCCAATGCTCCACGAAGTTCTACAATCGCAATATGTTTCACAAGGTGTTTACCACGTATAGAAGCCATCAATGACATGGAAGGCATAACAATATCCAAACAACTCACATATAAGGACTCACGGGCATGCTAGACCCCAATGTATAGGAACTCGTCACCATGCCTATACATCGTACTCGATCATTTAGCAATTAGCAAACAAGACTCGACTCCTATTCCCTCAAGCTAGGGTTAAACCAAACACTTACCTCAACTTCCGCGGCCAATACAATCCTCCACAACCGCTTTCCCTCTCGAATTCGGCTCCAACTCGACCAAATCTATTCAATAAGGACTTCATGACATCAATATGTGCTAAACAAATCAAACCCAATGACTAATTATAGCTTTTTCATCAATTTACCTAAAAGGTCAAAAATGCCCCCGGGCCCACATGGTCAAAACCCGAGGTTCGAACCAAAACACGTTTACCCATTCCCCCATGAACTCAAATATGTAAGTTATTTTGGAATCGGACCCCGAATTGAGGTCCTAAACCCCCAATTTTAGAAAACCTAGGTTCTACCCTCAATTCCCAATTTTCCCATTAAAATCTTTGTTTTGAAGTTGAAATTATGTTTAAAGATGTTAAGGAGTAAAGAAAATGGGTTAGAAGTCACTTACCAATCGTTTTGAAGAAGTGGAATCGTTTGGAAAATCGCCTCTTATGTTTTGGGTTTTGAAAAAGTGAAAAATGACTGAAAATCCCGACTTTATATATTGTGCTGAAGACTGGCGCGGACCGCACAAAAATGCACCGCGGCCGCACCGAGGAAGGGAAGAAAAATGACTCTCTGAACCTACCCAGCGCGGACCGCACTGATTTGGTGCGCGGCCGCGCTGGTCGACCTAGAATTCACTGGTCCTCTGAACCTAGCCACGCGGACCACGCAGAAATGCACCGCGGCCGCGCGGCTTCCAGCGCGGACCGCGCGGAAATGACCGCGGCCACGCTGGGGGCCTACAACCCCTGAACCTGCAACCATCTGCTATCTTTCTAGCCTAAGACCTCTCCGGACCTACTCAAAACTCACCCGTGCCCTCGGGGCTCCCAACCGAACATACATATAAACTCAGAAACATCCTACGGACTCATCCGTGCGATCAAATCGCCCAAACAACATCATAAGCATCAAATTAGGCCTCAAGACCCAGGATTTCCTTCCAATTTCCATGAAACATCAAATTTACTGCTTCTAGCTCAAAACACGTCAAATGACGTCCAAATCTAACCAAACTTCACAGCAATTTGCTTAACTCATATTTAAGACTTGTGCCGGGCGTCGGT
>NC_031998.1:49350326-49373360 GCF_001879085.1 Nicotiana attenuata
ATAAATTTTTAATTCCGCCTGATTCCCATATTTTCGTGTGCTATAGCCTACGCCTTCCTTGTGGGCCTGGGGCCCCGAACCCGGATCACCACAAATATTTTCGGGCCATTAAATACGACCTAAGAAACCATAATCACTGCCCATCCATGATCGTTCCTCATTTTTATACATTTTACGGCCATAAAATAGGAATTTCGCTCGATTCCCATATTTTCGCGTGCTATAGCCCACGCCTTCCTCTTGGACCCGGGCACCAGGACCCAGATCGCCTAAAAATTTTCCGGACCCCAAATCAACCTAAGGAACCATATTCACCGCCCCGCCACGATCGTCCCTCATTTGTTTGCGTTTAACGGCCATAAAACTTAAATTCCGCCAGATTCCCATATATTCGAGTGCTATAGCCCACGCCTTCCCTGTGGGCCCGGGCCTCGATGCGCCTGAAAAAATTTCGGGCCATCAAATACGACCTAAGAAACCATAATCACCACCCCGACATGACCGCTCCTCGATTTTTTGCGTTTTAGAGTCATAAAACTAGAATTCCGCCTGTTTCCCATATTTTCGTGTGTTATAGCCCACACCTTCCTCGTGGTCCGGGCCCCCGACCCGGATCACCTAAAAAATTTCTGGGCCATCAAATACGATCTAAGAAACCATAGACACAGCCGCGCCATGATCGTTCCACGTTTTTTTGCATTTTACGCCCATAAAACTAGAATTCCTCCCGATTCCCATATTTTCATGTGCTATAGCCCATGCTTTTCGCATGGGCCCGGGCCTCCGGACCTGGATCGCGTAAAAAAAATTTGGGCTATCAAATATGACCTAAGGTACCATAGTCACCGCCCCGCTATGACTGTTCCTCATTTTTTGGCGTTTTACGGCCATAAAACTGGAATTTTGCCTGATTTCCATATATTTAGTGTGCTATAGCCCAGGCCTTCCTCGTGGTCCTGGGCCCCCGGACCCCGATCGCCTAAAAAATTTTCGGGCCATCAAATAAGACCTAAGGAACCAATTCGCCGCCTCGCCATGACCGTTCCTCATTTTTTTGGCCTTTTACGGCTATAAAACTGAAATTCAGCCCGATTCCCATATTTCATGTGCTACGCCTTCCCTGTGAGCCCGGGCCCCCGGACTCGGATTGCCTAAAAAAAATTTTTGGCCATCAAATACGACCTAAGGAACCATAGTCCCCTCCATGAAAGTTCCTCATTTTTTTTGCATTAAATGGCCATGAAACTTTAATTGTGCCTGATTCCCATATTTTCGTGTTATATAGCCCACGCCTTTCTTGTGGGCCCGGGCCCCCAGACTTGGATCACCTAAGCATTTCCAGGTCATCAAATACGACCTAAGTAATCGTAATCACCCCCCTCCATGAGCGTTCCTCATTTTGTTTGCGTTTTCCGACGATAAAACTGGAGTTTTGCCCGATTCCCATATTTTTGTGTAATATATCCTTCTTCTTGGGCTCAGGACCCCGGACCCGGATCGCTAAAAAACTTTTGAGCCATCAAATACGACCTAAGGAACCGTAGTCACCGTCTCGCCATGACCGTTCCTCGAGTTTTTGCGTTTTACAGCCATAAAACTGGAGTTCCGCCCGATTCCCATATTTTCGAGTGTTATAGCCCACGCCCTCCTTGTAGGCCCCGATCCCCGGACTCAGATCGCCCAAAAATATTGCGGGCACTAAATACGACCTAAGGAACCATAGTCATTGCCCCTTCATCACTGTTTTACAGCCATAAAATTGGAATTTCCCCCGATTCCCATATTTTCGTGTGTTATAGCCCATACCTTACTCGTGGGCCCGGGCCCCTGGACCCGGATCGCCTACAAATTTTTCAGGCAATCATATATGACCTAAGGAACCAGACACCGCCCCGCCATGACCGTGTCACGTTGTTTTGCATATCATGCCCATAAAACTGGAATTCCTGCCGATTCCCATATTTTTGTGTGCTATAGCCCAAGCCTTCCGTGTGGGTCGGGGCCTCCAGATCTGGATCGCCTAAAAACATTTTGGGCCCTCAAATATGACCTAAGGTACCGTAGTCACCGGGCACCCCATGACCGTTCCTCTTTTATTGTATTTTACGGCCATAAAAATAGAATTTCGCCTGATTCCCATATTTTTGTATGCTATAGCCCACGCCTTCCTCGTGGACCCGGGCCCCAGGACCCGGATTGCCTAATAATTTCTTGGATCATCAAATACGACCTAAGGAACCATAGTCACTTCCTTGCCATGTTCATTCTTTGTTTGTTTTTTTTTTTTTTTTGCATTTTACGGCCATAAAACTAGAATTTCACTCGATTTTCATATTCTCGTGTGCTATAGGCCACGCCTTCTGCTTGGGACCAGGCCCCTGCACCGAGATCGCCTAAAAAAATTTTGGGCCATCAAATACACCTAAGGAACCATAGTCACCGCCCCGCCATGGATGTTCCTCTTTTTTAGCATTTTACGGCCATAAAGCTGGAATTCCGCCTGGTTCCTATATGTTTGTGTGCTATAGCCCACGCCTTTTGCGTGGACCCGGGCCTCCGGACCTGAATCGCCTAAAAAATTTCTGGGCCATCCAATACGACCTAAGAAACTAATCACCGCCCCGCCATGACTGCTCCTCGTTTGTTTTGTGTTTTACGGACACTAAACTGGTATTTCGCCCGATTTTTATATTCTCGTGTGCTATAGCCCACGCCTTGGACCGGGCCCCCAGACCTGGATCTCCTAAAAATTTTCGAGGCCATCAATTACTACCTAAGGAACCATAGTCACCGCCCCGCCATGAGTGTTCCTCTTTTTTTTTTTTACATTTTACGGCCATAAAACTGGAATTTCGCACGATTACATTATTTTGTGTGCTATAGCGCAGGCCTTACGCGTGGGCCTTGCCCCCAGACCCAAATGGCCTAAAATTATCTAGGCTATCATATTCGACCTAAGCAACCATATTTACCACCTCGCCATGACCGTTTCTCATTTTTTTGCATTTTACTGTACGGCCATAAAACTGGAATTCCTCCTGATTCCCATATTTTCGTGTGTCACCTTCCGCGTGGGCCCGGACCCAAATCGCCTAACAAAAATTCGGACCATCAATAACGACCTAAGGAACCATATTCACCACCCCACCAAGGTCTTTCCTTATTGTTTTGCGTTTAAGGCCATAAACTGGAATTCCGCCCGATTCTCATATTTTCGTGTGCTATAGCCCATGCCTTTCGCGTGTGCCCGGACCCGGATCGCCTAAAATTTTGCTGGGCAATCAAATAAGACTTAAGGAACCATAGTCACTATCCCTCCATGACCGTTCCTCATTTTTCTACGTTTTACGGTAATAAAATTGGAATTCTTTCCGATTGACATATTTTCGTGTGTTATAGCCCATGCCTTCCGCGTTGGCCCGGGCACCCGTACCCGGATCGCCTAAATTTTTTTGGGCCATCAAATACGACCTTAGGAACCATAGTCACCGCCCCGCCATGAACGTTCCTCGCTTTTTGTGATTTACGGCTATAAAACTGAAATTCCGCCCGATTTTCATATTTCGAGTGCTATAGCCTACACCTTCCCTGTGAGCCCGGGAACCTAGACCCGGATTGCCTAAAAAAGATTTGGGCCATCAAATGTAACCTAAGGAACCATAATCCCCTCCAAGAACGTTCCTCGTTTTTTTGCGTTAAACGGCCATAAAACTTTAATTTCGCCTGATTCCCATATTTTCGTGTTATATAGCCCACGCCTTCTTTCTGGGCCCGGTCCCCTTGACCCAGATCACCTAAAAAATTCCAGGTCATCAAATACGACCTAAGTAACCATAATTACCGCCCCTCCATGATCGTTCCTCATTTTGTTTGCATTTTCCGACCATAAAAATAGAGTTCTGCCCGATTCCCATATTTTCGTGTGCTATATCCCACTTATTCTTGGGACCAGGACCCCGGACCCGGATCGCTAAAAAAATTTCGGGCCATCAAATATGACCTAAGGAACCGTAGTCACCGCCTCACCATGACCGTTCCTCGATTTTTTACGTTTTACGGCCATAAAACAGGAATTCCGCCCGATTCCCATATTTTCGAGTGCTAAAGCCCTTGTCTTCCTTGTGGGCCTGGGCCCTTGGACTCGAATCACCCAAAAATATTCCGGGCCATTAAATACGACCTAAGGAACCATAGTCACTGCTCCTCCATGATCGTTTTACAGCCATAAAACTGGAATTTTGTCCGATTCCCATATTTTCATGTGTTATAGCCCACGCCTTCCTCGTGGGTCCGAGCCCCCGACCCGGATCGCCTAGACTTTGTTTAGGCCACCAAATACGACCTAAGGAACCATAGTCACCGCCCCGTTATTGGTGTCCTCAGTTTTAGCATTTTATGGCCATAAAACTGAAATACTGCCTGATTCCTATATGTTTGTGTGCTATAGCACACGCCTTCTGCGTGGGCCCGGGCCTCCAGACCCGAATCGCCTAAAAAATTTTTGGACCATCCAATACGACCTAAGAAACAATAGTCACCGCCCCGCCATGACCGCTCCTCGTTTTTTTGTGTTTTACGAACATTAAACAAGAATTTCGCCAGATTTCCATATTCTCGTGTGCTATAGCCCACGCCTTCCGCGTGGGACCGGGCCCCCAGACCTGGATCTCCTAAAAATTTTAGGGGCCATCAAATACTACCTAAGGAACCATAGTCACCGCCTCGCCATGACTGTACCTCTTTTTTTGCATTTTACGGCATAAAACTGAAATTTCGCACGATTCACATTATTTCCTATGCTATAGCGCAGGCCTTCCACGTGGGCCCAGCCTGTAGACCCGAATCGCCTAAAATTATCTAGGCCATCATATACGACCTAAAACCATATTCACCGTCCCGCCATGACCGTTTCTCATTTTTTGCATTTTACGTTACGGCCATAAAACTGGAATTCCGCCTGATTCTCATATTTTCGTGTGTTATATCCCACACCTTCCGCATGGGCCCGGACCCAAATCGCCTAGAAAATTTCGGACCATCAAATACGACCTAAAGAACCATAGTCACCACCCCACCAAGGCCGTTCCTTATTGTTTTTGCATTTTAAGGCCATAAAATTGAAATTTCGCCCGATTCCCATGTTTTTGTGTGCTGTAGCCCACGCCTTTCGCGTGTACCCGGACCCGTATCGCCTAAAATTTTGCTGGGAAATCAAATACGACTTAAGGAACCATAGTCACTTCCCCTCCTTGACCGTTCCTCGTTTTTCTCTGTTTTACGGCAATAAAATTGGAATTCTTCTTGATTTTCATATTTTCGTGTATTATAGCCCATGCCTTCAGCGTGGGCCCGGGCCCCCGGACTCGGATCGCCTAAAAAATGTTTGGGCCCTCAAATACGACCTAAGGAACCATAGTCACCGTCCCGCCATGAACGTTCCTTGTTTTTTGCGTTTTACGGCTATAAAATTGGAATTCCGCCCGATTCCCATATTTTCGTGTGCTATAGCTCAGGCCTAAAATTTTTCTAAGCTGTCAAATACAACCTAAGGAACCATAGTCACTGCCCCCCATGACCGTTCCTCCTTTATTTGCCTTTTACGGCCATAAAATAGGAATTCCACCCGATTTCCATATTTTCGTGTACTATAACTCACGCCTTCCGTGTGGGCCAGAGACCCCGGAGGCGGATTGCCTAAAAAAATTTTGAGCCATCAAATACGACCTAAGGAAACATAGTCACCGCCCCGCCATGAACGTTCCTCGTTATTCTGCGTTTAACGGCCATAAAATTGGAATTCCGCCGATTCTCATATTTTCGTGTGCTATAGCCCCAGCCTTCTTTGTGGGCCCGGGTCCCCCGACCCGGATCGCCTTAAAATGTTTTGGGCCATCAAATACGACCTAAGGAACCATAATCACTGCCCCACCATGATCGTTCCTCATTTTTTTACATTTTCCGGCCATAAAACTGGAATTCCGCCCCATTCCCATATTTTCGTGTGCTATAGCCCACACCTTCCTCGCGGGCCCGGGCCCCCGGACCCGTAATGCCTAAAAATATTTCTGGCCATCATATGCGACCTAAAGAACCATAATCACTGACCCGCCATGACCATTTTACGTTTTTTGTATTTTATGGCCATAAAATTGGAATTCCACCCAATTCTCATATTTTCATGTGTTATAGCCCACGCCTTCCTCATGGGACCGGGCCCCCGAACCGGATCGCCTCAAAAGTTTGTGGACCATCAAATACGACCTTAGGAACCATATTCACCACCCCGCCATGTCTATTCCTTATTTTTTTGGTATTTTATGGCCATAAAACTAGATTTTCGCCCTATTCCCATATTTTTATGTGCTATAGCCCACGCCTTCCGAGTGGGCCCGGTTCCTCGGACCCGGATCGCCTAAAAAAATTTTGGGCCTTCATATACCACCTAACAAACAATAGTCACCACCCCGCCATGACCGCTCCTCGTTTTTTGCATTTTACGGCCATAAAACTAGAATTTTGCCCGATTCCCATATTTTCGTGTGTTATAGCTCACGCCTCCTCGTGGGCCCGAGCCCCCTGACCCGGATCGCCTAAAAATTTGTGGACCATCAAATGCGACCTAGGAAACCATAGTCACCGCTTTGCCATGGCTTTTTTTCATTATTTTGCAT
This sequence comes from Nicotiana attenuata, assembly GCF_001879085.1. NCBI lineage: Eukaryota > Viridiplantae > Streptophyta > Magnoliopsida > Solanales > Solanaceae > Nicotiana > Nicotiana attenuata. The sequence goes on from NC_031998.1 coordinate 49,356,998, forward strand.
TTTACGGCCATAAAACATGAATTCCGTCCGATTTTCATATTCTCGTGTGCTATAGCCCACGCTTTCCGTGTGGGACCAGGCCCTGGACCCGGATCGCCTAAAAAAATTTCGAAACGTCAAATACGACCTAAGGAACCATCGCCACCGCCCTGCCATATCTGTTCCTCATTTTTTACCGTTTTACGGTCATAAAACTGGAATTCCGCCCGGTTCCTATATGTTTGTATGCTATAGCCCACACCTTCTGTGTGGGCCCAGGACTCCGAACCTGAATCTCCTAAAAAAAATCTGGGCCTTCAAATATGTCCTAAGAAACCATAGTCACCGCCACGCCATGACCGCTCCTCATTTTTTTGTGTTTTACGGACATTAAACTGGAATTCCTCCTAATTCCCATTTTTCGTGTGCTATAGCCATGCCTTCCGCGTGGGCCCGGGCCTCCGGACCTGTATTGTCTAAAAAAATGGCCATCAAATACGACCTATGGTACCATAGCTACCGACCTGCCATGACCGTCCGTCGTTTTTTGACGTCTTACGGCATAAAACTAGAATGCCACCCGATTCCCATATTTTTCGTGTGCATAGCCCACGCCTTTCGCATGGGACCAGGTCCCTGGACCCGGATCGCCTAAAAATTTTCCGGGCCAACTAATACTACCTAAAGAACCATAGTCACCGCCTTGCCATGACCGTTCCTCTTTTTTTTGCATTTTACAGCTATAAAACAGGAATTCTGCATGATTTACACTATTTCGTTTGCTTTAACGCAGGCCTTTCGCGTGGGCCCGACCCCCGGACCTGAATCGCCTAAAATTATTTGGGCCACCATATACGACCTAAGGAACCATATTCACCGCCCTGCCATGACCGTTCCTCATTTTTTTTGCATTTTACGTTACGACAATAAAACTGGATTTCCGCCTGATTCACATATTTTTGTGTGCTATAGCTCACGCCTTCCGCGTGGGTCCGGACCCGAATCGCCTAAAGTAATTCGGACCATCAAATACGACCTTTGGAACCATAGTCACCACCCCACCAAGACCGTTCTTTATTGTTTTTCTGTTTTAAGGCCATAAGACTGGAATTCCACCCGATTCCCATATTTTCGTGTGCTATAGCCCACGCCTTCCACGAGTGCACGAACCCGGATCGCCTAAAAAATTTCTAGGCCATCAAATACGATTAAGGAACCATATTCACTTCCCCGCCATAACCATTCCTAATTTTTTTGCATTTTACGGCCATAAAACTTGATTTCCTCCCGATTCCCATATTTTTGTGAGCTATAGTCCTGCCTTCCGCGTAGGCCCGGATCCGGATCGCCTAATAATTTGTTGGGCCATCAAATACGACATAAGGAACCATAGCCACCGCCACGCCATGACCGTTCCTCATTTTTTGCGTTTACAGCTATAAAATTGGAATTCCGTCCGATTCCCATATTTTCGTGTGCTATAGCTCATGCCTTCCTCTAAGGCCCTGGCTTCCGGACCCGGATAGCCTAAAATTTTTCTGGGCAATCAAATACAACCTAAGGAACCATAGAAACTGCCTCTCCATGACCGTTCCTCCTTTTTTTGCATTTTACGGCCATAAAATGAAATTCTGCCTGATTCCCATATTTTCACGTGCTATAACTCAAGCCTTACTTGTGGGCCCGGGACCCCGGTGCCAGATCGCCTAAAATTTTTCCGGGCCATCACTAAGACCTAAGGAACAATAGTCTCCGCTCCGCCATGAAAGTTCCTCGTTTTTTTGTGTTTTACGGCCATAAAACTAGAGTTTCGCTCGATTCCCATATTTTCGTGTGTTATAGCCCATGCCTTCCTCGTTGGCCCGGGTATACGGATCCCGATCGCTTAAAATATTCTCGGGCCATCAAATATGACCTAAGGAACCTAGTCACTACCCCTCCATGAACGTTCCTCGTTATTTTTGCGTTAAGCAGCCATAAAATTGGAATTCCGCCGATTCCCATATTTTCGGGTGCTATAGCCCACGCCTTCCTTGTGGGCCGGGGGCCCCAGACCCGGATCGCCCAAAAAAATTCCGGGCCATCAAATATGACTTAAGGAACCATAATCAATGCCCCGCTATGCCCGTTCCTCGTTGTTTTGCATTTTTCGGCCATTAAACTGGAATTCCTCCCGATTCCCATATTTTCGTCTGCTATAGCTCACGCTACCTCTTGGGCCCAAGACACCGGATCCAGATCACTAAATTTTTCCTAGCCATCAAATACGACCTAAGGAACCGCAGTCACCACCTTGCCATGAGTGTTCCTCGAATTTTTGAGTTTTACGGCCATAAAACTTGAATTCAGCCTAATTCCCATATTTTCGAGTGCTGTAGCCCACACCTTCCTCGTGATCCCGAACCCCCGGATCCGTATCGCCTCAAAATCTTTTGGGTCATCAAATACAACCTAAGGAACCACAATCACTGCCCCGCCATGACCGTTTTATGTTTTTTTGCATTTTACGTCCATAAAACTTGAATTCTGCCTGATTCTCATATTTTCGTGTGTTATAGCCCACGTCTTCCTCGTGGGCCTGGGCCCTCGGACCCTGATCGCCTAAAAAATTTACGTATCATGAAATATAACCTGAGGAACCATAGTCACCGCCCCGCCATGGCTGTTCCTCATTTTTTGGTATTTTACGGTCATAAAACTGGAATTTCGCCCGATTCCCATATTTCGTGCTATAGCCCACGCCTTCCGTGCAGGCCCGGGCCCCCGAACCCTGATCGCCTAATTTTTTTAGGCCATTAAATATGACCTTACGGACCATAGTCACCGCTCCGCCATGACCGCTCATCGTTTTTTTTGCGTTTTACGGCCGTAAAACTGAAATTTCTCTTGATTCTCATATTTTCGTGTGCTATAACTCATGCCTTCCACGTGGGCCCGGGCCTACAGACCTGTACCGCCTAAAAAAAATTGGTTCATCAAAAATAACCTAAGGTACCATAGTCACCACCCCGCCATGACTGTTCCTCATTTTTTGTTGTTTTATTGCCATAAAATTGGAATTTCGTCCGATTCTCATATTTTCGTGTGCAATAGCGACGCCTTCCTCTTGGGCCTGGGACTCCGGACCCGGATCGCTAAAAAATTTTCGGATCATCAAATACGACCTAAGGAACCGTATTCACCACCTCGCCATGACCGTTCCTCGATATTTTGCGTTTTACGGCCATAAGATCAAATTCCGCCCTATTCTTATATGTTCGTGTGTTATAGACGACGCCTTTTGCCGTGGGCCCGGGCCCCCGGACCCGGATCGCCTAAACATTTATCAGGACATCAATTACTATCTGAGGAACCATAGTCACTGCCCCGCCATGACCGTTTTACGTTTTTTTGCATTTTTACGGCCATAAAACTAGAATTCCGCCCGATTCCCATATTTTCGTGTGTTATAGCCCATGCTTTCCTCGTGGGCCAGGGCCCCCGACCTGGATCGCCTAAAAAATTTCCGGGCCATAAAATACGATCTAATGAACCATTTTTGCCGCCCTGCCATAGATGTTCCTCGTATTTGGTGTTTTACGGCTACAAAATTGGAGTTCTGCCTGATTCCCATTTTTTTCGTGTGTTATAGCCCACGCCTTCCGCGTGGGCCCGGGACCTTGGACCCGGATCGCCTAAAATTTTCTTGGGCCATCAAATACGACCTAAGGAATCATAGACACCGCCCCACCATGATTGTTCCACTTTTTTTTGCTTTTTACAGCCATAAAACTGGGATCCTCCCGTTTCCCATAATTCCATGTGTTATAGCCCATGCCTTCCGCGTGGGCCCGGGCCTCCAGAACTGGATTGCCTAATAAAATTTGGGGCCATCAAATACGACTTAAGGTACCATAGTCACCACCCCGCCATGACCGTTCCTCATTTTTTGGCTTTTTAAGGTCATAAAATTAGAATTCTTCCCGATTTCCATATTTTCGTGTGATATAACCCACGCTTTCCGCGTGGGACCGGGCCCCAAGATCCAGATCGCCTAAAATTATTCCAGGCCATCAAATACTACCTAAGGAACCAAAGTCACCACCCCGTCATGGCTGTTCCTATTTTTTGGGCGTCTTACGGCCATATAAGTGGAATTTGTTCGATTCTCATATTTTCATGTGCTATAGCCCACGCCTTCCGTGTGGTCCCGAGCCTCTTAACCCGGATCGCCTAAATAAATATTGGGCCATCAAATACAACCTAAGGAACCATAGTCACCGCCCTGTCATGACCGCTCCTCGTTTTTTGTGTTTTACGGCCATAAAACTCGAATTATTCCTGATTCCTAAAAAAATTGGGCCATAAAATACGACCTAAGGTACCATAGTCACCGCTCCCCATGACCGTTCCTCATTTTTTGGTGTTTTACGGCAATAAAACTGGAATTCCGTCCGATTCTCATATTTTTTATGTGCTAGCCCACGCCTTCAGCGTGGGACCGGGCCCCCGAACCCAGATCGCCTAAATTTTTTTCGGTCCATCAAACACGATCTAAGGAACCATAGTCACCGCCCCGCCATGACCGTTCCTCATTTTTTTTGCGTTTTACGGCCATAAAACTAAAATTCCGCCTGACTATTTTCGTGTGCTATAGCCCATGCCTTCCGCGTGGGCCCGGGCCCCTTTACCCGAATCCCCTAAAATATTTTTGGGCCATAAAATACGACCTAAGGAACCATAGTCACCGCTCTGCCATGATCATTCTTCTTTTTTGGCGTTTTACCGCCATAAAACTGGAATTCCGCCCGATTCTCATATTTTCATGTGCTTGCCCACGCCTTCTGTGTGGGCCCGGGATCCCTGACCCACATCCCCTAAAAAAATTTCGGGCCATCAAATACGACCTGAGGAACCATTGTCACCACCTCGCCATGACCGTTCCTCGTATTTTTGCATTTTACGGCCACAAAACTGGAATTCCGCCCGATTCTCATATTTTCATGTGCTATAGCCCACGCCTTCCGCTTGGGCACATGAACCTGGATCGCCTAAAAAATTTCCAGGCGATCATATACGACCTAAGGAACTATAGTCACTGCCCTGACATGACCGCTCCTCGTTTTATGGCATTTATGGCCATAAAACTAGAATTCCGCCTGATTCCCATATTTTCGTGTGTTATAGCCCACGCCTTCCGCGTGGGTCTGGGCCATAAAATAAGACTTAAGGAACATAGTCACCGCCCCGCCATGACCGTTCCTCATTTTTTGGCATTTTACGGTCATAAAATCGGAATTCCGCCCGATTCTCATATTTTCGTGTGCTATAGCTCATGCCTTCCTTTTAGGCCCGGTACCCCCGACCCGAATAGCCTAAAAAAATTCAGGGATATCATATACGACCTAAGAAACCATAGTTATCACCCCGCCATGACCGTTCCTCATTTTTTGGCATTTTACGGCCATAAAACGGAAATTCACCCGATTCCCATAGTTTTGTGTGTTACAGCCCACGCCCTTCGCGTGGGCCCGGAGCCCTGGACTCGGATTGTCTAAAAAATTTCTGTGCCATCAATTACGACCTAAGGTACCATAGCCACCACCCCGCCAAGACTGTTCATCGTTTTTTGGCGTTTTACGCCCATAAAACTGGAATTCCATCCTATTCCCATATTTTCGTTTGCTATTGCACACTCCTTCCGCGACCTAGATCGCCTAAAAATTATCAAGCCATGAAATACGACCTAAGGAACCATCGTCACCACCTCGCCATGATCATTCCTCATTTGTTTTGCGTTTTACGATCATAAAACTGGAATTTCGTCCGAGTTCCATATTTACGTGTGCTATTATCGCCCACGCCTTCCGCATGGTCCCGGGCCCCTAGACCCGGATCGCCTAAAATACTTTTGGCTATTAAATACGACCTAAGTAACCATAGTCACCACTCTGCCATGATCATTCCTTTTTCTTGGCGTTTTACAACCATAAAACTGGAATTTCGCCTGATTCTCATACTTTCGTGTACTATAGCTCACGCCTTACGCGTGGGCCCGGCTCCTGGACCCGGATCGCCTAAAAAAATTTTGGGCCATCAAATACTACCTAAGGAACCATAGTCACCTCCCCGCCATGACCGTTCCTCGCTTTTTTGGGTTTTACAGCCATAAAACTAGATTTTCGCCAGATTCCCTTATTTTCGTGTGTTATAGCTCAAGTCTTCCGCGTGGGCCCATCCCCCGGACCCGAGTCGCCTAAAATTATCCGAGACATCAAATACGATTTAAGGAACCATAGTCACCACCCCGCCATGATCGTTCCACATTTGTTTTGCGTTTTACAGCCATAAAACTAGAATTACTTCTGATTCCTATATTTTCGTGTGCTATATCCCACGCCTTCCGCGTGGACCCGAGACCCCGGACCTGAATCGCCTTAAAAAAAAGTAGGGCCCATCTAATACGACCTAAGGAACCATACCGCCCCGCCATGACNCCCGAATCGCCTAAAATTATCTAGGCCATCATATACGACCTAAAACCATATTCACCGTCCCGCCATGACCGTTTCTCGTTTCTTTGCATTTTAAGGCCATAAAACTGGAATTCCTCCCGATTCCCATATTTTCGTGTCCTATATCCCACACTTTTCGCGTGGGCTCCCGGACCCTGGTCGCCTAAAAAAATTTCGGCCATCAAATACGTCCTAAGGAACCATAGTCAATGCTCCGTCATGATCGTTCCTCGCATTTAATCATTTTACAGCCATAAAACTAAAATTTTGCCCGATTCCCATATTTTCGTGTGCTATAGCTCACGCCTTCCGTTTAGACCCGGCCCCCAGACCCGGATTGCCTAAAAATATTTCGACATAAAAATACGACCTAAGGATCCATAGTCACCGCCACGCTATGACCGTTCCTCGTTTTCATGCGTTTTACGGCCATTAAACTTGAATTCCACCCGATTTCCATATTTTCGTGTGCTATAGCCCACGGCTTATGCGTGGGCCCGGGCCCCTGGATTATGATCACCTAAGAAATTTTCGAGCCATCAAATACGGCTGAAGGAACCATAGTCACTTCCCCGCCATGACCGTTCCTCGTTTTTTTGCTTTTTACGGCCATAATACTAGAATTTCGCTCGATTCCCATATTTTTGTGTGCTATAGCTCACGCCTTCTGCGTGGTCCCGGACACCCGGATCCGGATCCCCTAAAAATTTTCGTGCCATCAAATACGACCTAAGGAACCATAGTCACCACCCCGCAATGACCGTTCCTTTTTTTTTGGCGCTTTACGGCCATAAAATTGGAATTATGCCGGATTCTCATATTTTTGTGTGCTATACGCCTTCTGCGTGGCATCCGGACACGGATTGCCTAATTAATTTTCGGGCCATCAAATACGACCTAAGGAACCATAGTCGCCGCCCCGCCTTGATAGTTCTTCACTTTTTGCGTTTTGCGGCCATATAATTAGAATTCCGCCCGATTCTCATATTTCGTGTGCTATCACGTCTTCCGCGTGGGCACGGGCCCCCGGACCCGAATCCCCTAAAAAATTTCCGGTCCATCAAAACGAATTAAGGAACCATAGTCACCGCCCCGCCATGATCGTTCCTCGTTTTTTGGCATTTTACTGCCTATAAAACTGGAATTCTAGCCGATTCTCATATTTTCGTGTGTTATAGCCTACGCCTTCCGCGTGGATCCGGGCCCTCGAACCAGATCGCTTAATATAGTATCGTTAACCTTCGATATAACATGGCGTTACTTTTTTTATCGGATGTCTCCCGAAGGGACTATAACATGACATTACCCACTTTGATTATTTTCAATGTAAAATTTTATCTAACAATTTCTTTTTTTAAAAACTAACACATCATACGTCGTTTATCACGTTCCCCAAATAAACACTTAACGATACACTTTCTTACTCTTTAATAAACGTAGAGTGCCAAAATCAAACATAATACGATTTCAACAAAGTGAGGACGGGTTCGAAATCGGTATTTGGCTAGGATCTTTTACATGTGTCAAAATTTTAATAGTAATAGATTTAGAATTAAATCAGCTGTGGTAAAATCTTGAACTCGTTGGACAAAAATGTTGAACGTAGAAATTATAATTAATTTCAAATTAAAATTTATTTATCAGCTATATATATATATATCGGAACCGCGCGCATGTATGCAGTTATATAGATCCATTTGTGTAGCTGCAAAATGGAAAACCTGGAAAAGTTGAGGAAGAAAATGGTTTATCTAGCGTATTACTATCAAGAGGACAATTATCATAACACTAATACTATATCCGATTATGATTATCTATCCCTCGTTGACAGCTTTCTCAAGGAGTGCTCCAATGCAGCTAAGGAGTTTGATAAGTATATATGTTCTCTCTTTCTTCTCCAAATATATAATCTTTTGACAAATCAAGTATACTCTTGATTTTTGTTATTATATGTGTATTTCCCCTTTTTATTTCTTTTCTTTTGGATATATTGGTGCTTCCCTAGGATCTGGCACAGTATGAATCCAAATTAGTCGGACCAATAGATATGTCGAACAAAGAGCGGACGCACGTTCGACGAAGTAGTGTCTCGGAAAATTATACTAAATATATGTATTAATATTGTGAGGACGGTTAAGTATAGGAAAAAATGACACCACTTCGGCTAGATTGTCTCCTGGCACGTCGGTTATGTTCTTGATTTTGCTCTAAGTATAGGGAAAAAAATGACACCAACGGGCTAAGGCTATTTCTTGTATAGAAATATGATAATTAAAGTTACTTATTCCCGTTCTTCTATAAATTTCGACACCTCTTATAACAGTTCCTGCATACGCCCTGTGTCGAACAGTTATATTTGTTGTTGAATGTGTGCAGGACTCTTTGGAAAATGACTCTAACACAAGGATTTGAATGATATGACCCATTACCTTCACCCGCACTACGTGTTTAAAAATACTCCAGGCATGGGAGATTGTTCAACTGCAGAGGAGATAAAGCTATTATTATCAAAACATGGGATTTCTTTTGGCCATCTAAAAAAGCCTATGTTGATCATCAAACTAGATTTTGTGTATGTTAAGCATATTTGGTTTTGTTGGATTGATCAAATTTCTCTTTGATTTCTGAATTTGATTTAACATTTTTTGCTAAGTTTGAAATACATTTCTAGAGTGAGGTTGAAATACTGACCGATGAAAACCGGCATCCATGTTTGATGAAGTTAAAGGGGTTTTATTTTTAATATAATCTTGCAGTTGTGTTATGATGAAAAACCAGATAAATATTTGTCGGACGTGCTTCGTTCTGGTATTTGATCAGCTATTTGAAGAAATCTTCACTTGCTATAGTTTGATGGCTACTAAATTTAGTAGTCTTGTGTGTTTTGATTTTGACTAGTCATTTGTTTCTTGGGTAGGCAAAGACTTTGGATGGGATGATAAAATGAAGGTAGCAACTCAATTTGCAAGCCTCTTCACATGGTTGCATGAGAGACAATTTGCATTTGGTGGTATGGAACATTCGAGCATAATGATTGACAAGATAACAACTAATCAGAGGCGGATCCAGGATTTGAAGTTTATGAATTCCTACAGCGACCTCATGTTAATATGCAATAATAATCGTGTTTACTATTAAATATTACAGATATTTAGTCAACTTTTTAATGCAAATACAGGATTTGAGCAAAAGGTAGTAGGTTTACGTGAACCCATAACTTGTAAGCTAGGGTCCACCTCTGCAGTTGAACCCCATAGACGACCTTGTCATTGACGTTTTACAAGTTACTATTTCATTGACTTGTAGGGGCGTAGGTAGCTGGATGCAAGGGGGTTCGATTGAATCCTCTTCGCCCTGAAAATTATACTATGAAGTATGTTAAAATGAAAATTTTCTATATAATGATATAAATTGTTACTTCCCCTGGCATTACAAAAGCTTATGGTGTTGCGCCACGGGGGTTTTAAAAATTGTTTTAGGTTGCAAGATCAAATCATAGGTGTGAGTTCTAGTACTTTTTGAATCCCCTTATATGAATTCCTAGCTCCGGTAGTATTTGAAGGACTTCAACATAAAATTATTGGACTTTGGTTTCCTGGTTCGTGTAAAGAATGAGGATAACGGAGTACTTACCATTCCTTATTTGAATCTCCCTGATGCTCCAGAGGCTTATGAGGGTACTCGAATTTTAAAATCTGATGTTTACGTATTTGGTGTTGCGCTTGTGGGGTTGTTGCCAAATAACAAAAACGTCTATACTACAAAAAGAAAATAGGAAACCAAAGATTATTATCTTTTCTCTATGAATAAGGTTGTTTACCTTCACCTTGCATTGTATTTATACTTGTGTGACATCCTTACAAATGATGTATGTAGCAAGGGTAGGGTAAAGCTTTCAAAACAGAAAAGTTGACCTGTTGCACTGCGTTCCTGTACAGGTAGCAGTGTGACCGCGCAAGCAACCTTTCCCTACGTGGAGAGAGTATGATTCATACACATCTCGCCTCGCAGAACTGGTAGGAACCTGTTCCTTCAGTTGTTCCTTCCGGCTCTGAAGAGTTTGAGTTATATTCCCACGCTGGATCCCAACCTGGAACGTTTGTGATCTTAAGGTCTTGTGAATGTATCAACAGGTTCCTTACCTGGTTTGGATGGTAAGTTGTTGTATCAGATCATCAAAACATAAAGAAAAGTACTTATTGCCCATGCAGTACTTGTAACTATCAATTTCCCCCTTTTAGATGAGTGACAAACTTAGAATTGATATTTCCCCTGAGAACCAGATCTCACACATTGTTCCCCAAGAATCAGCCATAATCCCCCTATAGAACAAACCTAAGGAACTGATTACAACTGTTCCTCAAGACTGTTTGGACAAATCATCAAACTCAAAAATACCATATCTTATCAATTTTCCCCTTTTGATGAACAAACCCAGAATTAATATTCCCCCTGAGAATAAGATTCCTTACATGTTACTGATCACATCTGGTCTGTACCCAGTTCCTTGAGAACGTTTGTCATTATCAAAACATGACATAGTACACTTAGAGCAAATTTTTCCCTTTTTGTATGATGACAAACCCAAAATTATATTCCCTTTGAGAACAGATTCCTCACATGTTTCCCTGTTGGATCAGACCTATAATCAACATTTTATCAGCAATGTTCCCTCTGCAAAGCAGAGCTATCTTTCATGCACAACACAACATATCAATTCAATTCTGTTCCTCCCCACATGTTGACACCTATATAACTTCCCCCTTTGGCATCATTGAAAAGAATTAAACAAAGAGGCACAACCAAAAGAAGTTCATCAACATTAACTCATGCCACTTGGGCAACACAACATAAACAATAACAAGGACAACAAGTGAATGTCATTGCAGATCAAAATAGAGTTGATTGCCCATAGTAGAGTGATTATAACAAAAGCATAGTAGTTTCACAACAATACAGAATATGACAATTAAACAACTACGTACCAATATCATCCAAATATTGGGATCAAAAGAAGATAGGAATTCGAGGGAATTTGGAAGGAGTGAAAGACACGGATCGTTGGGCAGGAAAAAAAGTAAGGGGCTAAGGCCTTGATGAGCTTTGTCCATTCGTTCATTCACTCTCTCTTGATAATGATCATCTGCTCTCTCATTCCTCACCTGTTTCCTCAATCTTTTCATTCTCACCCTTCAACTTAGCATTCTATTCTACAAAAGGGTCCACGAGGACCTGATTCTCCTACCTATCCGAGCAGGCTGAATCCATTAATGCAGATCACCAGAATCTCCCCAAGCTTTCTCCTCATTCAAGAACAGACTCAGTCCCATGCACATATAACATCAGAGTATCACATAAAACATAGAAGTTTTTACTTCTTCTTCATAAACATTGGGACTTGGAGGAACAAAGAGGTGATTCTATTTTTGGAACTCAACAATGTCAGAAGTTCCTCCATTTTTCAGCATATCAGAGTCAACTCGCCTAACAGCACTTTTTGGGACTTTATATGTCTTCTCCTCTCAAAACCTGATGACTCAACCTTTTGCTTCTATAAGGAACCAGGTTCCTCACTTACAATACCCTCTCTATCCCTGAGCAGCTATGTCTCCCTCTTCTTCTTCTCTATTTGTTTACACTTTATCATCTGCTGGCATCTTTCTCAGCCAATTTTTCCTTTTTTTTACAACTTCATTCTCTCTTCCACAGTCACATCAGCAGGTCACACCTGCCCACTTCATCATCAATCGCCTACTTTTCATCAATCCTGTTTAGTGGAACGGAAGTTCATTTAAACACAGAACTCAAAAGAAGAAAAGATCATCATTAAAATTGACTTCCTAAGAAGGGACTTGAGGATTAGGTCTTCATTCAGTTTGCACATTTACCAAATTTCTCCATCCTTCAAGCTTCCACAAATATACAACAATTTCAGCCTCACGCTCTAGAATATTAGATCTACCCTGTTCACTTTCAGTTAAACTTCCATCAAAATGGTACCAAAGACTTCTTGGGGTTTTGTTCAAATGGAGTTAGGATTTTGGAAAGTGATAGAGTTAAGGTTCACTTCTCTCGTGGCAATATTTTGGAGAGAGGGATTATTTTGAGACAAGGTTGATTTTGGTTTTTGAAGAAAAGAATCGATTTCGGTGGGTGTAAGATAGAGAAGTGGTTTTTTGGGCAACGGGTCAGTTTCAGAAGAGGTTTAAACATTTTGGACTTCAAAAATTAGGAGAGAGGCAGAGAATACAATTAATGACATGACACTTTAGCAGCTTAAAAAGGCATATAAGAGTATTGGAGAGACAACTAACCTGAGTCACAGGAACAGGTTCCTTGACAGTTTTTGAAAATTTTGAGCAAAGACTCCTAGAAGTGCAATGTCACTCTTAATTGTTTTTGTCATGAAACTGTCATATGTGTATACTGTAACAGTGATATTATTTGAGTTAGATGTCGCGAAAAATACTTTTTAGCATTGTACCTTTCTCTTCTTAACATAGCAATCATCGAGGGACCAGGTCCCTCTGTGCCTTTTGGAGATTCTTTGTATCTTCTACCATTGCTCTGTTGACTTGACACATCAAATCAGTATTTCCATTTGCAATATTATAGCTTCACCAGGAGCATTTTGTGAATTCTCCATCTTCATCTTCTTTGTTATGTGACCCTTTGCCACCATTGTTGAGAACAAAGCATTTTGCATCCAAAGGCTCTCTGGGTAAGTCAGCTTGAGTTTTCTCCATTGAGCGGATTCATAGAGAGACTTCTCGAGAAGGGACCTGATCATGCACTTATTAATCTAGTAACAGGCAGTGTTGACTGCTTCAGCCCATGAACCAGGTCCTCCATAACCAACTTGTTCAACAAATAAAAACTCACATGCCCCAGCATCTTCTCCATAACTCAGCATCACATCAATGACACTTAGGCATGTTAGATCACCACCATGCAGAGACTTAAAATCAGCAATATAAACATTCTTGTATCTTTTGGCCACAAGCACCACCTCAGCCAGTCATAGATTTGTGATTGTGCATATCTTGGAACAAGAATTCCACTTTATTTCCCTTGTCACATATCTGAGAAACACTCAGAGACTGTACTTCAGGTCATTGACATAGTACACGTTCTCAATTGAGTGAGTGAGTGTCTTCCTATCTTCCGACTCCTAAAGTGTAACCCATTTTAGCTATTTCCAAAAGGTACACTCTCTCCTTGCAGGCCTTAAGTGAAAGGAAATCGTTTGTACTTGTCCAGTCAAATGCTTGAGCAGTCGCTATCCATTACCATATGTAGGCTGCTCCCTTTCACTGTTCCCGCACAAGAAAATTAGGAGTTAGACTTAGGAACCCAAACGAGTTTGGGTCCCTTGTTTCGAGTAAAAGGGGTGAATAGGGCTCTTTTTGGTCCAGGAGCAAGGCATTATAACGTTTTGTACATGTGAAGGACCAGGGTTCGCCTAGCAATAGTTACTGTTTCAGCAAAAGACATTGTTTTTCTGTTGAGATATGGAAATTTGGCCACTTACGAGGTTTCCTTAAAAGTGCCCTAATAGTTGGCCAACCGATGCATGTGAGTGCAAAGCCAATTGTCAGGTACAGTAACATACTTTTGCTGTGAGGGTTGTAGGGAGTTTTTTTCCCTTCTGAACCCGATTCCCTGCCTGTTTCCCCCCGATTTTGGTGTACATGGCGGTGATAGCATCAGAGAACCAGGTCCACTTAAGTGAATTTTTTCAAGATCACTCTTTCACTCTTCCTAGTTCTCCTGAAGTTGTTGTTTTTCTCAGCTCAGACACAGACTAGAATTCACCGAATTTAATTCACTTTCAAGCTTAATGTGTGCCTCACTTGCCCACTTCCTTTCCCTTTTGAGAATTTTCAGGCACTATTTTCATTTTAAGTTACCCAATTGTTTCCATTAGGTCTACAACCACACTAATCAGTTCATCTCTCTCATGCTCAATGTTAGCAATTACTCTCAGTTAAAACCTAATTTTTTCTTCAGACTCTCAAAATGGTTTCCTCTAAGTCTACCACCACAACTACTAGATCTTCTCTCGATTCTTCTGCTTCTCCACAGTTCCACAGTTAAGGCATCTTTATCATTTATAAGACTATGATACGCATATCAATTAAAACATTTTGCTAAGGACACTCAATTTTTTTCTTAGAGTAAGTTTTTAAATTTCTTTGACACAGAGAAAACTTACCTCATCTTCCCTCCTGTTCCTCGTCATCATCAGATTTAGCCATGAGTGCAAAGATTGACTCATATTCATTGTCAACAACCATCATAGATGCATCTCCTTGGTCATCCTCACCTTCAGATTCACTGGAGGAATCTCCCCAGTCAGCCAAAGCTTGCTTCACCATGTTGTCAGCAGCATCTCTTCTTTTTGAAATGTTAGGTGACGGGTTCCTCTTAGCTGCCTTATCACTGTGGTTTTGTACTGATCCCACTTATGAAGAGGGCAGTCTTTAATAGAAGTGTCCAACTTTTCAAAACTTATGACAGCAATCATTTCTTTTTGAAATTCCTGCTGGAACTTCCGTCTTTGGGATCCCACCATTTTTACGACCATCTTTTTGAAATCTTCGAGTGAGATACGTCATTTTAGATTCATAAGTACTTGAGTCAGTGAGGGCAGCTTTGAGAACCGGGTCCTCTCCTTATTGGTCTCTCTTCTTTCAGAATCCTTCTTTCTCTTTATCTCATATGTTTTGAGATTTCCAATAAGCTCGTCAATGAGTCAGGCTTCTGGAGGTCTTTGGCTTCAGTGATAGTATTAACCTTGCTTTCCCAGGAACCTGGTAGAACACTGAGTATCTTTTGGACCAGCTTGTTGGTTTGGAATGATTTCACAAGTGAATGAAGCTCATTGATTATGGAGGTGAAACAGGTATGCATCTCTTGAATGAACTCATGCTCTTCCATTTTAAAGAGTTCATACTCAGTTGTAAGCATATCTATTTGGACTGGCGTTACCTATAGTTCGCTCGTGAGCCGTTTGAAGAGCTTCCCAGATTTTTCCTTGGCAGAATTCACTTGTCGAGATACGATTTACTCGTCTAGTCCAATACCACACACAAGAATCTTTCTTCGCCTTGAAGTTCTTTCTAATAGCTTTTTCAGTCAGCACCATTGTATTCTTTCTTTTTTTGGAACAGTCCTTGCTCCCTCTCCAACAGCCTTCATAGGGACAAAGGGGTCATCACAAATCACATCCCAAAGCTCGGCATGCGGTACGCTCAGCCACATTATGAAGTCATGCATCCTTGTTCTCGACAACCCATAGTATTGACCGTTGAATCTTGGTGTCTATACGTTTGTCCTTCCTCGAAGCTTGATGGACGAGCCATGTAGATCCTTTATATAGGTGTTAGCCTTTTAGAAAGAAACCTGCTCTGATATACCAATTATAGAAAACTAAGCGTCCATCAAACTGTATAGAGAAAAACGGGTTCTCTATCAGTTCCCACTGGAAAGCAATAGACTATCAGTATAGGGAATCAGGTTCTCTATTTGTTCCACAGTAAATCGGCAGTAAATAAAGAACACAGAGGAATTTTACGTGAAAACCTCACAGCTCAACGGGATTAAAAACCACGACCTACCCTTGTTGGATTTCAACTTCACTAGTAAGCAATCTTTAGATTACAACCTATTGTAACCTAGGAATTAACCTCTTAATCCCTCACTAACTTGTAACTACTATTTACAAGCCACTTTGTAATAACTCTAATTACAAAGACTTAATCAATCACTAACTTTAACAACACTATTACAAGCCACTTTGTAATAACTCTATTACAAAGACTTCACAACTCGACTAACTCTAGCCAAGACACAAACACAAGGATTTATGATTTACAAAGGGTTTCCTC
>NC_031998.1:49373385-49451290 GCF_001879085.1 Nicotiana attenuata
CTACACAATGCTTCTAACTAAGCTAAGTAGGAGTTACAAATGAAGAACAAATAACAAAGACTCAACAAACCTAAGGACTTAAGATATCTTCAATCTTTGGATCTGGTCTTTGAGGTTGCAGCAACTTTGTTCTTGAGAGAGGTTGTGTCTAGCACTTGAGAGAATATTTTCTTTTGATTTTGCAAGTGTTGGAGTTATCAAATCCCTTGCCTCATGTTGATAATATATGTGTGTGATGTCATCAAGGATGATGTAATAAAGTGCCCTTTCGTTTGGCTTTAGCAAGCTACAACTGTGTTGCTGTGCTGCTGCCAGACGGTATAGTGCAGTAGCCTGTCAGACGGTACAGTGCAGCAGCTTTACAGCTGTAGAGTTGACTGTACAACGACGAGGGAAACTGATCCCTATCTGGTTCCTCTGTTGTTTCCTTATCTGATTTCATTGAGAATTGAACCAGACGTCTGACTAGTTATTCTGAATGCAAGGGAACTTAATTGAATAAGATTTCTTATCTTGTTCTCTCATGAAGTAAGTTGTTTTACCTTCCTTGATTGTATTTATACATGTGTGACATCACTTACAATGATGTAAGCAAGATAGGTAAAAAGCCTTCCACAGAAAGTTGACTGCTGCACTGTTCCTGTACAGTAGCGTGTGCAGGCAGCAACTTTCCAGCTGGAGAGTTGACTTCATACAGTCTCCTCGGGAACTGGTATGGACTTGTTCCTTCAGATGTTCCTTCCACTATGAAGAGTTGAGTTATATCCCATGCTGGATCCCAACCTGGAACTTTGTGATCTTACGGTCTTATAAATGTATAACAGGTTCCTTATCTGGTTCTGGATGGTAAGTTTGTTAGATCACCAAAACATAAAGAAAAGTACTTATTCCCAAAGTACTTATAACCTATCATTATTGTTGGATTGTGAACGAGCTCCAACGTGGTAAAAGATCGATAGTGGATAAACCACTTCTGTGATGTGATTATAACGGCGAGCTCGCTTGTAGAATCACGAAACTAGTAGCAGAATGTCTGAAAGTGGATTCAAATGCACGACAAGATATGAAGGATGTCTTTTCCAACTTGTCTAGTATGGTAAGGAAACAACTCGAATTAAGGAAGAACGAAATTATTTACTTTTTTAAGCTTATTGTGAGACTTTATATGCTCAAAAGGGCAGCCTGGTGCACTAAGCTCCCGCTATGCGCGGTCTCCGGGGAAGGGCCGGACCATAAGAGTCTATTGTACGCTGCTTTACCCTGCATTTCTGCAAGAGGCTGTTTCCACGGCTCGAACCCGTAAACTCCTGGTCATATGACAGAACCTTTATCAGTTACACCTAGGCTCTATGCTCAAACAGTTGCTTAATATGAATATACTAAGTCTTTGGGGTTGTTTGTAGACCCCCAAAGAGTGCTGGTTATAAAGACCAAAGGAGATCTCTTGATGTTTCTGTGTAAATTGAACTTTTGTGCGTGAATTATGTATTTGCACTTATTAGTTGTTCTCTGACAATTCCTTTTGGATACATATATCTGATATTCCATGCGGACAGCGTCAAGTTATGCATCATTCGGACAGTATTCGCAATGTTCTTGGAATACCTCTCATCTTAACATTAGTAGTTCGTGGCCTGGGAATCCTTTTGTTTAAGAGCGTGCAACACTGAAACTGATTCTTTATCCAAACATTTTCTGCGTAGAGATTGTTCAATTTGTTTGTATGTATATGATTAAGTGTGTATTATCTTTGCATGATTATCAGTTTGTAATGTATTACTTATTGATGGTGAAACAGAGAAGTGGTAGTTTTTCGTATGTTGTTAGCCCCTTAAATGGTGTACAGTAGCATGTAGTTGGAGCAATATTATGTGTTGTGCGGTCTATGTGAACACTACAGCTAAGAACGATAACAAACAAAGCAAGGAAGAAAAAAAGTGGTGAAGATTTGACAATAGAAATTAAGACTAGAAATTCTCCCAACAATGATAATATCAAAAAACAATGAAAAATATCGGTACGGATACCAATATTATTCGCATCTTAAACCCTGACTAATAAGGTCTAAGACCTTAGTAACCAGGCTCTAATTACATAGTCTGTAAACAACGTTTTTCTTCATATACTCCATGAACACACTTCGCCAATAGCACATCATTTTTCCTCACAAAAGAGCCAAAATAGTCCCTACTGAAGCCAAATTCCATGATCCACAATCTTTTATGTTTAGACACCCAAACGTTTTTGGTAGGAATAACCTTTCCAAGGACACTAGTGCTATTTTCCTCCTCTCTTTTGTACTTCCCTACAAATAGTCCCTACACCTTCTATCCACAACTTTGAGTATGCAGTATGAATACAGCTTCTCAAAAATTATGTAAAGAGAACCAAATAGAGTGATGGGTTTTTAATGTCTTTGCCTTATGCTTCTTATATTTTGATGATCTAACAAATTTATGGTCAAGAACCAGATAGAGAACCTGACACACCTGGTATACATTTCAAAAGAACAATGTCAAGTCTGATCTCCTGCAAATGAGTTATTACAAAGGAAGAACACAGCAGGGATCTGGTCCCTTAGGTTTCTTCGACAGAAGTACAAGTCAACTGTACAACTAAAAATAACAGCAGAAAGTGACTGTCCGCAACTGTTACAAAGAGGAACACAACAGGGACCTGGTCCCTTAGGGTTCTCTGACAGAAGTACAAGTCAACTATACAGCTGGAACGCAACTGCACAAAGTGACTGTCCGCAACTGTACACTCGACAGTGCAGCAGACAATGCAGCAGTCACTTCTCATTGGGAAGAAGCGTGTATCAAGAATTGACATCACCATTGTGTATCTTTTGTAGTATAACAACCTGGTGCAAGGCACAACATATGGACTTGTGTATTCAGTGATATTCTCTCAAGCATTAAAGTGTTCATCCGGCATTGAAGTCACTGGTGTGTCAAGAACAAGAAGACAACTCCACTAAAGGATCAGTTTCATAATGAGTCTATGAGTATCCGTAGTTGAGTTGTAATCCTGTTATTTGTTCTTCATCGTAACTCCTATCTTGCTTTCTTAGAAGCTATGTTTTAGGAAACCAAAATCCGTAAACTTTCTGAGTTTATGTTGTGACTAGGTTTAGTCATAAGTTTAAAGTCTTTGTAACTAGAGAGTCACAAAGTGGCTTGTGGTAAGAGTGTCACAAGTTAGTCAAGTTAAAGTCTTTGTAATAGAGTTATTACAAAGTGGCTTGTAATAGTTAGATTACAAGTTAGTGAAGTTGAAAGCCTACAAGTGTAGGTCGTGGTTTTTGTCCCCTTGTGTGGGATTTTTCCACATAAAAAAACCCTTGTTTCTTTTACTTACTGCTTCATAAAGTATTCTCAATAGAAACTTATAAAGGATCAGGTGCTCTATAGTTTGATGGACTCATAGAAGCTATCAATTGGTATCAGAGCAGGTTCTTTCTAAAAGGCTAACACCTAGAAAAGATCTCAATGGATGCTCCACCCAACTTTGAGGAGGGACAATCAACCTACAGACCTCCTAGATTCAATGGATAGTACTACGGCTGGTGGAAGACTCGCATGCATGATTTCATAATGGCCGAAGATTTAGAATTGTGGGACATCATCTGTGATGGTCCACATGTTCCTATGAAGAAGCTTGAAGAAACTGGACCAATGGTGCCAAAGGACAGAAAGGAGTACAGTGATATTGACAGAAAAGTCGTAGAAAAGAACTATCGTGCCAAGAAAATCTTGGTATGTGGCATAGGACCCGATGAGTACAACAGAGTCTCAGCTTGTGGTATTGCCAAAGAAATATGGGAAGCGTTGCAAACCGCACACGAAGGAACCACTCAGGTTAAACAGTCCAAGATTAACATGCTCACCACAGAGTATGAGCTCTTCAGGATGAAGGATGATGAGTCTATACAGGATATGCACACCAGGTTCACATCCATCATAAATGAGCTTCATTCACTTGGAGATGTTATTCCCAGAAACAAGCTTGTAAGGAAAATTCTCAGTGTCTTACTGGGTTCTTGGGAAAGTAAGGTAAATGCCATCACTGAAGCTAAAGATTTACAAACTCTAACCATGGATGAGCTGATTGGTAATCTAAAGACTTACGAGATGAAAAGAAAGAAAGACAGTGAAAGGAGAGAGCCAAAGAAGGAAAAGAACCTGGTATTCAAGGTTGAAAGCAGTGACTCAAGTGAAGAAGATAGTGATATGGCCTATCTTACTAAAAGATTTCAAAAGATGGTTCGAAGGAATGGTGGTATACCAAAGAGAGGCAGTTCAAGTAAGGCAAGGAACAATGACCTCTGTCACAAGTGCGGAAAGCCAGAACATTTCATCAAAGACTGTCCACTTGTGAAACAGGAGCAATACAAACAAAACCCTGACAAAACAGCAAAAAGGAACGTGGTTCCAGACAAACGATTCAGCCGAAAAATTGCAGCTGACAATATTGTGAAGCAGGCTCTTGCCACTTGGGGAGACTCCTCCAGTGAATCAGAAAGGGAACCAGATGCAGCAAACAGTTCCATGATGGCAGTGGAAACTGAAGCAACGAAGTATGACTCACTATTCGCGCTGATGGCTTAGTCTAATGATGATGAAGAAGATGAAGATAGTGAGGTAAGTTTCATGGATGTTCAGATAAATCTGAAATCCTACTCTTCTAAGAAGTTAAGGTCATTAGCAAATGTTTTAATTGATGCTTATTATAACCTTGATAATGATAAGGAGATCCTGCCCCTAGAACTAGGAGAAGCTGAACAGTCTAGAGATGATCTGGTGGTCTGTGTAGTGGACCTAAGTGAGACCATAGCTAATCTTGAAAAAGAAAAGAAAGTTCTGAATGAAAAAATAACTAGTGTAGAAAATGAGAGAGATGACATGATGGTAGTGGTCGTTGACTTGAAGGAAACAATAAAAGGCCTTAGAAATGAAAAACACACTCTAGAAGAAAAAAATTGCAGCTACTGAGCAAGAGATGGATGATTTTTTAGTAATAATCACTGACCTAGAGGAAACCATTGAGGGACTCAATAGAGAACATAGGACTGTGAGTATTGGGAAAGGGAAGGAAGTAGCTAGTGAGACACACATCAAGCTTGAAAAGGAATTAACTGATGTGAAAACTAGGCTATGTGGTAAACTTGAGAAAAATCGGCAACTTCAGGCTAAATTGGAGAAAGTAAAAGTTGATATTGAAAAATCTCTGAAGTGGACCTGGTCCTCAGATGCTGTCACTGCCATGTATCTCAACAATAGTGGAAACAGGCAGGGAATCGGGTTCCAAAGGGAGAAAACTCCTTACAACCCTCACAGCAAGTACGTCACTGTTCCGGATAACTGGTTGTGTACCCACTATGGGAACAATAGGCACTTTAAAAAAAATTTCCAGGCCAGGGCTCAATCTGTTCAGAAAAACAAAGTGTTTACTGACAAAGTGACTACTAGCAAGGGACCAGGTACCGCTCGCAAGAAACGAATGTTGCCTGCATGGACTAGAAAAACTCTCATCCATCCTTTTATAATAACAAGGGACCCAAACTAGTTTGGGTTCCTAAATCTAACCCATAATTTGTAGGTGCAAGGAACAGTGAAGGAAAGCAGATTGCAATGGACCATGGACAGTGGTTGCTCAAAGCACATGACTGGAAGCCCAATGGATTTCCTCTCACTAAAACCCCTGCAGGAAGGGAATGTATCTTTTTCAAAAAAGGAAGGGGATACATTCTCGGTGTTGAAAAGTTGGAAAGTCTCTTTGATACTCAATTGAGAACGTGTACTATGAGGATGGCCTGAAGTACAGTCTCTTGAGTATTTCTCAAATTTGTGATAAAGGGAACAAAGTAGAGTTCTTATCAAAAGTATGTACAGTTACCAATCTGGTAGCTAGCGAAGTGGTCTTAGTAGCCAAAAGATACAAGAACATCTACGTTGCAGACGTTGAATCTCTACAAACTGGTGATATGAGATGCTTGAAGCCAGTTGATGATGACGCAGAACTTTGGCATAGAAGATTGGGGCATGCAAGCTTCTCACTTCTGAATAAATTGATTCCGAACGACCTGGTTCGTGGTCTGCCAAATTCAAGATTCACCTGGACACTGTTTCTTAGATCAAAGGATGAGACTTTTGAGGTATTTGTGGCCGTTGTCAAGAAGATCCAAGTGAAGATGGAATTGAAAGTAGCATGCATCAGATCTGACCACGGGACAGATTTTGACAACGCCAAATTTGATGAGTTTGTAACGAAAATGGGATCACTCACAACTTCTCAGCACCAAGGACTCCACAGCAAAATGGTGTTGTTGAAAGAAAGAACAGAACTTTGGAAGACATAGCACAGACAATGCTCATTGACAGTGGCATCGCCAAAAATTTCTGGGCAGAAGCAATAAACACTGCTTGCTACTTGGTGAACAGGTGTATGATCAGGTTCCTCCTAATCAAAACCCTCTATGAGCTGCTTAATGGAAGAAAACCGAAGATAACTCATCTGAGAACCTTTAGATGAAAATGCTATGTTCTCTACAACGGGAAGGACCAGCTTGGGAAGTTTGATGCAACAAAACGATGAAGGAATCCTTATGGGATACTCCCCTCAAAGCAAAGCCCACAAAGTCTACAACAAAAGGGCACACTGTGTGGAAGGAAGTGTTAATGTGTTATTCAACGAGACACCTTCCTCTAACAAAGGAGGAAGTGATGATCAATATAATGAACCATCTCTGGTCTTTGAGAAATATCTGAAGTTTCAAATGGGAAGGCTGATATGATGAGTAAAATGAAGGAGACAGGTGAGAGACAATGCAAAATCCTCTTCCACGTCTCACAAGGAACCTGGTACCTCAATTACTACCACTGAAGCTGAAGAAAGAGTAAAGATGTAGTGCAAGGCACTCCACAAGTAACAGAACAAGGAGTGCAGGGAAATCCAACTAGCCTACCAAGTTCCTCTACCAATCAAACCTCAGTCTCAAACTGGAAACACCAAAAGCTCTCATCTACCTGATAACATAATCACTCCCCTTCATTTGGCATTTAGACAAGAATCAAAAACCAAAAAAAAAAGGAAGAAATTCCCTAGCCCCTTCTGTATTTCCACTCCAGAATAGAATCCAAAACCAAGTCCCAAGAAATCCTACTTAAAGGCTGCCAAAAGAAGTTTGAAACACCTTTAATGGAACACAGGACCTGGTCCTGTATTACCCCTCATGTGACAGTGTTGACCTTATTGGGTATGCTGATGTTAACTATGCAGGTTATCTTATGTACAGGAAAAACACTTCTGGAATGATTCACTTGGCATGATCATGTCTCATCTCTTGGAGCACAAGGAAGCAAAACTCAATGGCTACATCAACAATTGGAAGATTTTGGATTATTCTATAATGGTATTGGAAGATTTTGGATTATTCTCTGATGGTATACCTTCTCTATCCAGTTCAAAACAAAGGGACCAAGCATATTGAGGAGAAGCATTATCTTCTGAGGGTCAATGTGGAGAAAGGGTTGATCTGTTGAAAGTCCTGCAACATAAAAGACCAAATATTGATTATCTTCACCAAAGCATTGGGTAAACACGGATGACGACCATAGAAGCTAAAGGTACAGTTATGAACTGAGAAAGAAGAGCTGCTAAAACCCTTTTTCTTCAAAATTGCTCGGACATCAGGTTCCTGTACCACAGGTTAGTAGTAATGTGTTTGTTCTGCATGTCTTCTCAAAAATGTTAACAAAATCAACTCAACTGCCACATCATCTGACTTTTCAAAGTCTGCATGTCATGTCTTGTCTTTCAAATCCCTTCATCCCCTCTGCACGATAACCTACCATCGTTTTCAGAACTATTCAGAACTCATTTCTCTCTCTTCTCATCATTAACCCTTCTTCCACTAAAACTTTCTTTCTCCCTCGCAACAAGTCATGAACCTTTATCTTTTCTATATATTTGTGATCCTCTCTTCATCTCACTCTCACTCTACTACCAAATACTCCTAAAATGGCAATCGAACAATCGCTTCCTTCTCCCACCATTAACACCACTTCCACTTCCCTATCATTTTCACTATTCCACTTCTTCCAATACTACTGTATCCACACCTGGTTCCCCCTCTTTTCCTATAGTTTCTCCTTTTCTGGTAAACCCGACTTCCCTTCCATGTATTGAAAACCATATCTCTCGTCATTCCTCCGATATCATCAAAGAACACTCAGGAGGTTTTACCTCTCAAGTGTCAGAGGTCTCTGAGGATGACCCTCATCAGTATCTGAATTCCTCCATTTTGGACTTAGTGACTCTCACAGAGTCACCAGAAAAGGAAGTAGCGCATAATATCATGGCTATCGCTGCTAAGAGTCTGATGAATGAAGGAGCACACCTCTTGTCTGAGTATTAGGGGGAAGAAACTCCATTCCTAGACGAGGCAAGAACCATAACACTCTTAGAGTCTTTGGATCATGAGAAGATCTCAGAAAAACCTGCTGAAGAACCTGATTTTCTTCTAGTTAAACCCACTCCTGCACCTCCTGATCATCCTAAGCTCTTAGAATTCTCCTCTAAATCACCCATTATCAGGTCGCAGCAGAAAGAGGGCTTTGAGTCTACATTGCAAAAAAGTAGGAGGAGTGTCAAGACAAGGAAAAAGAGGTTGATGAACCAAGGGGAATTTGTTACTGACAAAAGGGTTTCGGTAGGTGGGGTTGACAAAAATGCTCTAAAGGAACCTGGTTCCTTAGTGAAACAATCCATAAAAGCTCAAAAGTCTGTGGATGAAGCATCCGATAAAGATATCAAGGAACAAAATGGTGCATCCGTAAAGGGCAACAGCAAGTCTAAGAAAAGTCCAGTTGAGCAAACCATGTCTGAAGATGATATTGTGGGGCTAGTAATTAGGAAAGGAAAGTCTGTTGAAGGATCTAGAAAACGAAAATAAGGAACTGTAAGGGAACCTGTTTCTCTGAGGACAATTCCTAGTGACAGTGGTCTGCGGCAGGAGAGATTAAGAACTCAATAAGTCTTGTGGGGTCGTACGTTTGACCCAGCAATTTCAAAGATAGCTGGTATGAGACAAATTCTGGAGATAGTGGAAAGCAATGGGAGCACTTGTTTCAAGGGAGCATGCCTCTGGTGTACGAAGACGCGGTACAAAATTTCTACGCATCTCTCTTCACTGTTGAGGGGGATCACATATGTGCGCTAGTAAATGGAGTAGACATTGTACTCGACGCTTCAGCATTGGGAAAGGTTCTCAAAATTCCATGTGAAGGAATGTCCTCAATCAAAGGTGTATGTGGTGTCAACTTTAGGAGAGCTATCATGAAAGAGCAAGCTATTCAACAAGGGGAACAGGTGCATAAGAAGGTATTACTTCCTGAGTATCAGCTTCTTTTTGAACTAGTCAATAAGGTGCTCCTACCTCGTTCTGAGAGGCGGTCTATTGCTACAAAATCGGATATGGTCTTAATGGAGGCGCTTGATGAGTTTGTCCCAATCAATCTGCCAGCAATCATGATAGATCATATGCAAAAGGTGGCAAACTTTAAAGGTGGGAATCATGGATTAACGTATGGCTTTCTTCTCACTCAAGTCTTCGGATATTACAAGGTCCCCTTGGGTAATCTCAGAGTGGTCACACGCAAGCAAACCTTCTCTAAAACCACTCTGGAAGAATGTGAGTGCGTAGAAAGAGTTGGTGGAAGCATCTCGACCATTTCTCAGCTGATCAATGCTCAGAACGCAGCTTCTGAAGAGGTCAGAAGGTTAAGGGCTCAAAATGCCATACTGGAAACTCAGCTCAGTCAAGCGGTTAAAGGACCCGATTCCGTTAATGAGGAAATTGCCTGCCTGACAAAGGAAAATGATAATCTTTGTGCAAAACTACTTGAAGAACAACTGTCTGCAATTGCCCGACTGGACCTGGTTCTCAAAACCCTTGCTGCCTCCTCTTCCAAGCCTCTTTCTTCTAGTGCCCCCTAGGATTCTCTCAGTGGCCGGCTATCTTTTGCTCCAATGTTTTGTGACTGTTGTTTTCTTTTTTATTGTCTTTTTGTGATGGCATGCTGGATTTCACCATTACTGCTCCTGTTTTGCTCAGTCCACTGTTAATATTAATGGAATAGCTCATCTTTCTGCATGTACATTACTTTCCTATGGCTTCTCTTCTCTGTCATGTTGTGTGCACATATGTGGCATGAGTCGGCTGCGTTAGACTTCTTTATGCTGATTGCCTGTTTGTGTACCTTTTTAATGATGCCAAAATGGGGGAAAAGGTAGGGGAACTTGTGTAGAAATTGTAGAAACTTGATGTAAATATAGGGTATCTGATTAAGAGGGAATCAAAAGCAAAAGGTCAGGGGAAACTTGATGTAAATATAGGGGATCTGATTAAGAGGGAATCAAAAGCAAAAGGTCAGGGGGAACGTATGTAGTTTCTGGTACCTTATCTGGTTATTTTTAATCGAATACATGCTATCAATGCCTAAGTTTGTCATCATCAAAAGGGGGAAATTGATGGGTTTTCAATGTCTTTGCCTTATGTTTCTTATGTTTTGATGATCTAACACACTTATTGTCAAGAACCAGATAGAGAACCTGACACGCCTGGTATACATTTCAAAAGAACAATGTCAAGTCTGATCTCCAGCAAATAAGTTATTACAAAGGAAGAACACAACAGGGATATGGTCCCTTAGGGTTCTTCGACAGAAGTACAAGTCAACTGTACAGCTGGAACGTAACAGCAGAAAGTGACTGTCCGTAACTATTACAAAGAGGAACAAAACAGGGACTTGGTCCCTTAGGGTTCTCTGATAGAAGTACAAGTCAACTATACAGCTGGAACACAACTGCACAAAGTGACTGTCCGCAACTGTACACTCGACAGTGCAGCAGTCACTTCTCATTGGGAAGAAGCGTGTATCAAGAATTGACATCACCATTGCGATATCTTTTGTAGTATAACAACCTGGTGCAAGGCACAACATATGGACTTGTGCATTCAGTGATATTCTCTCAAGCATTAAAGTGTTCATCCGGCATTGAAGTCACTAGTGTATCAAGAACAAGAAGACAACTCCACTAAAGGATCAGTTTCACAACGAGTCTATGTGTATCCGTAGTTGAGTTGTAATCTTGTTATTTTTTCTTCATTGTAACTCTTATCTTGCTTTCTTAGAAGCTATGTTTTAGGAAACCAAAATCCATAAACTTTCTGAGTTTATGTTGTGACTAGGTTTAGTCATAAGTTTAAAGTCTTTGTAACTAGAGAGTCACAAAGTGGCTTGTGGTAAGAGTATCACAAGTTAGTCAAGTTAAAGTCTTTGTAATAGAGTTATACAAAGTGGCTTGTAATAGTTAGATTACAAGTTAGTGAAGTTGAAAGCCTACAAGTGTAGGTCGTGGTTTTTGTCCCTTTGTGTGGGATTTTTCCACGTAAAAAATCCCTTGTCTCTTTTACTAACTGCTTCATGAAGTATTCTCAGTAGAAACTTATAAATGATCAGGTGCTCTATAGTTTGGTGGACTCATAGAAGCTATCATAGAGTTTATCACCTGCACTCTCCCTGCATAGGACAAGTATACAGCAATGATCTTTTCTGTAATGTTTCTTACGGAAAAGGGCCATATATGCCAGGGAAATATGTGAATTAGGACATATATGCCCGTCGTTAATAGTTTGGCACAGATATGCCCAATCCGTCCAATACTTGCTCATTCATGCCCTTAGTTTAACGGAATCACTATCTTGTCTCTCTTAAATAATGAATAACCGAACCCAACCAAAATCTGCTGACCTGATCCGTTAGGACCCGACCCACCCTTATTTCAAAGATATTTTTTGATATATTATTTTTGTTTGATTGAGAAATTGTGTGATAATCATATTTATTTATTTGAGTGATTTGATAATCGATTTTTTTTTTGTTATACATCATTTCGGGAAGTAATCTTACTAAAAGTAGCAATTGATATTTATTTATTATTTTAATAATATAATATTCGAATTAGTTTGTGCTTTCTTCCATCATTTTACCATCTATTTTTATTTTTCTCACAATCTATTTGTATTTTTCACCGATACAAATACAATAACTCCATGTTCACTATAACTTAACCTGATAGATCTACTTTTTTGTTTAGATAAGTGATCATTATATGATTAATTATTGGTTTATTGGATTTATTTCTGCATTACAAATTTGTTATGAAATAAGTAATAAACTATTAAAACAGTGGTGCTTCTTTTCCATTTTTATTAATTAATTATTTCATAACAAGCACCACTGCTAAACAGTGGAACTTTTTTTTCATTTTTATGAATTAATTATTTTATAACAAATATTATTTCATAACAAGCACCACTGAGAAAAATAAAAATAGATGGTAAAATGATTGAAGAAAGCACAAACTAATTCGAATAATATATTATTAAAATAATAAATAAATATCAGTTACTACTTTTAGTAGGATTACTTCCCGAAATGATGTATAACAAAAAAAATCGATTATCAAATTACTCAAATAAATAAATATGATTATCATACAATTTCTCAATCAAACAAAAATAATATATAAAAAAATATCTTTGAAATAAGGGTAGGTCGGGTCCTAACGGATCGAGTCAGAAAATTTTGGTTGGGCCCGTGTTATCTATTATTTAAGAAAGACAAAATAGTAATTTCGAACTAAGGGCATGAATGATCAAGTATTGGACGGATTGGGCATATCTGTGCCAAACTATTAACGACGGGCATATATGTCCTAATTCACATAGTTCACTCGCATATATGACCCTTTTCTGTTTTTCTTATTAGTAGGTGACAGTCGATTTTGTTCCACTTTTCTGTGAGAGTGGAAGCCTCAAGTATCTCATAGGAGACAAGCCAATAGAGAAGCATGTTATCCTAGGTAATTCAGCTTTAGTATTCTCATCCATCCCTGTAATGTAGATATTTGATTTTTCTAAGTTTGTTACCAAACCTGTTTCACTTAAGTGTTGTAATACTTCCATTACGCTGGCTATATTTCCCTTACAAAATATCATTAAATCATCTGCAAAGATAAGAAGAGTTAGTTTCAACCCCTTGCACTAGGATGGTACCTATAGTCACGCAATTGAGACATCTTGTTTAGCACTCAGTTCAGATACTCCATGACCATTACAAATATGAGGGGAGATATTGGATCTCCCTGCATAAAACCCCTCCTGCTTTCAAATTAGCCATACCCTACTCCATTAATTCTCACATAAAACTTTGTTGATTTGATACTTACCATAACCAACTTCGTAAATTTCCTGAGAAAGCAATACCCATTCAATAAAATCTTATCTCTCCATGTCATATGCTTTGCTCAAATCTATTTTCATCACACATCTTGGGATTGTCTTCCTGTTGTAATGCCTTAGAAGGTCATGGCACGCCAGAACATTATAATGCTGGTAGTATCTCTTTTAGTTTCTTACTCAGTATCTTAGAAATGCACTTGTACATAACAAGAAATTGGTCTGAACTGCCCAAATCAGGGAAACAGTAATGATAATTTTAAATAAAATATTACAACAAAAAGGGTAGCTTTGTACAAGAATAAAGTTCAGAGAGAAAATTTAACGATTTAAGGCAGTTAGCCTAGTTATTTGAGAAAATCTCATTTTATACCCATTAATCCTAAACTATTTACCCTTTAATGCCCAGGCTCAAACTATTTACTACTCCTACCCATGGGGCCCAAACTATTTACCCGGATTTTTTCTTGCCAACCATCTTTCTTTCTTCTAACGTCCAGTTTATGCATTAGAAAACTGATCTTTTCTTGAAATTTTATGACAGATTTTGTTTTCAAGAATTCAACATTCTAAGTAGAGTAGATAGATATTCACCCATTAAACTCGTGAGATACCTACTCAATGCTTTTGGACTCTGATTACTATAGCCTTATAGACAGAGACAGGGGCATGCTTGACTCTTTAGGAAGTATAAAATTTTTGAAAAAATGAAGTGCGGGGACAACAGTAAACGTGACGAATGAAGAAATCATTGATATTCCAATTTAGATTGCTTGATTGTTAGCTGCTCATCCTTAGAGTTTAGATTTCATTTTTCTATTCTTAGAGTTCAGTACTTTTGGTAAAACTTGACTGCATTCTCAAATTTCCCTTAGGAATCTGATCATCAATTCAGCTGTGAAACCCCTTCCCCCACTCATGTTTTTCTTTATTGCTTTCTTATTTTTTTCCCTCTTTTTTTTATTAAGTTTGTCCTTTTGTGTTTGATGAGTGCGAAAAATCGTAGTATGGAACTTATATTCTTATATTTATTTTTGTTCTTTTATGATAAGAAAGTTATACAAATTGCAATTATTGTTTATTACCTTAACCATATTCAAAGTGGGTATTGTTAAATATTGCTTATAGTACCTTCTGAAAGTTCATACTGAAATCTGATAGCATTTGGAGGTGAGGTGATTGAGATCGAAATTTTCAGTTGAAAATCGAAGAAGAACACAGCTACAGTATACAGCTACGGTATACAATATGCTGTAGGAGTATATAGCTATACGCAACAGTATACTATTATAGTTTACAATATACTGCAACAGTATATTGTAATAATCGAAGAAGAACACAGTTACCTAACAGTATACCGCTACAGTATACAATATACTATAGGAGTATATAGTTATACTGCAACAGTATACTATTATAGTATATAATATATTATTATAGTATACTGTAATAATATGCAATATGGTGTAATAGTATACAATATACTATAATTGTATATTTATTACACGTAAATTCACTTGCCTTTTCCCTTTTAATTTGCTTTAAGCTTATACCCAGTGTGAGGGGCAAATTGAAAATGCAAAAAAAAAAAATTATTATAGTATGATATATAATGTAACGGTATACTCTTACAATTAGATCCTTTTAGAATTTTTTGAAATTTTTATTGACAACTGATATTATTTCAGTTTAATAATTAAATTAAATTTTTTTAACTCTTTGCGTACAATTGTATACCTTGTTGGTATAGCTATATACTATACTGGTATCATATATTAGTTAATATTTTTTGGTTGTATTAGCTACATTTAATTGGTACACAATTTGATTTTTCTTTAGTAATAATATAAAAAAAAGACTAATAAGAAAATAGTGAAAACAATAAATGAAATTAGATTATGAAGAGAAAAAGAATATTAAAAAAAAGTTAAATGAAATTAGAAAAGAAAAAAAATAAGAAGAAAACGAGAAAAAAGAAAAGGAGAAAAGAAAAAAAAAGAAAAAAGAAAAGAGAAGAAGCATAGAAATAAAAAAGAATTGGAGAATAAAGAAAAAATTCCCCACAAAACCTACGTAAAATAGAGTTGTAATTAGGAGAGATTTGTAATTTCTAATATTTTACTTCATTTGCTACTCATTCCATTCTTTTCCATACAGTACCAAACTTCCCAATCTTGCATCTCATTAATATGTGTCGAACAAATAGCCAAAATGTTTTCTCCCTCAATTAATAGAGCTGGATTTTCCATCATTATATCCTCATCTGAAAATAATATTTCTTCAAATTTTTCACTTTCCAAACACAGACATTGAATAATGCTCTTCTCGTGGGCATTCTCAACCATAATCATATAAACAAATCCATTATCTACAACCATTTTTCCACTAAAGTAATGGCATCGAGGTAAGGGTGGTAATTTGAGCCTTAACCCATTTGACCCGCCTAACTCGCTTAAAGTTGGGCTGGTTATTGACCCGCACATTTGTTTAACTTAGCCCATCTTGACCCAACTCATTTCAACCCATCAAAAGTTGGGCTGATTTTTAGCCCAGATTGATTCACGAGTAACTTTGCTAAAATTAATTAAATTTTTATTAAGAGTTGGACGGGTTGGGCTATGACCCAATTTTAGCCCAAGTTGACCCAACACATCTCAACCCAAGCTATTTTTGGGCGGGTCAATTGACTTAGCCCATTTTAACTTGCTCGAAATCAACTCAACCCGCCCATTTGACACCTCTAGTAGCAGGCAAGGAAACACTAAGACTTACAATATAAAGTATGTGTTAATATGTATAGAGAAAGTTGCAGAAATATTCAATCCATACTAGTACATCACAATTCCAAATTAGTCGAGATCCATTATTATTCAATCAACTCTGGATTTTTGTTCTATTCGAAAGTTTGAAGATTGTATCGCTTCGACCTCAAAAAAATCAAGAAAAGTAAGATAAAAGAGTCATAACATTCTGGCTAGTTACAATACATCAGTAAACTGACATCCTAAGCAGACACGCCAAGAGTTCTTAATGTAAAAACTGTAATATAAGTAGGCGTTTGGACATAAGAATTGTAAAATTCCGGAAAAAAAGTGGGGGAAAAAATGAAGTGAAAATGGTATTTGAAAATTAGAGTTATGTTTGGATATGAATATAATTTTGGGTTATTTTTGAATTTTTGTGAGTGATCTAAGTGAAATTTTTTGAAAATTTTTTTTTTTTGGAATTTTTCAAATTTTCGTAAAATTCTGAAATTCATCTTCAAGTAAAAATTAAAAAATTATGGCCAAACACTGATTTTGAAAAAAAAAAAAAAATATTATGGCCATACGGGCTCTTGACTCTTGAGAATCCTTTACTGGCATATTTCTACTCTCATGCTCACTGTAAATTTCAGAATCCTTTCACTTTTTAACTCTCCTTGGTCCCAATACGGAAGAGGAGCATTAATTCATATAGCCGACCCCAATTTGCTTTGGACTGAACCGTAATTATATATTATTATTAGTGTTTATGTGGTTTTTACTCAATTAAATCCGATCAAAAGAAAAACTCTGCAAGTCCAAATTTCACGTAACACTTTAAACAAATGAGGATTTCAAACCTATCCAATTTTGAGATTGAATTTCCCTTTACTTCACATAGACTTTGGCTCCATCAAATTCATGTTGCCAAGCTTGGATAAAATCATATACTCCCTCCGTTCACTTTTAGGTTTCCACTCTGAATTTTTCACGCCCTTTGAGAAATAATAAATAAAATATATAATTTTAGGCAAAATACATAAATGCCCCTTCATGTTGTCCTTAACGATCAGACAAACACTTCAACTGACCTCTCTACCAATTAAACATTTTAAGTGGCTATTAAATGTATCAAATAAACACTCAAGTGCAGCAAACCATGTGCCTGAATTACACTTGCCGATACATATTAAATGAACCAATAAAAAGGCGACACGTGTAATTTGTAATAATTAAAACAAAAATAACCATCTGACCCCTTCCTCGCCTAGCTATCTCAAAAAATTAGTCCAAATTTCCGGCGAGTTCTAGTCCGACAAAAATGGAGTCTCACCGTAGTGATGAAAATTTTGAATTAACAGACATCTCGTACAACCCAAGTATTACACAAGCAAAAGCTCTCTGATCTCGTCAATGCCCACATTTTCAATTTTTTTTGTGGATATATCAATACTCATTAACAGAACAAGTACATACTCATTAGAAGATGAATACATTAATCTCCATAAATAAATAAAGAATCCAGTAGTAGTATTCAACAATTAATTGGGTCTAGTAAGATAAAATCAACAGTGGTCAAGCCCGTGAATGTCAGAGATTTAAAGCGTCAAAGCAGAGCAGCAAATACATCTATAACAGCAGATCCGGCGATGACAACGACTCCATTGAAGGTAGCAGAAGTAGGGGAGTTGGTAGGAGAACCGCCGGGAGCGGTGGCGATGGATGGAGGAGAAGCACCGGAAGGAGATAACGGAGTATCGACAATTGATGGAGCTGGCGGAAATAGATTGACAGTAGCAGTGGTGGAGATGGTAGCGACAGTTTGAGGTTGAAAGGAGACATAAGCACAAAATTTAGGTGCCAATTTTCCTATATTGGCTTGTTATTTGCGCTGCCATGGACATTGTTCTTGTCCTCCATCGAAGGTGAAAAACTTGAAGAAGGAGAAATGTGAAATGAAGGTAAGTGGGGACCACATAAAGTAAAATTAATTTTAAAAAAAAAAAGATAAAAACTTGATTTTAAGGGTTTCACACGCTTAGATGTGAATATATAACACACACTTTGCCATGTCAGCGCGAGAGGTTCACGAGGTCATACTTCAGTCAAGAAGAAAGTGTGTAATTGATAATGTGGTCAGTTGAGGTGTTTATCTGATCGTTGAGGACAACATAAAGGGGTCGTTTATGTATTTCGCCTATATTTTACAACTTTTCTCATAATAATGACAATATTACCGGAAGTCTTGGGAAATGAATAGTTAATGGCAAAGGTAAAACAGGAAAGTGAACAAGTAAAAATAAAAATATATTTTTAGTATAGTGGACAAGTAAAAGTGAACAAAGGGAGTACAACAATTTTTCATTTGCACTCCAAAATAGGAAGAAAACTGCTACAAACTGATTCCCATACTTAAAATCATTAAATTACACTGTTCAATCGCTTACAATGTTCTCTGGCATCGTTGGTTAATCAAAGGGCCACTATATTCACTATACAAATTACATACTTTAGCTAAGCTTAGTGCAAACTACCAGGCATTATACAATGAAAAAATTTGATCAAATAAGTTAAAACAAAATTTTCTATAGAAGCTACTGCAATTGAAGATACTCAGTTCTTCACACCTAACAATGGCTTTGTACCTCTATAATCCACAGTCTAACTACATCCATCTTCCCATCTTCATTGACATCATTTTCCTTTTCTTGTGTGCTTTATGCTTTTCGGCGATCCTCAGCTTTCTCTTGGCATTTCTCATTGGATTCACCACAGCAATGACCTTCTCTTCTTGTTTCCTCTTGTCCCTCTTGGATTTGAGATTCTTCCTTATATGACTGTAGATTTGGACGAAACTCTGCACTCCTATAACATTGCTTATGCTACCGCGCACTTCTTCAGCCCGTTGTTTCACGTCATCTGTGGAGTAGATGCAAACGTAATCAGTATTTTCATCTTAGCCTTTTACTTTTGTATTTTTAAAACCTGTTTCGAAATTGTTTTTCTTGAGCGGAGGGTCTATCTCAAACAACCTCTCTACCTCACACAAGGTAGAGGTAAAGTCTGCGTACACTCACCCTCCCCAGATCCCACTTGTGGGATCACAGTGGGTATGTTGTTGTTTGTTGTTTGTTACCTCTTTTTTTTTTTTCAAAAATGGAGTGTATCCTTTTTTTTCCACTTTTTTTTTACTAAAATTGCTTTCAAGCCAACAAATCATGGAATATAACTGAATCAAATGAACAAAAGGTACACTATAAACTTGTTCAACTGCCACTTTGCATAGTATGAACCGTTAAAACAATAAGCCTGCAAGAGACAGAATGGATCTACATGAGAGACATACCTGAAATAACTTTTCCAGCAAATCCTTCACATACTTTGTAGAGGGGCAACAGCATATGATATGCATAGCTTTGGGAATCAACCTCACCTTCAGGGGACAACAATCTACTCTGATCTATGAGCTTTGGTGAAATTGATTTGAAACAACTGAAGATAATTTTCATCTGCAAAAAAAAGTATGCCCATCCGGCAGCATGAGACAGGCACTCCTAATACCACGTATAGGAAAATAAGGCACAAAGCATTTATTTTGAAAAAATTGCCAAAGCTAAGAATTCTTTTGCAAGTCAAGCACATAGAAGTAACCTTAATACTTTTAACCACCCACCTGCATATCTTCCACCTGAAGGGAAATCTTTCCCATTGTCTTAAGCAAATAGGAAATGACCAAGTACCGCTCGTTTTCATCTTCTTGATCGCTAAGGTCAGACACAAGAGATAAGTAGATGTTTTTCCCTTTCCTTGAATCAAGCTGTTGAAAAGCCTTAAGTAGAAGACCCTGCTCATCATGTTCAATGGTGGACCAGAACTTGTTTTGACGCTTACATTCATTTTTTCCTAAGAATGAATGCAGAGCGCAAATTGAAAAGACAAGATTTTGAGTAATGAGATCACTGGCAGCATCATCAGTCTGCAGCACCTTCAGTTGACAGCAAAGAGAAGTAGCTATAAAGAAAAGTCTACTTGGCCTCATCAAAAAGTAAGTTCCTTGAGGCAGTTCAAGGTTTTCTTTACAAGCCTCGGTCACGGAGGCAAAGTAGCAAGCCAAAAGACGGTTTGATATGTTGCGCAACCACAGATGTGGATGCAAAAGCAACTCGCAGATTGTTTCCCACAGATCCTATGAGATTTCAGTAAAAATAATAATTAGAAACCAAACATGAGACCAAATGAATTTGTCCACAAAACAATAAGATATTCGCAATCTGGAAATGGAGTGTGGTCGCTGTGGAAACGTAATTTCCCCAGTGTACCTTCTTTTTTTTTTAATTGATAGACTTCCCAGTATACTTCTAAACATACTCTTAAAAGATTTAAGTGTTTGATTCTCGAATGCTGCCTAACTTCACACCTAGTTTTTAGTAGCAAACTATCTATTGAGCATTTCACCGAAGTGTTTTTAGCCACACAATGGCTGTGCACGGATCGGATCGGATCAGATTTAGCACATTTCGGATTTCGGATTTCGGATTCTAGAAAATGCAATCCGAATCCGATCCGAATTATATTGAATCGTATCGGATTTTAAAGTTTGGATCAGATCGGATTTCGGATCGTATTATTATGCCTCAAAGTTGCAAACTAATATGTATATTTTCTTTGTAAAAGAGGCAAATACATTAAGAAAAAATCATGTTTATGCAATTATGACAGTACTATGGTGCCAATATAGCTAAATCCAGCAATTGTAAAGGTAATAACTTGGAGGAAGATGTAAAGGAAGTACTGACAATCCGAAATTAAAGTGTAGTATTTATACATTGCCTAATAATTTCGGATTTCGAATCGGATCGGATTAAAATATACCAATCCGAATCCGAAATTTTAATAAACGCAATCCGAAATCCAAAATTGAATGGATCGGTTCGGATTTCGGATTTCGGATCCGAATGAACAGCCCTAGTGTCACACACACACACAAAAAAAGTAATAATTTCTTAAATCGATCGCAAAGCAAAATGAGGCCCAGTGGTTTTCACATGGTCACCCCGTACATGTAATAAGTTGGACATATTATGGATGACTTGGTTTAGCTCTCCCACGTTTTAGGACAATAGCTAAAATAACGAAGTACAACAGCAATAGTGCATCTGATACCCAATTAGTACAGCAGCAACAGCAGCACTAATAAAGGATAGAGACGGAAATATTGCATCTTTTTTCATTCTACAGAGACAAACATCCATTCTATAGAGGATAGATATAGAAGATACTGTATCTTTTTACATTCTACAGAGACAAACATCCAATGTCTTTTATAGAGTACCAAGAAAAAATTTCAAAACGCACTCAACCAGTTATGAATATCCATTAGCTCATGTAATTCCAATAGAATAGGTCCGGATGGCAGGCAAATTTTATGATCGCTCATATTTACAGAAGTAATCAGTTAGTACAGTAACCAGTACATAGTAACTTTAGTTTCAAATAGAAGATTAAAAGAAAAGGAAAAATACCTCAAGATCCTTTCTGAAGCACAACTTAGGAAATTGATTTAATATCTTCTCAAATAGAACCAGTGAATAATATGCTTCTTTCCAAGATGAAGCCGTTGCATCATTGGGTAGATCCACTTGCTTATTTGTAAGAACACTAACTGCAGATCGCAAGATGTTTCTCAAAACAGGCAAGAGACTATCAATATACTTTTGGAAACCATCCTTCACCACTTCAATGAGTAACCCCAAAACCTGTAGAAGAAATGATGAACCCTTGAAACATTATTTTTCTATTTTTGATGAGGAAGAAGTTATATCTCAGATTCATGAAAACAAAAAAAATTAGAGGTCAACTCGTCCGTCTTCCTCTCGTCTAATTCAATGTTCATACATAAATGAAAATGAAAAAAGTGAAAGACATATGGAACTTCTATTCTTCAGTATTCCCAACTTGCTCCTCTATGATAACACACCCCAACCAAGCTGATCCAACATAATGTACTTGAAATAAAAGAACAGTTTGGGGCTTTCACCCCTTTACCTGTGCTGCAGCACTCCACAAATGTGGTTTATCTCCCAGGTACCAGGACCGACTAAACTCAAGAATTGACTGGAGTGAATGGGAACTGACTCGTCCAATAAGTAACTTTATGACAGTACCAGTCATCGAACGGACTCTGTTGTCACGATCATTCGCCAGACAAACCACCAAATGCAGAAAAAACGTCTGAGATTGTTCATCTATGATGCTAACTGGGAATTTCATTATGATAGCATGAAGCATTTCAAGAATGGCTTCTCTCCCAGCTGAATGCTCATATCTGCAAAATCAAAACCATCGTTACAGAGATGAGACCATCTATAAAATTTACCAAATGAAAGAATTGTTTGTGCAGATGTTCTTGCCTTAAGTTCGAAAGTAAGAAATCAAGATGCTGCTGCAGACGTTTCTCGGAGATATGGTAGTCCAGTAAAAACTGCAGCAAAATTTGGCTGCATTTCTTACGAATTGATTCAACTTGACTAGTCACCATCAACTCGGCAACACGTTTAACTATATCATAGATTTCCGCAACTACCAACTTCCTACTCACTATTGCTTTCAACAGTGAGAGAGCAACAAAAGAGGGATTTCTTTCAAGATCAACAAAAAGCGGAAACTGGATTAGCATATGCAGTTGATCCGTAGAAAGTGTGATCTTAGTGCTACGCAAAAGCACTGTTAGCAACTTAACACATGACTCCATTAATGGATTACTGGAAGCTACTGAACCTTGAGCAATATTCAGTAACGAATTCTTTATCTTCTCCGCCTGAGATTCAAGTGACGGCAAAGGAAGCCTCACCATAGGAGACAAGCACCTAAGTGAAGCAGACATGATATTCTCATATTTTGAGTTCAAGCATTCACCCAATAATCTAACAAATGGATCAAGCATTGATAACAACTGCTCATCTTTCTTGTCTAATTTCATGTTCTTCATGTAATTCTGAAGCACTCCAAGAGCAAATTCGGTAATAAGGTGAGAATATCGTGAATCAATGCTGACCAACTTATCTGATTTAGTAATCTGGCTGCTTACTCCATCTTTCTTTTGCTTACTTTCCATTGAAGTCGATGTCTCTGCATGCCCAGAAGATTCATCTGTTACTCCATCTTTAATTAGACCATATCCAAAGATAAAGAGTTCCGTCTGGTTTACAGATGGATTACACTGTATTCCAGCAGCAATATGAGACAACATGTTCTCTAATTTTGATTTTACTTTTGGAGTCAGCTGCTTCTGTAGATGCTTAATAATTGGCGCAAGCAGCTTCAGAGCATGTGTTTTGAATGTGATACTTTGTGCAATCAATTTAAGGGTATCGTATGACTTTTGCTTCCTAGTCTCTTTCATCTTTGAAGCAATCTTCTCAACCTCTTTCTCCTCCGAAACATCACTGAGTATATCATTTACTGCAACCGAGAGAAGATCCTCTAAACAATAATCCAACCTCCCACTACTGGGATTTATAAGAAATTTTGATAGTAGAAAGTTGAGAGTGAACCCCAAAACGTGCAATTCGAATCCTCTCTTCAGAGTGCCTCTCAAGACTTTGACAACAAATTGCAAGTACTCCAGCCCTAGTTCTTTTAAACAAGCAGCCAAAGCAGCTCTGGCTTCATCACGAATACTTTCCAAGCGATTCTTAAGGAAATTCGCTACACGATGGATTATAGATGGAAGATGCACTTCCATAATGTCTCCAGGAAGTAGCTTAAGCAACTTAAGCAGAATTAGACTGATGTTGACATTGACATTATCAGCATCAGCAATCAACATTTTTTGTACCCTGGGAAGCATATCCTTCTGGAGGCACATTTGTATCTCCGCAAGTTCAGAAACGCCGGTGACTTTGCCTGACTCTATCAAACAAGCAGTTTGAATATCTTGCACAGAATCTGCAGTGTCATGATCAGAAGTAGTGTCTGAAAAATGGAACTGGTCCAAAATGGAGCTTATTAACCGCAATAACACCTTTTGTTTATCTGGTTTCAGTGTCATCTCCCGAAAGCATCTATTGAGTAATGCATAATACAATCGCCACTCCATGCATCTAGTAATTGATGCAACAGCTTCCAAACATGCACTTCTAATATTTTCACCCTTTCCAACTTGTCCATCAAGCAACATTTTGAAAAGAAGCGGCATAAATACTTTATTTATGAGAACCTGCACCAGAATTATTCCCAACTATTAGTACCACTTAGCAACATGGAGCACATAATTGATGCTTAAAAGAAAAAGGCAAGTAACCACCTTAGAGAAATTTCCAGAACTGATGACATTCCTAAATCGTAACAAAGCCCTTGCTCTCCTGTGTCTCTGAATAAACAAATGTAATGGCATAGGTGAGAAAGCATGGACAGAAAAATCTTTCTTTTAAAACATAAACTAATACTTCTAATGCTACTAATGGAGAAGCAAAAATAAAATAGAGCAGTAAGTTATTTAAGAGTAAATTGTGGAGCTAAGTTGCTCCGACACGGCAGTTTATGTGCCGCACCCGTGTCGGCATGATACTGGTGTGGGTGTGGGTATGGGTATGGGATCTGTACCAGATCTGGTCAAATGATTCTGGGTACTTTGACCATGACGAATGGGAAGTTTTGAGACGAGATACAATTTGATTCCCGAAATCAGAACAAAAACTAAGGTAAATTTGAGAAAAATAGCATATACCTTATTTAGAAATCAATCCTTTACTTTCTGCTTCTCCTCTTGATCGAGCAGAAAGAGCAGCAGAGAGCGTCAATTGAGAATGGGGAAGACGGGCGTTCGAGAATTCGGGAAAGTGCAAGACCTTTGACTTTATTTAGATATTATTATATTTAATATATTGTACCCTTTGTAATGAAAGCTTGACACACACTAAGTCTGATTTTTATAATAATAATTAGAGATATAATCTAAATTAAAATTAATATTTAATTACAAATGAAAGATAACTATAAAAAAAAAGTTAGTTTGTAGAAGAATCCCAGAATGGAAGAAATTCAAGAAATCATGCCGACAACTTAAGAATAAAAAAGAAATCCACACTTCACAAGCTATAGGTAAGTATTCTACAAAATTTCTCATAATTTAGAGGTATTTTTATATTTTTATTTTTTTGAGTAATTTTTAGCCAAATCCCGGCACCCGTATCCGTACGAGAATCCGTATCCTCGAATCTTAGAATTTACATCTCGAAGGATCCGACCTCTAGATCCACACCAACATCCGAGCAACTTAGCTGTGGAGCACATATAGCATAGACCAAAATTTATATGGCAGGAATAACTTACTTGCAAATGCACAATATTGTTAAAAAAGTCCTGCTCTGGATCTTCACTGTAAAGAACTGCATATGATTTGAAGTCTTCCACCATTGGAAGCTTCAGGACCATATCCCGAAGTAGATCGATCCATACCTAAATCAAAAAACCAGTTTTAGAAGAACTTCCGATCCTTGAGAAAATATATTCTCTGCCCACCACAATGTCCCTCCCTCCACTCCCGGGTCAGTCCTCTACTGACCAACAGGAGCGAGTAACCTTGAGACATACAGATGAAAAAACATGTTACGTAAATAACCACTAGCAAGTCAAATAACTGCTTCAAGTATTGATGGCTGGGAAACACAAAAAGGAAGTAAAAGAGAGGAAAGTAGCCAGATAAGTAGAGCATTCTTTTCGGTTCTCGTATTTCATACCTTCTGAATTGAATCTTCTTTGTTCATGGCAGTACCCATGTGCTTCAAAAAGAAGTTGCTTAGGATGTGCCTAACCCAGGCTCCAGAAGATTCTTGTTCAGGTTTCAACTTTCTATCGAGCACTTGACTAGAAAACTCGACAAACGAAAGCAATAATCTATATGCACTCTGTCTCAAAATAAGATCCTCAGACGACATATCATGTATAGCATGTGACAGAATAATCAACGCATGTTCTTCCGGGACAGTGTGGAAAAAGTCTGCACTTATCTTTTCATAAGCTGCAATTATAGTATCATAATCAAGATCTCCCAACTCCACGGTAGACGTGGCATTCATTTCGCGAAGAAGTTTTGCCTGTATGAAATTAAAAGGTGCATTTACGTCAACAAACACCTAACAGAACAGGTGTAAAAGAAAATTAGACGGGCTAGCACTACCGCAGGATGTACAGAAGAATCGTTCGCTGCGACAGCATCAAGAACGTCACAAATAGAAGTGCGAACATCCAAGCCAGCAGAAACTACGAGCGGAGAAACTGATTTGATGATCTTTTTACTGCTCTCACTACCCAATGGTTCTACAATATGCTTAATAATCTGTAAAGTGCCTATACAAATCTCTGCAACCAGAAAGCAAAGTAATCATACAAA
Source organism: Nicotiana attenuata (assembly GCF_001879085.1). Classification (NCBI taxonomy): domain Eukaryota; kingdom Viridiplantae; phylum Streptophyta; class Magnoliopsida; order Solanales; family Solanaceae; genus Nicotiana; species Nicotiana attenuata. The sequence continues at coordinate 49,399,829 of NC_031998.1, forward strand.
AAGAGCAAGGGAATGAGACCAAACAGGTCCAACTAAACTGTGAGATAAAACTAAGAGAGACTCAGACCAGGGTCATTGGATCTCTTTGACAGAAGCGGAAGCAAGATATCAAGAAACTTCCTTGCAGCCAACGGTTCCTTTATCTGCTTTGATAACAGCTTGAAAACATTGAACTCTTTTTCCCCAGGATATCTGACAAGCTTCCTGGAAAAAGTGAACAGATCAGTTAATAGGAGAACTGATGCCTGTGCATATCATATGATACTTAGTTACATAAACAGCATGCTAAGTCCACTTAGCCATATATGGTGGATGACATGCAGTCTCGCTCTCTCTCATGGTTATAAGGTGGAAGAATTATGGAAGATAAAGCTAGAAATACAAGAAAAGGAGGGGAAGCATGCAGATGCTCTCTTTTTTTGTGTGTGTGTGTGGGTTGGGTTGGGGGTGGGGGGGGGGGGTGATAAATAGGGAACATGTTACCAAGCACATAAGTCAGAATAGGACCTTATGATATATGAAAAAACCATCAAAATCTCAATCTTATTATCCCTACCTACCTCCCTCCATCCCCACCCTCTCCTGCTCATCTAAGTTGCTACGACATGACAGTTTAGGTGCCACAGCCGTGTCGACACGACACTATAGTATGGGTGTGGGTATGGGATCCGTACCGGATCTGGTTAAACAGTTTTGGATACTTTAACCATGACGGACGGAAAAATTCGAGACAAGATACAATTTGATTCCCAAAATCAGAACCAAAACTAGGGTATTTGAAGAAAATAGCATACATTATCTAGAAAATTACTCCTTACTTATCTACAACTTGAGAATTAAAAAAATCCACAAAATTTCTCATAATTTAGAGATAATTTTTATTTTTTTGAATTATATTTAGCCGGATCCCCGCACCCGTATCCGTACTAGGATCCGTATTCCCGAATCTTAGAATTTACATCTCGAAGGATCCGACCTCTAAATCCACACCTTGTGTCCGAGCAACTTAGAGGCTCATATACAAATCTAAGTACAGGATAAGCAAAGAACTAAGGAGACTGGTCTTGGGGGGGGATACAGGATAAGCAAAGAACTAAGGAGACTGGTCTTGGGGGGAGAAACGATTCACTAATCCCCCTCAATTTAAGAAAAAACGAATAAAAAAGGACAAGCCGATATGAGGAATCGAATTGGTAGCTCCAAATAGCAGCAAAGAAAATCCATAGTGAAAAAGGACAGGAAGCTGAGGAAGCATTAAGAATTAATGTATGAGATGCAAAGTAAGATACATTCATAAAACGAAGAACGCTCAGACACGAACTGAGAATTTTTTCTTGAAACTCTTTTTCCTTCATTGACCTGGATAGTTGTTTAAGAGTGCCACGACATTCTTTAAGCTGATATCTAAGTCCTATGTGAAAACTTATCAATGCAAGTAAAACTGTGGTCAAAAGAAATAGTTCGAGAACATAACTTCCATACTTCAACTGCGGGGAGGCTACAGACGATACTTCAGCATTGTGTACATTATTACATTACCCATCCACATTTGATGTGCAGATAACACTCTTCTGATAGGCTCTCAAGTTAAAACATCATAAAACATAACAAAACATCACATTTTTTAGGTGACTGTCAAAATTTGTAATATCAGCTAAAGAACAGTTTTGAGGCCGGTAAGCCACAACCCAAAATTTACACATAGTAGTTGTTTATTATTGCACATCAATAAGTTGTGCAATAAGCTATACTAAGCAAAGAAATTGTTTTCAGCATACGGGACAATTTTGAGCATAGTACCCGTGGTGAAGTCCATAAATTGACACAATCACTGAAGAGGGGAAAAGCAATGAAGTTATTTCACATCACCATACCTCTTTTGCGCGCCATCATGTACAAAAAGACGATGCAAACTGCATACAAGTACATCAACGTGAGGAAGCAGTAATCTCCTAAGAGGGTTGTCTTCATTACCCAGCTCAATATCAAGATCCAACAGATTCTCAACGAACTTAAGAACAGAGGAAATGATGGCATCCGATGCTGTTGAGACTGCTAGCATCGAGAATATATCAGGTACAAGATTCTTTTCTCTGGACAACAGAGGCACAAGTTTGGAACTTCTACTCATAGCCAGAAAACAAGAAAATAACGAGCTTGGCTTCTCGCTACTGGCACCTTCCTGTTTGAAACTAGCAACTAAAGGTTTTACTGACATAAAGAACATATCCCAAAATTCAGAACTGAAATCATGATCTTCGTATTTGCTAAGAATAAAAGAGATGATCTTCAGGCATAAAGATCTCAAATCCTTGGACTGCTTTGCAACTATGTTTGCCTGCATAAAAACAAAGACATTGGTTAATAAGCATTTTTTTGATATAGCATTTTCAAACATTGGTTAAAAAGTATTACTTAATTCAATTTACAATGTACCATAAACACAGAACCATCTTTATTTTTTTCAAAAGATATATAGAGGAAAACCCACGTTTATTCAGCAGCTAAGAATTCCTGGAATTCCTTTCGAGATCAAACGTGAATACATATGAAAAGAAAGGGTGCACTATACAGATTGTTCCTGTAGCCTATATTTTTTTTTAAAGGACATCTGCTCTGACTGAAAAAATGAGCAAATTAGTACCTTCCGCTCCTTCTCAATTTTAAGCCATGAATCTTAGGAGTTGTTTGACCAAACCACCCTCGAACAGCCACCTATTGTAGGTTCTTGCTCAAGGGTGATCTGACCAAGAAAAAGAGGACTAACGCTGTCAACCACCAAAAATCAATCAAGGGATATACAAAATCATTTAATATTTTAGTGTTAACCAGTTAATACAATATTATGGGGCAACAGCATCAGTCATTTCTTTTCTAAAAATTTAAACCTGCTAGAATTACAGCAAATGATGACATTACCTCCACTTGGTGATCATGATCAGCTAGCCCCCCCTCATTTCTTGTGCCTTCAAGAGTTGATGTGCTGCTTTCCAAGAGGCGCACAATACATCCCATTAACAGATCAAGAAAAGGGCTAATATGCACTTCATCAAAAACAGCTACAATATCCTCGATTACATGCAGAAAACCATATCTCTTCTTCCATGAAATGGCATTGATGCAATCTCTGGAAAAATGCTCCAAGACACTAAATGAGTCAAACCCGTGCTTTAGAGTTTCAGGTGTTGTCCAGAGCCGTGCACTCTTTGCTGCAGCACCTTGTGAAGCAGATACGAGTGGTTTTATCAGCAAGGCAAAGAAAAGAGGAAGCTCTTCAACATCTAGCTGCGTTAAGAAGCCAAGAATCGCCTTTCGATGATGGACACTTGCATGCTAAGACAAATAATGCATCAAGTTACTGTATTATACTGGAAGTGGGTAAATAAAGAAGAAAACAGAAAGAATAGAAACCACAAGCTATGCTACTAGAGGCCAGAGAAATTAATAAATACCTTACGGGAAGCGAGCGCCTTTAACTTTCTGACTTTTGGAGCCAGTATTCTGATAACAACAGGCACAAGGAAAACTCTATGCCTTGTATCAACAAGATCTGATTCCCTGGATAAGCTCCATGTTGTGAGCTCCTCCCTCAGACTTTTTGAATTGATCAGATTTTTTAGATGCTGATCATACGGAATTAAAAAGTCATCTCTCCAATTTAACAGGCAATCAATGACCTTAATTTGCAAGTCAGCATCATCTTCCTCAAGAAGTCTGAACCACACCACCCCCCAAAAAACGAAGAAGAATGAAATACATAAGTAACCTCAAACAACATTCAATAAAGTATACTAATTTTGACTAAGGAGAATAATCAAAATGCAAACCTGTATAGTAAAACCTCCTTGAAGAATTGATTGAGATAAAAAGACCTAGGGTTTCGCATCAGTCTATATAAGGACAACCATTCTTGAAGAACGCCTTTCCACTCTTTCCCTTTACAACCCTCTGGATTGTATAATTCCACACTGCATTTCCAGAATGAGCAGATAAGTACGGGTCAATTAGAAAAGATAGAAGCAATAACACTTTCGCGAACCCTTAAAAAAACTACAGTTGAAAAATCAAATGCACCTCTCAAGATCTTCAATATTATAGCCTAGGAACTTCAAGAACAGAGGTATGATTTGTCGTGAACGCGATTCAGCAACAGATGGAATTTTCTGCAAACACTGAATCAATAAAGAAAAAAATGTTGCACGTGATGCAGTTTCAGACACCGGACAGACATAGGACCTGAAGCTTCCAGTCAAATCTGCAGATATATATCACAGTAATGAACATTAAAGTGAGAAACCATTGTGGATCAAAAAGAATAGCCGTTTTAGCAAAATAGCAAGCTTGGACTACATGAATTAAAAGAGAAGCTAGCCAACAGATCAAATTTATCTTTGATATCTGGGATAAATAGATGGAACATACTATGAGCTGTCTCTAATGATTCCTCCTTGCTTTGAGCAGCTTCATCATGAGAACCAAGAAAAACAGACAGATAATGATCAAGGTACTCAATATATCTGTCCCACAGCAGCCCAAAATATTGACTGAGGAGGACAGCTATGCAGTCCAATGTTGGGTTCCACAAATGGCTAAAACGGCTATGAAAGATTCCAATAATTCCATCAAGAACAGCAGGTATATACTCTTCAGCTATCTGTCCAGCAGATAGACTCATCTGTATTTTGGAAATCAGTCGAATGACCTTTCTACTGGTGGCAATAGAAAGAGGCGTTTCTTCAATCAAAAGTAGGAGATGCATCACCTGAAAATAACCAGGAAATTTTAGCGACTGAAGACATTATTAACAAAGGAGAAGGTATCACATTCATACATTATTGCCATGGTAGTCCACAGGAGTAGTCTCAGGATTATCCATTCTCATTTTCTTCTCAACGGGTTGTTCATTAATAGAGTTGACATCTGTCAAAGGTTCGTAATGGCACAATATTCTTAAGGTCGAAAGACGCATATTCTTGTCGGGATGACTCAAATTTGCAGCAAACACGCCTAGGGCATCCACCATCTTACTCGCTACCAGCTCCGGGTGATACTTTTTAGTGCTTGCATCAGCTTGGATTATGGACCTTGAAGCATAATTTTAAAGTGTTACCAACTGAATGGAGGAGGAGCAAGAAGGGACCTGATTTTCAAAAAAAATACCAACATACCCACAAACTGAATCCAAGATATCAGCTACTGGAGACAACACTTGATAACATGTCTTGTGCTTCCTTGACAGATCTAAGAATCTGCTTATGATGGAATCATCAGATCTGGAATTCTGATTAGCCAGCGACTTATAATAAGAACCCAATGCAGCACCAACCAATCTCTGCCAGGTAGTTCTAGGATGCCCGGCAATGTCAGCTAGGAAAAGCAACGCATATAAAGGACAGTTAGAAAGAGAGGCATGTAACAAGTTTTAGTGACGAAAAAAATCACGACACATGGGGAGGAAAAGGTCGCAACAACTCGGTCATCAAAGACTCACTTCTTTTAGAAACAGATTTCACCAGTTCTAGCATAAGGCATCTAAGGTCCATATCATGGAACTAAATTCCCCAACCAAAAGTTAGCATTTGTGTGCATGAAATATTTGTTATTTCTGGCCCCAAAAATGCGAAAGGTGGTACAGACTTTAATAACTAAATTTCTCCCTAAGGAATCGAACTCATCCCGGATAAAATTGCCTTACCAGATTCAGTACTCAAAAGCTCATCTAAAGCATTAACCAAGTCTATTAGCAATGACTCATTCGCTGAAGCACCTACTACATACGGATAACAGCCAATGACTCCCCACAGTATGGCTAACTCATTTTCTCCAATTTGGGTAGAATATGGTTCCTTCTGTATCCGCATAATCCAACGAACGATGGCTTCTTGGAGAAAATTGTGAATTCTTGAAAGCTTCTCTTTTGGAACCTCATCCAAGAAGCTATGTCCTTGCGCTGCAAGCCTCTTAACAAAGATCTGCAGCAAATGTATAACCTCTTCCTCTGACATCTCTATCATATCATTTAATGCACTGAAAAGCCATTCAAAGATTAAAATCGGTTAGCAACCATTAATTATCACAAAAAATAAATATTAGACACCAGTAAGCAACCACAATTCATCCCATGAAGTGTGCTTTCACGTGCAAAAACAAAGTCAGGGACAAGGAACATTACCTTATAATACTAGCTCTGAAGAACTGGACAATGCAAGGGTCCTTCAATAGAAGATCTCCGATAAAAGACAACAAACTACAACAATAGGCAATTGTTAGGGAAACAAGCATGAAATGTCTTTCTGGAAGACAAGCTCGCACTTGCAAAAGAAGGCAATACCTCTTATTCCTTAAATCAAACACAGGAGCCCACTGCATCGAAACAGAAGAGAGAGCAGAAATATTATTAGCTCTATATAGACCATCAAGAATGCAAAGCATCGACTGCAAAGCTTTTTCAACAATGATTGATGTTTGATCAATTGCCTTCACAATAGGATAAGGCAGAATGTAAGTCTGTACAATCAACTGGATCAATTGAAGCACCCCTTGGTAATCTGGGATAAGCAAAATATCTTAGAAAACCATTTCATAATGTACTGAGGCAAAGCACATGGACAACAGTTAACCTACCAGAAATTTTCCGAATGAAACTAGCTTGCAGGGTAGAAGCAAGAAGGGACAAAAGGCGACCAAGGTGCAATATGTGGCCTTGAGATACACACTCAGTTATCTCCTCATATAAGCACGCCCACATCAACTCCAACTCTGAAGCTTCTAACTCCGCACATAACCTCTGCAATGCTAGAACAAGAACTTCAAGGATGGTCTCAGCACCTACACTTCGCGAAAAAACACAAGCCAAATGGAAAAGTTAGACCCGACAATGTACAGATTGTGGTTTAAGGCTGTATTGTGGTCCGGGGCCAGCCCGGGACTGCGAGACCACGGGCTAAACGGGCCAGTCCCAAGCGGTCCTAGGAGCCCACTGTGGGCCGGTCCTCCATTTTGAGACCGCGAGCCCGGGACCGGCTGGCGGGCCTGGGCCGGTTCAACCGGTCCTAACGGGCCTAACGGGCCCAACGGCTATTTTTCAAAAAAATGAATTTTTTTTTAAAAAAATTGGCCAGCGGTTGGAAGTTTAAAAACTAGCCGTTGGCCTGCCAATTTAGCCGTTTGGCTTTTTAAAAAATAGCCATTTGGCCCCCAAACTTTTTATAATTACACTTTTTCCCTATTCTCAACTATAAATACCCCTCATTCTTTCATTTTTTACTCACAAAATCCTCAATCTCTCTCTAATTTTCTTCTATAATTGCTTACTTTATTATTGCAATTTGTGAAAAATTGTGAAGTTGGTGAATTGAAGTATTCAAGTCTTCAACGATATACAATTTTCAAGAAGTTGTTCGTCAATTCGATAAACTCGTTGCAACTCTTAAGTTTTAATATTATAGTTTTGTTTGTTTTAGTTGTATAATTATAATTAATATGGCCTTTTCTTTGAAAAAAATGTTTGGTGGTAAGGAAAAATCTAAAATTGGTGAATCTAGTGGCCAAGCTACTACTCCTCTCCCGGCTCCCCGACCCAGACCTGTTTACCCGTCCTCCTCCACATATTATTCTTGATAGTGATAACCCTTGTTTTCAATTTACCTATAGTCAATTTTGCCATGATATTGCACCGGGTCAACAATTAAATGATGAATATATGAATGCTCTTTATAATAATACAACTATCGATGAAAATGATGAGGAAAATGATGATTTAGATGAAATGCAACCGGATTTAGATGATACACCTACTAGTCCTGTTGTTAACCCAACTGATAATAATCCAAATGATGCCCTGCCTGACCCTCCTGTAGTAACCCCTACTTTTAATAGACAACCTTCTAAACGGCAAGAAGCATCTCTTGTTTGGCACTTTTTTACTCAACTAAGAAATCAAAATAAGGTTAAGTGTAAAACTTGTGGGACTTTGATGGCTCATAAATTTACTGGAGACCGTAGCGGTACGGGTACTTTGACTAGACACATAAAGACACACCCTAAAGATAAAGCTAGATTTTTACAAATGAAAGTTGCGCTAGAGAGACAAGTGTAGGTACTCAGGTTAACCCTAGTACCGGGTCAAATCTAGTTCAACCGGGAATTAACATTGTTACCGGTGGCATTTTATATTACGATCCAAATAAAGATCGTGAAGAATTGGCAAAAATGGTTACTGTTATGTGCTTACCCTATAGTTTTCCTTCTAACCCTCACTTTGTGCATTATATTAGAAAAGTTTTTAATCCTACTTATAAAGGATGGCCTCTCGCAACCGTAAATAGCGATATTTATAAATATAAACATGAATGTGAACAATATTTGCGCTATTTATTTACTCATATAGATTGCCGCATTGCTATTACTACTGATATTGGTAGAAGTGATAATGACTGTGATTATCTTACTGTAACCACTCATTGGATTGATGAGGAATGGAAAATGCAAAAGCGCATTATTGCTTATAGAATAACTAATTCACGTTACACAGGTAAGTTTATTGCTAACACAGTTGCAGATATTTGTAGATATTTTTGCATTACAAATAAAATAATGTCAGTTTCAATGGATAATGCTTCTAGTAACACTAATGTTATAGGCTTTCTTACAACTACACTAAATCCTGCATTTAGTAATATTTTCCATGTTAGATGTCATATTTACCATTAATCGTCGGTGATGGTATGAAAATTTTAAATGTGGAAATTGAAAAGGTTAAAATGGCTCTTAATTGGCTTTTTTATTCAAACCGTAGAAGTAAACTTAGAGAATATTTTAAAAAATGTGATGAATTTGGCCTTAGAGAAAAAAAAGGTTCCTAAAGCTTGTACGACTAGATGGAATTACATGTATGAAAGTTTAGTTGTTGCATATGAATATAGAAACCCAATAAACGCAACGTTTAATGCTCGTGTTGGTGGTGGTGGTGATGATGATCACCTTACAAATCAGGATTGGACTAATGTTAAAATTCTTGTAGATTTTTTAGAACAATTTCATGTTGCTAAAAATGAATTATCTGGGCAATATTATCCTACTATTTCTAACTGTTTAGTTTATATTGCAGCACTTGCAGATTTGTTTACTCAATTTTCAGAGGGTGGGGTAATTTATCAACGTACTATTAATTCTATGAAAGATAAGTTTAAAAAATATTTTTTCCCTATCCCCCCTATTTATGGTGTTGCTGCCATCTTAAATCCTACCATGAAATTAGGAGGTCCTCACTTTTGGTATACAAATACTTATAAGGCTTTAGATCTTTCAGATGAGGAATTTGCTACACTTGCAGATGCAAAAGCCTCAATTAAAATAAATGCTCAAACAATTTATAATGCTTATCAACTTGCCTTAGATCATGCTAGACCAAATGTTCCAACTCCTACTTCGTCTAGTTCGCAATCATCTAAAAGAACTGCAGGCCTAAAAGCACTTAATTCTTGGACGGAGTTCAGGGATTCTCAAGGTGATAATATTGGTGATACTTCACAACTAAATGAGCTTCAAGTTTATTTGTCGCAGGGACTTGAAAAAGAGAATCCCGACAGCTCCTTTGATGTTTTGGAATGGTGGAAGGACAAAGAAAAACACTATCCGGTTCTTTCAAGGATGGCTCGAGATATTTTAAGTGTTCAAGCTTCAACAGTGGCATCGGAGAGCGCTTTCAGTCAAGCGAGACTTCAAATCGGTGATCATAGAGCGTCTATGAGGGAGAGCTTGGAAAAATCAGTACTCTTCAGAGATTGGATCCGTTCGGAAAGAAGAAATTTTGGACTTGCTGAATCACAACCGGAAATAGACGAAGCTTATGAAGAAATGCTAGCGGAACTTGCGGAGGATGCTGCTTCGCCCGGAAGCGGTGATGAACAAGCTTCTTTTCCGCCACAACCAACGGAAATTCCTCCGAACCTTGAAGGATTTATGAAATTTGTTAGAGATAATATGTAGACTAATATGTAACTTGTATTTTGGCACATCTTCATTAGTTTTTTTCCTTTTAATGGTTGTATTAGCACCTTGTTGTGCTCATTCCATTAGGGGGGAGGAAGACTAAGAAAGATATTGTTATTTTTTGTTAATGTCGTTATAATAAAAATTATAAGGCATTTCCTTGAATATTTCTGTACAATTTTTTTGTGTTTAAATTTGAATTAGAAGATTTAAGTCACAATTATATAATATAATTTACAAGAAATTGCCTTAGATAAAAAAATTAAAAAAAAAAATACCCGGAACACTTAGGCCCGTTTAGGCCCGTGGGCTCGGTCCATTTAGCCCGGGACCATGTGAGCTTAGGACCACAGTGGGCTGGTTCCACCCTCCAGGACCGTTAAGCCCGGGACCGTTTGGCCCGGGGACCGCTTGAGCCCGGCCAGCAAGAGCCCGGAACCGTTTGGCCCGGCCCGTTTAGCCCATTAAAGCCCGGGACCGGACCACAATACAGCCTTATTGTGGTTGTAATTCATCTCATTAAGGGTAAAAGGGGAATTTTAAATTTAAATGTTTCTAAATATAGAAAACTGACATTCTTTTTGTGACATACTAAAAAGGAAAGTGTGCCATAGAAATTAGGACGGAGGGAGTAAAAAAATTTTAGACAGTTCTCCCTCCGGCTCACGGGTAAATCACAGTAAATTTTGTATATCGTACCACCCAGAAAATTTAGAAGACAGAGAGATCAAAGCACAATTTTATGCGAAACTAGCAATTCCAATTTTCTGCAGAAATGATAGAAGAGCTTACCCCCGGAGAACTGATCACCTATAACAAACAGAGACTTGTCAATCAGTAGGCGTAACACTTGTTCAGCCCTTGAGTGTAACTTTGAGGAGCTTCCTCTAACAACATACCACAACAATGAACTGACAGCGGATTTTCTTATTTCCAATGGTTTCTTCGCAACTTCAAACATAAGCTTCCTCACCCCTGTTGGTTTGAAGAAGTTAACAATGATGAGGAACAGTTTAGCTGAAATATAACCGAATGCTTACCTTTCTCACCCATCAAAACAAAGAAATGTATGAACAGAGAGATATATAAAAGAGATCAGAACTGGAAGGAACTGCAAAGAAAAACCTCTTGAGTTGATTTCCAGAAAATCTGAGTATCTAAGCAACAACTGCATTTTTGTTCTATCTAGGCATGGGAAGAGCCACGATACTCCCGAACCACTTCTCTGGAACTATAGAGATGCTTGAGAACGCTAGAACTTTCATAGTGAATTTGATGGTATTTAGCACTTCTTTCGAAGAATTTTTCTAATTTCAGCCTAGAATTATTACTCCTATTTTTCCAGGATGCTGGCATCTCAGAGAAAATTGCCAAAAGCATTGAGCATCTCTTTACTGGGTTTGTTTCTGCAGATATCTTTGGTACACGCATGTTTATTAGTCAGTTCTTTAATACTTCTTGATTTAAAAACAAATATGGACTATGAGTCATTGTCATATAAGTTCTTATCCATCGGAGTTCATCAGGACTTCTATAATTAATTCTTGATATGCACAATGGGATGTCAAACCCAGTTCCAATGCATAAGAAGCCGAGTCATAACAGGTATTTTGCTTCTTTCCTAGTCTTCTCAACTACCTCGCTGATCATTAGCTTTTAGCACCTAAAAGAGCAAAACCCATTTCACTTCATCAATATTTTGTCTCAAAACAACAGTTAACTTATTGCACAACATTTGACCGTTTGAAGTCTGATATTTCTACACTTCTCTGCCACAACCCTTAAGAAAAATAATATTGAATTGACATAATACAGTCCTGCATCAAGCTGTATCATGAAAGTATCACTAAAGGTCTAAATAATGAGCAGGATAAGATCTACTAAGGCAAAATAAGAAGGCAAAAGCTGGTGATGTTAACTCTCTGTTTCTTTTCTTCCATATCTTCATTGCCTATGTAACCATATGAATGCAGGAACAGCAGACAAGGACAAAAGAACATGAAATAAATAGGACAGGGAGTAAGAAAGATAACGATGACGGACATTAGACGAGATCTCCCAGCTTAGCCAACAGGGGGGTACAACCACACAAAAACTATGATGAAAGGCAATAATATATAGTAGTGAATCAGACTCAAAAAAGGCAAACAAGAATCAGCCATATCAGATATACTTAAGGGACACCTAAAAAGTTCATCTAAAAAATTCTGGCCTTGAACACAAATTATGGCAGTTCCCCTGCATTTTATTTTCTTGGAGATGATGAAATTGTTGAACCCGAAAGCATTAACAGCTATAAAATAGAAAGTCAGCACAGAAGGTTCATAAAGGAGTGATACTGATATAAGAAGCTAAGACATAGAAATATTAGATTATTACATTCTGAAACTGATAGCTTAAAACAGGTCAAACATTCTTTTTCCATAACTAAATCTTTATAGATAGAATTTTCTCAGAGAACACAAATTGAAAGACACACAGGTAGAATACCTTTTATAAGCTGCTTAACAGGAGCATTCCTCAATATGAATGATATTGAGTCAGCCATAAATTCGTGGACGTACTCCTTGGAATAGTATCTTAATTTTACTGTTACCCTGTGGAGAGAGACAGAGCGACAGAGAGATGGATAAGCTACTTACTAACAACCAAACAGGTAGAACCTCCAATTATTTATGTTTACAGGGAACAACTTTAAGTATGATCTGCTGAAATAGGGGAGAATCATAGTCATATCTACAAAGTGAGGCTTTGGTGGCAGGGTAAACTTACTTCAGAACATCAACAACATCTTTAACAAGATATTTCTGCAGGTACATCATAATAAAAGACCATGATTTGAAAATCTGCAAAAAAATAAAAAATATAAAGTTGAACTCAGATCTGATATGAAGATAATCTTGAAGCCGGTATACTAAAGATTACTTTCCGGAAAACCCAGTACCTGCTCAATTATATCTGGTTCTCTATCAGCACCACTTTTGAGAAGACACGCTAAAGAGTCAGCAATCCTCTGGAGAAAGCTGGCAACAAAATATGAGTAGAGTTTTAAAGCAACAATTAAAAACTGTTCTGCCTGCACAAACTTACTAAAGACTAGAACATAGTGGAATAAGCTGGCATAAAGACACGGGTAAAACTGTTGAAAGGTGTTCTTTATGCCCAAACTTGTAGAAGTCCTAGGACAGGGTTGATCAGCAAACTCCACCAGATACTTGACGTCTTCAAGCTCATAAGGAAGAACTTTTATCGTTCCCGACATCATGGAATTAGACAGATGAAGCACAGGGAAACATAAAAAAACTAATGAAAAACATCCTAATTAAAATGGACATAATGACGAACAGAAGCCAATGAAATGTATCAATTTACATCAGAAGAAATGACCCACGAAAGGATAAGGATAAAAATGAAAAGACAACCAAACAAGATAAGAAAGAAAAGCTGATAGTAAAGGTTACAATATCAAGGAATTGTACCCAAAAATGACGATACTATTTCCAAATTTTACTATTTCCACACTATAAGCAAGGTGCTAAAGAACCCCCCGACAATGTTGATATGCGTGAAGGAAGAAGAAAACCAGATCGAAGCAGTACTCACGGTAAGAAGTTCTCCAGGAGATCTCTAGATAGGGCTGCAATTAACCTACAGAAAACTATAATTAGTCAATAAAGGGACTTAACAATGAAGAGGAAAAAGAAACAGCAAGCAGTTCATCTCCGGCGCTCTACAGAAAAAATGATGGAAACAATACATGTAGCAAACAAATAGCAAGAACCATAAGAGCAAAAAGTTTTCACACCACCATTTTTATTCTAAAGCTAGCAAAAGTCAAATACTCATCGTTTGTCGCAAAAGAACATGTTTAGCAATTAGCTTCTGGAGATTGATGAATGAAAATTTACAGTTCTAGGAACTTTTTATGAGCTTTGAGAGCCTAACATAATTCTTAAACAAATAACAAAATAACATTTCCGCTTCCAAAACAGGCAAAGGGGCTATATTTTCTTTTCTTTTCTTTTTTATTTTGGATAACCGAGAAATCTCTGAGGGCCAGAAGCGCATAGTTCGAAATTCGTGTCTGACCCTATACTCTTCAGTCTTCTCCACTTAAATACCATACTTCTGTATGTGGCAGGGTTCGAGTCCGCGACGTGCGCCTAACCCACGCATCATGTGTTGTGCTCTTATCACTAGGAAAGGGGTTATATTCAGATGGGAACAAATCAAGGAACCTGAATAAGTCTTTCCCAGTTATAAAAGCTCTTAATTTGGTTAATCAGAATCTGGTTTTAGTTTTTTGAATCTTCTTCAGATATAAAAGGTGGTGAAATTCCAAACTAGAGAGAATAAGGTGTACTTCTCATAAGAGTAAATAAAAACAAAAACAAGTGAATCATCCTTAAAAGAACCCAGTAAGTTCGCAGAATACCTGAGGATTGGCTCAAGGGATAGTCTCCCTTTCATGTCCAATCTTGAAAGAAGTTTTGCGACTATCTGTTCTTTGTGCAGTATAATTTGTGGTAGCGTCTGTACCAAGGGAAATATTTCCTCGTAAAATGAAATAAAATCCTCGGCAGTGTTCAATTCCTGTTATTTTGTCCAAGAAAGAAAAAGAGAATTAGGGAAATCAAAAAAAGAAAAAAAAAACATCCTTAAAAAGTAGGAATAGCACAACCAGTAGTAGCAAAAACCAACTACAAATTCAAATGGCAAAGCAGTCAAAATCTATATTGCATAACTCTTCATTTTCTTAGGCATATCTGTTTTGAACGGGGTGTGATGCCTATGGGTACTTCTTGCATGTCCTTCGAACTAAACTAAAACTTGTCTAACAGTTGAATGTACTTGAACTGGATGCCTATACACGCTGAAACCATAACCAAATCCACGTACACGGTCCAAAACTTTTGGACAAAGGAGAAACTTATAAACTCTAAACCAACCATTTTCGTGTTTTTGTTTAACAGCCTGATAGGGAAAAGAAATCGTGCTTGTACCCTTATGAATTGTTTGAATTTTCTTATACAAAACGTACACATTATCAACTGACCAAAAATATGTAAACACTATCCAAAACAAAATTCTCTAGGTAAACTTTCTGAAAAGACAGCCTCTTCCCGTTTCTCAACAGAATTGTTCCGCTAACATTTTTTGACAAACATCAAATTCAAGCCCCTACTAAGAATCATCAAAAAAGACATGTAAATGTCACCCTAACAAAACCAAAAAAGGGAAATTTTTTTAACAAAGAAACTCTCCCAAAGCCACAAGTTAACCAAAAGTTCAACACTCTTTACAAAATGGTATACAAAAGTATCATATAAAATACATACTCTCCATTCCACAAGGCAATCCCGGAAGAAGGAGGAACCTTCAGACGGCTCAGCTTTTAAAGGGTCAAGACTTCTGTACACATCAACGTCAACATCTTCAATCCGCTCCGAAAATGTCTTGAACTGCACCATACATAAAACTCAATAAATTCAATTCCCACAAAAGAGAAACAGCAAGGCGCAACAAAGATGAGTACCAAGAGTTCATATAAAAAATTTAGACAAAGCAAGATGCTTAATTGTTATTCATACTTTTTGCATCATAGATAAGCAAGAACGCAATCAGTAATTGCACATTTAGTAGGCTCGAATACAAGTCACAGTGCAAAATATAGCTAGTATTGGTATAGAGACAGATTCTTAAGATTGAAGAAAAAGAAGAAGCAAATAAGTTGAGATGTTCAACTAGTTGACTAGAAAAACAACTACTGGAACTGTTTGCTATTATGAGGTAAATGGTTTAACATACATGGCAGCCAGTGTTCTTTAGAAGCGAAAGGCGCAAAACAACGACAGGGTTCATGAGGTTGAAGCAAAAAAGTGTGAAGCACACACTTCTTTGAAGCGAAGCGCATGATGAAGCGCACAATTTCTGAAAATTAAAAATTACCAAACCTATATAAATTTGGTTCTACAATAACGAAATTGCAACTAGTATCATTAATTTCAGCATCCAATATACAATAATGTCGATATTGGTCCAACTCCTCAAAGTTGAGATTCAAAGAACCGATCTCTTCTCATCTAGACCAATCTGTGCGTCATTATTTGAAATGCACACTTGTCCTGCAGCGCATCTCCTCATCTATGAAGCCACAACCCTCCTCTTTACATTACTATTGCTTTTAATAACACTTATTTTTGCCCCCCAAAAGGTGGGCTTGGATATGGAGTAACAACCTCGGAAACTAAAATTCCAATCTTTTCCTAACAGTAAGTACTCAGTGAACTAGGTAAGGTGCGGCCAAGCTGGCTGGAAAATCACATTACCCGGAAATAAGTACTCTAGAGTTTATTCTTATGAAGCTCAACCCTTTGCTTCGCCTTGTTTCCTCGTGTCGGTTTCAATAACACTGTTTTTTTTTTGCCCCAAAAGGGTGGCCAGGAGCTGGAGTAACAACCTCAGAAACTAAAGTTCCAGGTGAACTAGGTAAATTCTTCTCATGTACCTGATAAGTAAACTTCCAATCTTTCCCAAAGAGTAAGTACTCATATGTAGTTTAAAGCTTATTCATATGTACAAAATGGTAGTACTATATATTTCACTTATTATACATACTACGTTTAGCAAACAGTAGCTCTCCAAAGGGCCCATTAATAAAAACAAAACAAAAAATTACTACTAATCACTAAAACTATAATTACCAAACTAAAGAGTATTCATATAAAAGAGGTTTAACACTAGAATAATTTCACGAGCATCAAGAAAATACAAATTTGAGCTTACAGTAAAGCGGCGGCGACCAGGGGATTTGTTGAGAGATTTAACAGCGTAGGCATCTAAAGCAGTTGCCATTTTTGTGCTGAATAATTAACAAATTGAACTCCTCTGGGCTGCTGCAGAGGGAGGAGAAGGAAGGAGTAAGGTTTAAGGTTGTGCTTTTCTACTGGGGAGAAGAAAGGGTTTAAGATTAGTTAGCGGCTTAGCGTAGAGGCGGTTTAGAAGGGCTTAAAAAACCGGGTTCCTGTTCCTCTAAAAAACGGTCCTCTAATGGGTCGAGGACTGGGCGGATCTATGCGTACACAAACTTTGTCAAACATATATGTATAATATATACAGAAGAAACTGTTAGATAAATAAAAATTGGCACCTACCTATCGTTTCATAATGTATCCTATCGTACTGTATTGTATTATACTCTATCGTTTGATAAATAATATTTGGATAGATTGTATCGTTTGTCATCGTTTCATGATATCACACACAAATATAAATTTGTAATATTATGAAGAAAAATTATGATACACGTTTAAATTACTATATTAAAGGTAGGGTAAATGATAAAATAAAATTATTTAATAATAATAAATGGTGAGATAGAGAGAAAAAGACAAGGTAATGACGCGACCACACCAGATCGGTCCTTACATAAGTGGAAATATCGTCGTTATGTCATGACAGATTTAACGATACGATACAATAAAATTTAAGTAACAACCAAAACAAACATCGTATTTAAAGTAACAATACGATACAATATAATGGGTACAACCATCCAAACAAGCTCCTGAAGGTGCCACTGTAATGTGGTGATTCTGCACTCAAACGACGTGGGATCGTGCAAGGCCGGCTCTAAAGTTATGAATACCCCCAAATTTTGAGGGTCCTATTTTTTAAAATAATATGTTTATAAGTATTTAAAAAATAATATTTAATACTTTTAATACAAAAATAAACTTTTAATATAAAAAAGCTCTTGAGATATTAATAAATTAATAGTTTTATTTGCTTAAAAATGGGTAGATGAATAATTTTCCTAACGTTTCAAGTTTTTACTTTTTTCATTGGATTACGTGTCACTCCAAATCAATCTTTCTTTCCTCAATCTCTTCGTATTTCAGAAACCCCTACGTATTTTATTTTTTCTCTTTAATATTCTTACTCACCTTCTTTCTCCAATATTTCATTATTCACCTTCTTTCTCCAATATTTGATTAGTTCAAGTGTTCAACAATACTTTTAAGCTTCCACTAGTTCTATTCTTCTATTGCTCGCTACAATCATCTAAGATCAACTAGAAAGATTAAATAAGTTCGCTATATTATCAATTGAAAAGTGTTATGAAACAATAAAAGAAGAAGAAGAGCATTGCAGAGAAAAGTAGAGAGAGAGGGAATTCTTATTGATTTGGCATGAATTACAATAGAATAGAACCCTCTATTTATAGGGAGAGGGTGACTTAGCCACCAAGCAATGAACCCTAGAATCTCTCTAAATATAGACATTCACCATAAATACAATTCTATTTATAACACTCCCCCTTGAATGTCTGTTCAACAGATAATGTGCCTCGTTAAAACCTTAACTAAAATAAAACCCAGTGGGAAAAAAATTCTAGAGAAGAAAAAAGAGTACACACATCTAACAATACGCCTTTTGGTTGCCTCGTTAAAAACCTTGCAAGGAAAACCCAGTGGGACAAAACCTTGGAAGGGAAAAAGAGTACAACGCGTATTAACTCCCCTCATGAGAGCATCACTTTCACATCCTTAAGCATTTGCATTCCAATCTTGTGCACCATCTTCAAAAGATCTTTGGTAGAGATTTGATAAACAAATCAGCCATATTAACTTGAATGAATATATTGCACCTTGAAATCATCATTCTTGATAGAGATGGATTATCTTCATATGATCTTGTTGTAACCGTCAGTTCAATATCTTCACATAAAGGTGAAAACTCTTGGTATCATATTATCATGCCTATAGTTATAGCAAGATACATTTGTGCACAAATTGCACTGAGGAAGTAGTACTTCAAGATCAAGAATTGTATATGATTCAAGCAACTTAAATCCTTCATGGATTGTCACATAAGTTAAGTCATATAAGCAATATAATAGACTTTAGATGCATATCAAGTTTTCATGTCATGCTAGACATATAAGATATTGAAAACTGCACATATCATTGACTTTATACTTTCAAGTATTTGAACTACATGTTCAAAACTACATGTCTTTCATATGAAACCAATTTTATTCGAATTGTTTCTTCAGACTTAAGATCCTCATATATATTTAGCGCTATTATAGATGTTGTCGACGGACATTTTATATGGGTTCCAACCTCCTTATTAATCATAAAGACATAACATAGAGATCTCTTCATTCATATATTCGGGCACCTGAATCTCTCATGAGATTTTATGAAGTGTTATGTCATGTGATCTTCTAGATCACTTGACTCCTTTATTATGATCATTTTGATCATTTGCTCATCTTCTTTATCAAGAAGTTTATTTGAAACCGATTAGTCTATACGCCTTAAGCGTACCACAGACTTTGTCCTTCTAGGACTTAATAGGAGCATTTGCAATGAGAATATAGTTACTTTCTTTGGGTCAGCAAATGCGTTTGGCATGCTTTGCAATATATTGCACATGAATTATCCTCTATGAACTTCAAGTTCATATTATCTTATTCGAGGATCGAGATGTATAAATAATAATTCATTCCATGTAACTTTTTCTCAACTGTTTATCATGTTTCCCCCTCATGTTAGAAAAACTAACTTGTTACCTCAACTTTGAGAATCTATCTTTGTGCGTTATGGTAATCAAAATATACACCGCACATCAATAATAATAAGATAGAATTATTTGGTTCCTGACCCTGAACCACTTGTGAGGGGAGAAAATAATGTACTTTGGTATATAACGTATATCAAACTGATATAGATAACTTTGTTCTCATAAGCAATTGTTTAGCTATTAAGTAGAGGCACTTAATAAATCATTTTGCTAAACCAACTGTGATGTAAACCAACTTATCAAGATGAACTTCTTGAATAGAAAATCTGGAAATTATGCTCGAAATTAAATTATTGAGCAAGTTACCTCGCAAAACACCATGTTGCGGGTTATTAATAATCGCACATGTAACCATCTCATAGATGCATCTTATGTGGTATGCATGGCAGGTGAATGGGCCCATATTCACCTTTGATATTTCCAGCATTCATGGGATTCAATCCCAATTTTAATTGGTCTATTAATTAATGAGAACAAGCAATGTAAGAGAATTCGTAAAGAACTTTCTAGTTCTTTAATATTTACCCATGTGAATTCTCTTTTATTTTTGCACATCATACTTGAATTAACATGGCTAAACCAATTATGCCAAGATAAATTATCAATATTGATAAACTTCAGGTTTACACCATGATGTGTGTATTATGAATAAACTCCAAGTTTATTATGATATGGGTTTTTATATCAATAATATCCACTTCATTGTGGTATTCTTTTGTTTATGTAGTACAAATTGGAGAACAAAGCGGGTAGCTTTTCACATACATATTACCCCGCTACAAGTTGTAGTAATAGAGATATTAAATCTTTCCTTTATTTATAGTCTCAATATAATCAACCGCTTTCGCGTATACTTTGGAAACTGAATAAGTTTCTTTGAGACTTACTACAACACAATAGCTTATTGGTAATCAATTTTGTTTCTCCAAAATAGTATAATTGGCTCTTGCAGAGTTCTCAATTAATTTTGTCGTACCACATATTCATCAACATCCATATGGTGAATATCTCTTTTAAAGAGAAAGTTATACCATTATGGTTATGGTCAAAATTATATGCAAGATCTGTTTCTTGCATTACCGTTGTCTTTTAACAATCACAATGCCAAAATATTTTGGCGTACAATAGGTACGTGACCAATGCCCATTCATGCCATAATAATGACATTATTTTCTTATATCATCTCAAACCTCCTTTTAGAGGTGAGTGCGGTATATTCACTACCACTAGCACATTCATATTCTTTGAAAAATGAATATGTATTCATAAATCAGATGTTGTCACATTCACATCATGAATGGACCATAATCATCTATATGTGCTTTACAAAATCTCATGTCAAATCGATGACAAATATTTTTCACAGAGTGAAAGATTATTTTGAGAATCATTGTTGTTCTCATTATCACAATGATGACGATTATAATTTCGTCTATTGCCACGTCCACATCCATTGATACATTCATAGTAATAATTTTGTCTTCTTTCAGACTTATCACATAGTGCTATCACATTCTCTTAAGGGAATGAGAATGGAGCAAGTTCAATGGGACGGGTTTTTAATTCTTTGCCCACAATCATACATGAATTTGATCATGGCGAGGCATAGAAATTTTACCACTTCGGGTGGTTATAATTTCTTACAAACTCCATTAGAGTTATAATCAAACTTTGTTGTCTTTGCTTGTATTTAAAATCAAAGTATAGAATAAAAGAGAAAAATACAGTAAAATACTTACCTTAAATCCAGAATTTAATCATGAAGGAAGTTTATGGAACAATTGACAATCATTATGCTCCATCCCAAAGCTTCTACTCAATTGGTTAGAGTCCCGTGCTGATAACGTGTTATGAAACAATAAAAGAAGAAGAAGAGTATTGCAGAGAAAAGTAGAGAGAGGGAATTCTTATTGATTTGGCATGAATTACAATAGAATAGAACCCTCTATTTATAGGGAGAGGGTGACTTAGCCACCAAGCAATGAACCCTAGAATCTCTCTAAATATAGACATTCACCATAAATACAATTCTATTTATAACAAAAAGGAATTATTAGAGAAAATCGATTATAAAAAAGATTATTAACAACTTCGTATCTCAAAAAGTGTCACGACCCAATCCGATGGGCCGCGACGGGCACCCGATGCCTTACCCAATCAAGTACCAATGTAACGTATTTTTCTTATCATACCATCATGGGTAAATGGGCCAAAAGGGCCGTCATGATATAACCAGAATAAAATATAAGGGAATACTCGACATAGGACAACCCAACATGATATACAAACTTATACATGTGACATACGGACCTATACGATCGAAATGATCATTTTTACACTCAAAACATAGGCCGGCAAGGTCACACAATCATCCATATGTCTACAAGACTCTAAGGGGTCGTTTGGTATGAGGTATAAGAAGGTATAATGCTAGTATAAAAATTTAATACCACCTTAATACTTTGTTTGGTTAGCAAGCTATGTATAAGTTATCCCGAAATTAAAATTAGTACCGGAATAACTTATACCTTGTAGAGGGTGGGTAATTAGTGTCGGGATAACTTATACCTTCTTCTTAGAAATTATGCAATTGTCATTTTTAATAAAACATACCAAACAGTGGATAAAAAATAATAGCAGGATAACTAATCCCAGCATAACTTATCCCGGCATAAGCCGTATTCAAACCAAACGACCCCTAAGAGTGCATAAACGTCATAAAGGTAGAGACAGGGCCCTGCCATACCAATCTATACATGTCCAAAGCATATTGACCAAATAGGCAACTCCGGAACAAATGGTGTGCGCCAACACCTTCCACTAAGCTGATAGCTTACTAGGAGGACTGTCAACCTGTCTATCGGGACATGCATGCATGAAACGCAACATCCCCAAGCAAAAGTGACGTCAGTACAAATAAAGTACTGAGTATGTAAGTGATCACGCCCAACTATGCCTTATAAAAAGGACTAAGCGGTCGTTGCAAATATAATCCGGTTTACAAGTCCGGAGTCGAATCTCACAGGGAATTAACCTACTAATCACAACTGCTAGTTTCGCAAGAATTCAAGTAATCAACTTTCATAAGTATTGAATAATGAGTTAAGTGTTTATTAACTAAAATCAAGGTAATTAAAAAGTTCTAATTTTATTACTAACAAAGCAAATGTTACAGACAAGATTGGAAAGGTCTAGGGTTATGATTTTCCCTCTTATCGGAATCCTCCCTATTACCTCCCTTATAAATTCACCTAGATACTCTTTACCGTTCGTGAGCACTTTAGGTGTCGTAATTCTCTTCTGAGCAATTACAACAATTTACTAAACATATTCTTCCGAACTACGCTAGCTGGTACTAGTTTACCGCTCACTAAGATCGCACCAAGGTTTCGTTATTCCTAATCCCACCTTTAAACCATCCGTATTGATCCCACATATACGTTAGGAGTGATGTTGTTCAACAACTACCTAAATATGTATCATTTTCCAAGTAATACACACTAAATAGGCATAGCCGATTGAGGGCCCTTCAATCAACCACAATAATCGCGTAGTTGAATAAGTAGAGACAATCCAATGGCAAACTTAAATTAAACGTGACAAAAATTCGTCCTCCAAGAGGTTCCGTCAAACCCAATGGAAAAGAATTTAGCTACTCAAAATTGTTCCCACAACTACAATATAAAAATTCATCACCAATAATAAAAAAGGGAAGAAGAAAGATAAAAACTCGTTTCCGAATCTTCCGTCTTGCTCCTTGCTTGTTCTTGCCTTCAAAGATGTTGTGTAACCCTTAAAAAGTCGTTCTTTGATGTATTTATATCACTTAGGGTTGCTAAGGGGCGGAACTTTTTAATCCCACTTTGGATGGGAAAAGCTGGAATCCGCGCCTGCCTTCGCACGTCGCGCACCCATGGACGCGGATTCAGCTTTTGAAATTCTTCCACTTCGCGAAGCGATCCTTGTCTTTGCTTCACTTCGCTGTTTAGTGCCTTCACTTTTCTCCTTTTTTGCGTCCATTTCGTGCCAAGCACGAGAATAGACGAGCTCCCAAACCTTCCGTTTTTTCTCCTTTTTGCAATAATTTGATATCTTTTGCTCCATTATCATTCAAGCTCACTCCTACAAATAAGAAATACGTAATGAGTATAATTCACTTCAAATATTATGTAATCTCCCACAACTCATACGACAAATGAGATGAAAACACACTCAAAATCATGCACTTTTGGCCATTTATCACCACCCCACACTTAGACTTTTGCTCGTCCTCGAGCGAATTAAAATTAAGCGCATAGGCAAGAAATACCTTTCAAAGCATACTCAAGCATCACACCGATGACAATCATTTATATCAACGCTTAGAACCCAACATGTGCACTCTTCATACCTTTCCCTAAGTTTTAAACTCATGCCAATATCATTTTAAATATTCATGTGGCTCTTTCCAACATCCTCGACTCAAAACTTGACTCTAATACATTTCACACTATGACTCACTCCTTGTGCCAACCCAAAAATCAAGGTCTCTACCAATCATTTGCTAATCACGTGCCCTCACCAACATACCACATAGAGAAAGTAGCTCCAAAACTCAAATATAAGTTCAAGTATATTTTAAGGACTCTGAAATCTGAAGAATTTTCTCACTCTCACAAAGAAATTCTTATGTCGCCAAAGCTCGTACCATAGGCTTGCCTGTAGTATAAGTGTCTGCTAATTAAAGCTCGCAAAATCTAGGATCAAGTAGGACTTTATAGGTTGTAATGTAGGCTAAAGGACGGGTAGAATACATTTAAGAAAATAATGACTAACCCTCCTAAGCACTTTAATACACTGCACTTCTCTTCCAAACACCTTCTTGTCATGACTAAATCAATGTCTTGCCACGAAACCATGCACATTTAAGCCCTTCTTCATTAATCACATCAACATATAGATGTTTACTAGCCCAGACAAAGATATGGAGGTGTTATTCTTTTTTTTACTCTCCTTAATTTGATATTCTAGTGCCTTTTGTTGTTTATATTCAAGCGCACCTTGTTGACCTTTCTATGATTCCACTCAAAAGCTACCCAATCTCTTTCTTTACTCTTCTAGCTACTTAAGTGCTTTCGGAGGTAAAGGTTTAACAAGATTTTATTAAGAACAAAGGGGGTTCGGCTTGTAATGTGGTTGCCAAAGAAAAGGTATACAACCTCAAAAGGGTTGACTACGGATAATATTAGTACTGGTAGGTAAATAGGCTAAATTGTCAATCAAATAGAGCCTATATCACTTCCCAAACTTATAAGACTTAATCATTTCGCTTCGACTCACACACGGGGCAAGTTCTAGACTAGCAAAGATGACACAGAGTACACCAAATCTAACCTCACACAATGCACATGAGTCACTCAGATGGCTCAAAATCGACTCTTAAGTTAAAACAACTAGCGTAGTCATCATAAAATTGAAGCATATGAGAATTAATCACAAGAGTCAAAAGATGAGTCTCGGTGTCAAAAGAAAGCCACATATATTTTCAAGGCATGTAATTACAAAGATCATGAAGGAAGTACTTAGTTCAAATGCTCTAGACCTAACCTCCAATGTAAAACATGTCAAAAGCACAAATTACTCAAGCTTCTTCCCATTCCATTATCAGTTTAAAAAGAAAAAAAATAAAAATATTTTTGTGTTTTTCGTTGGACTTTAAACCCTCAATAAAACTGTCTAGGAAGTCCATCTTCGGGAAAAGTCCAAAATGATTTGAAACTTCTACCTACAAGAAAAAAAACTACTACCCGGTTCAAAAAGTCATCCCTTGGAAAAGAACCGTGGCCATAAGAAAAACCAAGAGGGATTATTTCTACCTAATTTTTTTGTTTGATTTTTTTTCCAATACACATAAAATAACACACCTACAATAACATAGAAAATCACCCAAACAGTCTCTTCACCCCACACTTAAAATTGTGCATTGTCCCCAACGCACACCCATATATACAAGAGGGTAAAAGAGACTCCTTGGTAGGAAACAAAGGCCGAAGCATTAGTAGCTCATGAGATACTCAGACTTCTCCAAGACTTGGTTCTTTGTGCGCGCACCCCACACTTAGTTCTAACCATCTCAACAACTTTTGCTTTCTTCCAATGGACTTGCTTCCCATGCTCCTAGAGAAATAAAAAACAACACTACAAGAATAATACAATAATAAAAAAATAAAAAATAAAAATAAAGAAAGCAGTAAAGTTGGGTTGCCTCCCAACAAGCGCTTGATTTAATGTCGCGGCATGATGCGAATCACTTTTTGCCTCCAGCTCGAGCTTGTAAATGGAACCCCAAGTTTTGCTTCAAGTTTTCTACTATGCTACAAGGGTGATGGAACAAATCTAACTACCCCAAGAAAATAATGTAGGATTCTACACTTTTTCGCCTTTGCATAAGGTATGTAATCCTGACTTTCTGGCAAGAAGAATTCCAAAATATAGGCACATTGTTCCTCATTCCTTGACTCATCAATTGGCTTGGATGACTCTATTTCGATATCATTAGCCAAACACAATGTGAAAAAATACTTGGAGTGTGGACCAATGCGCTCAACTACATGAACATTGGGACTATCAACATCCTAAACACCCATGACACTAGAGTCAACTAAATATGTATCCTCATTGTCCTTGGTTGACTCTAGTATCTCTTCTACAACATCGACATCCTCAAAATCTAGCTCGATTGATTGTTGGTGTTCTACTCTGACCTCCTCCCTTAGCACCCTAATTTATGCATCTAATACATGTTCCATTTAGCTATTATCCACAATATTAGCTGGTTGAGCATTAAATGATTCAACTAATTGACTCACTTGTGCCTGGAGGTGAAGAACAGTTTCCTCTTTGGATAGTATCCCCTAGCCTTTGTGTCTGCAGTTGTTTCTCATTACTTCGTTTCATGAGGCACTTTAACACATCTTTGTTCTCCTTTAGGTCAGCTTCACCGGGTTCTTTGTTTCTATTAACTTCACTAAAAAATAGTACAACCATCATAGTAAGGGGTTGGGGGAGGATAAGAAATATAAGCACAACCATGAAAGTGACCATCTTGACCACCACACATATCACACACATTCCACACATAAGATTGAGTTGGTGCACATAACTCGCTCTCGGGAATATTTTGATAATTTTGGCATGGGTGATTTCCTCCACAATATGCATAAGGAGGATTAAAAGTAGAATTACCAACATCAAAACTCTCATAATTCCACAATGCCATGTTTCTCAAATTAACAAGTAAAACTAAAATTAAAAAAATCAAATACTAGAAAATAAAACAAAAGTTCAAACTTGAAACCTAGCAATATGTATAGCTACAACTACATTGTTAGTTCCCCGGCAACGGCGCCAAAATTTGATCACGCCCAACTATGCCTTAGAAAAAGGACTAAGCGGTCGTTGCAAATATAATTTGATTTACAACTTCGGAGTCGAATCCCACAAGGAATTAACCTACTAATCACAACTGCTAGTTTTGCAAGAATTCAAGTAATCAACTTTCAGAAGTATTGAATAATGAGTTGAGTGTTTACTAACTAACATCAAGGTAATTAAAAAGTATAATTTTATTACTAACAAAGCAAATGTTGTAGACAAGATTGAAAAGGTCTAGGGTTACGATTTCCACTCTTATTAGAATCCTCCCTGCTACGTCTCCTATAAATTCGCCTAGCTACTCGTTACTGATCGTGAGCACTTTAGGTGTCATAATTCTCTTCCGATCAATTACAATAATTTACTAAACGTATTCTTCCAAACTACGCTAGCTAGCACTAGTTTACCGCTCACTAAGATTGCACCAAGGTTTCCTTATTCCTAACCCCACCTTTAAACCATCCGTATTGATCCCTCATATACGTTAGGAGTCATGTTGTTCAATAACTACCTAAATGTGTACCTTTTTCTAAGTAATACACACTAAATAGGCATAGCCGATTGAGGGCCCTTCAATCAACCACAATAATTGCGTAGTTGAACAATTAGAGAAAATCCAATGGCAAACTTATATTAAACACAACAAAAATTCATCCTCCGAGAGGTTCCATCAAACCCTTGGGTAAAGAGTTTAGCTACATAATTGTTTCCACAACTACAATATAAGAATTCATCACCAATAATAGAAAAGGGAAGAAGAAAGATAAAAATTCGTTTCCAAATCTTCCGTCTTGCTCCTTGCTTGTTCTTGCCTTCAAAGTTGTTGTGTAACTATTTAAAAGTCGTTCTTTGATGTATTTATATCACTTGGGGTTGCTAAGGGGCGGAACTTTTCAATCCCACTTCGGATGGGAAAGTGGAATCCGCGTCTGCCTTCGCGCATCGCGCGCCCATGGACGCGGATTCAGCTTTTGAAATTCTTCCACTTCGTGAAGCGATCCGTGCCTTTGCTTCACTTTGCTATTTTGTGCCTTCACTTTTCTCCTTTTTTGCGTCCATTTTCGTGCCACGTACGAGAATAAACGAGCTCTCAAGCCTTCCGTTTTCTCCTTTTTGCAATAATTTGATATCTTTTGCTCCATTATCATTCAAGTTCACTCCTACAAATAAAAAATATGTAATGAGTATAATTCACTTCAAATATCATGTCTCCCGCAACTCACACAACAAATGAGATGAAAATACACTCAAAATCATGCACTTTTGGCCATTTATCACCACCTCACACTTAGACTTTTTCTCGTCCTCGAGCGAATTAAAATTAAGCGCATCGACAAGAAATACCTTTCAAAACATACTCAAGCATCACACCAATTAAAATGGTTATATCAACGCTTAGAACCCAGCATATGCACTCTTCATACCTTTCCTTAAGTTTTAAACTCATGCCAATATCATTTAAAATATTCATGTGACTTTCTGACATCCTCGACTCAAACTTGACTCTAATACATTCAACAATATGACTCGCTCCTTGTGCCAACTCAAAAATAAGGTCTCTACCAATCCTTTGCAAATCACGTGCCCCCACCAACAAACCACATAGAGAAAGTAGACCACACACTCAAATATAAGTTCAAGTATATTTTAAGGACTCTAAAACCAGAAGAACTTTCTCACTCTCACAAAGAAATTCTTATACCGCCAAAGCTCGTACCATAGGCTTGCCCGTAGTATAAGTGTCTGCTAATTAAATCTTGCAAAATCTAGGATCAAGTAGGACTGTATAGGTTGTAATGTAGGCTAAAGGACGGGTAGGATACATTTGAGAAAATAGTGACTAACCCTCCTAAGCACTTTAATACACTTCACTTCACTTCCAAACCCCTTCTTTTCTTGACCAATTCAATGTCTTGCCACGAAACCATGCACATTTAAGCTCTTATTCATTAAGCACATCAACATATAGATATTTACTAGCCAAGAAAAAGATATGGCGGTGTTATTCTTTCCTTTTTTAACTTTTAATCTCCTTAATATATATTTTCGGCTAGTGCCTTTTGTTGTTTATACACAAGCGCACCTTGTCGACCTTTCTATGGTTCCACTCAAAAGCTACACAATCTCTTTCTTTACTCTTACTTAAGTGCTTTCGGAGGTAGAGGTTTGACAAGATTTGAATGTTCGACTTGTAATGTGGTTGCAAAAGAAAAGGTCTACAACCTCAAAAGGGTTGACTACGGATAATATTAGTAATGGTAGGAAAATAGGCTAAATTGTCAATCAAATAGAGCCTATATAACTTCCTAAACTTATAAGACTTAATCATTTCGCTTGGACTCACACACGAGGCAAGTTCTAGACTAGCAAGGATGACACAGAGTACACCAAAATATCACCTCATACAATGCGCATGACTCACTCAGATGGCTCAAACCCGACTCTTAAGTTAAAGCAACTAGCATAGTCATCATAAAATTGAAGCACATAAGAATTAATCACAAATACACTACACTCACAATTCAAGCACAAAGTCTTCTCAATCAATTCATTCGCCACAAACCATATACAACATAGCCCCCCCCCCCCCTTTTTTTTCTTCAGTTAAGCACTTCTATCCTCCCACTAGCACAAATTAGTAAGATTAGGAGGTGTGTGTTGTTCTACATTATTTGAACTATTTTTTTTCCTTCTTGCAATTTTTTCTTTTTCTCTCTTTTTTTTCCACTACACACACTCCATACATTAAGGTTCATTGGCTAGGGACCTTTTTTCACAATTTTAGTGCACCTTAAGGGCCCTTCCATGGTTCCACTCGAAAGTTATTTCCCAATCTCTCATCTTACTTTTTTTAGTGACTAAGTGCCTTAGGAGGTAAAGGTTCAACAATCTCAAATTAAGAATAAAATAAGGGTACGACTTGTAATGTGGGTGCCAAAGAAAAGGTCTATAGGCTCAAAGGGTCTAGCAACGGAAAATTTTATTTTTAAGTGACAAGCATATCTATGATCAAGCAAGAAACGCCTACGTCATCTCTAGACTAGCACAGCTTAATGATTTTGCTTCGATTAACACATAGGGCAAGTTCTAGACTACACAAGATAGCACAGAAAATCAAAAATCCTCACACACACATTGCAAATGACTCAATCAAGACGGATTGTTAAACTCTCAAGTCAAGAAATCACAGATAGTTGAGAAAATTTAAGCAATATTGCACTATGTGGCAAGCATGTCAAACAACTGAGAAAAGGCGTCACAGAGTAGGCTATTTATTTTACTCAGGCATCACAATTCAAATCAAATGTACGGGAAGACAGAGCGCATGCCATAACCTAATGTGCCAGCACCAAATACGTCAATAGGCACCTCAGAGCAACTCAGTTTCTTCCTAACCTACTCCTAAAAAATAAAGTACCCAGTTTGAGCTACACCCTTGGAAAAGAATCGGCTCCCAAAGAAAAACCAAGGGATACTGCCTAACTATCCTAAAAAAAGAAATCTTTTGGTGTTTTTAGTCGGACTTAATCCCTCAAGAAAATTATCCAACAGATCCATCATCGGAAAAAGTCCGAGCTTTTTATGAAATTTTTTTATTTTTTCTATTTGTTTTTCTTTCTAAAACTAGACTAATTAAAAACTAATAGAAAGAAACAAATTGATACAATTTATACAATGTACATCACAAAAAGTAGTTCTCCCACCCCACACTTAGCATATGCATAGTCCCCGATGCATGTAAAAATGTAAAGCAAAGTAGGGTGAAAAGAAAACTCCCTGCTAGTCGGATTCCTCATCCTCAGCATGTCCGCCATCCGCATCTCCTGGATCATCAACATTATCAGCTCTCAGGGGCACCAAAGCCATGGGCCCCGTGACATCATCAACAATCATATCCTCCGTGTCGGAGCCTTCATAAGTGTTCTCATCCTCCGACAGGTGAATGGGGCTGCCAGGTGCAATCTCCAATATCTTTTTGGAAGAACTAGACAAATTATTGCGTAAATGCATACGCTCCTCGTCTGATACATCCATCCTGCTCATGAGCACATTTAAGGAGTTATAGAGATACTTGTTGAACTTCTCGTCCTTTTCATTCTGTGCTGCCTGGTTAAGCTTAGACGTAATCTCCAATAAAGATATGATATCCATCAACCCCTTAGGAGCCTCCACAACCTCGTCATACTCAGGGTATTCAAGCACCTCCCGGGAAAGCATATACTGCGTGAGCAAGTTGCCAAAGAAGAATCTCTTGATCTGCCACCCAAATCGTGTGCGGGCCATCACCCCCAGCATGATCTCACCCACATTAATGGGTCGCCCAGTCATCAACAAGAATATCACACACACTCAAGCTCGAGTGCACTCGCTATTGTGTTCAACTGGCATGAGTTGGGCTTGCACGAAAGTTTGCCACGCTTTGGCGATCTTGTTGAAATCAAAGCGGATCATCTCAAGATGGGCATCGCCCTTAGTTCTGGTCCACTTGGAATTTGAATCGATGCCACAAAGAGTGTGACGTATCGCCATGTATCTTGGTCTTTTGACAAATTTTTGTAGCCTCCGAGGGTTAGAGTTCTCAACTCCCAAAAATTCACATAAGGACCGTCTGTCCAGTGGCACGTCCTTTCCACATACATATGATATGAAAAAGTCCACATTCCAATTGGCATACAGTTCCTGCACCATGCTCTAATTTGCATGGCCGGGGCATTCTAGGAGTTTTTCCATGTGCAATGCTCGCAACTGGCCAAGCACGTACAGGAAGTTCTTTTCCAAAGCTTTCACATTAATTCCCATCTTGGAGATGTAGTGCCCATACGACACAAAGGTATTATGCCATTGGATGGCATCATCGCGAACTAGATCCAAATGGGGCCTTGGTCTTAATGTAGCTGTCGTTGATCCATCGGCAACTTATTTCCCTTTCGCAGTGGTGGAGGAATTCCTTACTCTTGCCTTTATTTGCATTATCACGAGCCATAGCAACCTACAACACAAATAAGCATGAATGTAAGAAAGAATCAAGAAATCCGCCTAAGGTTATCGTGGGAGTCAAAGATGACCCCATAGTTAAATTGAAGGTTCAATGTACTATACTCACAATCGTGGTTTAAAACGCACAAGTGTTGCACTACAAGCCAATGGGTACTCAAGACTTCCCCATGCCGCACAATTATATCTCACGAGCTATGCAAACCAAGTGGTCGATCATGGAGAATTGATTTAGCCTTAATGCAAGCAAGTGGCATATGGTCCTTAATTTCTACAACTACTACACTACCTTAGCTAATTCTACAAGTGATACAATATACATAATATAAGATACATGATGTGGGCGACATGTGCACATTAAAGCCAAGCTCCTAATTATGTGAAATCACCCCCAAACATCTAACACTTAGCCCCATATCACATACAACTACACTCGATTACTCAGACTTTACTGGTGCATGAAATACTCATTCAAACATCTTATCAAACATCTTGTGGGCATGAAGTGTGTGCAACTTAGTTTAACAATGATGGAATATGGTGGCCCTCCAAAATTTCAACGAAGTAGAGGGAATTCTAGTTTACTACTCCGTATACAATACAACAACAAAGCTGTCACAACCAATTTTGTTCCACATTCAGGCCACCCACCATAGAACAAGTTCTAAGAAGCAACTTAGGGGAAAATTTTGGGGATTAGGGCATTTGGGAGGGGGGATATTTATTATCATCTACCAATTAAAAGAAAAAGAAGAAGATGAGGAACATACCTGTAGGGTTTAGGATGAGAGCAAGAGAAAAACTTGAAAAAATTTGAAAGAAAGAAGAACGCGGCAGAGAGGAGTTTGAGAGAGAGTGACAGAGAGAGAGAGTGAGAGAGAGAGAGAGAGAGAGAGATAGAGAGAGAGGGAGAGAGAGAGAGGGGGAGAGAGAGAGAGAGAAATTAGAGTTAAAGGGGTTAGAGTTTTGTTTTTAATTCAAGGTGGGTATGGGTATGGATTCAAATATGGGTTAAAATGTTAGGATAGATGGGTATATGGGTCAGATTTTATGTGTATGGGTATTTACCTAATAAAACAAAAATAAAAGAAAAACGAAAAATTAAAAAAGCCATTTTTACTTACCTGCACCCCCCAGCCCAGCGCCCCATGCTATGCCTGGCGCTGGGGGTATTGGAGATACTGTAAATTGTGCCCCAAGCAACGTGGGGCGCTGGTTCGACGATCTTTTCTGTTTTTTTTTTAAAATAACATCTAGATCTCCTGAGCACTTTATATATCCAATTTACATATCCACACCATTCTACCTATAATTTCTATGTCTACAAAGAAAATAAAAACTCTAGTCTACTCTAACTGAAAATTTAAAAACTAAACTATAAAAGCAATAAAAATTGGGTTGCCTCCCAACAAGCGCCTGATTTAACGTCGCGGCATGACGCAGGACCTCTCTTACTCATCATCGTGTTCTACTTTGGTCTTCTCACGATCAATGATTCCTCCCCAATAGTGCTTGACTCTGTGTCCATTCACTAAAAATTTTCTTTCACCATGTAAAGTGCGCAACTCAATTGCACCATAAGGAGTGACTTTTACCACCTCAAATGGCCTGACCATCCTGATTTTAGCTTCCCGGGAAATAACTTGAGCCTAGAATTGAACAATAGTACCTGTTAGCCTGGTTCGAAGTGACGTGGCTTGATACGTTTGTCATGCCATCTTTTCGTTTTCTCTTTGTAAACCTTAGCATTTTCATAAGGGTGCAGCCTGAACTCATCTAACTCATTCAACTGCAAGAGTCTCTTCTCGGTCCCGGCTTCAAAGTCTATATTCAACTTTTTAATGGCCCAGTACGCCTTGTGTTCTAGTTCAACATGCAAGTGACATGCCTTCCCATGCACAAGATTATACGGCGATGCCCCAATTGGTGTTCTATATGCAGTTCTACAGGCCCACAAGGCATCATCTAACCTTGCAGCCCAAATCCTTCCTATTCACACTCACCGTCTTCTCTAATATTTGCTTTATTTCTATGTTGGACACCTCAACTCTCCCACTTGTTTGCGGATGATATGCCATGGCAACTCTATGGCGGACCCCGTATTTAGCTAGAAGGTTATTCAGCAACCGATTGCAAAAATGTGTCCCTTCATCACTAATCAAAGCATGTGGAGTCCTAAACCTCGAGAATATGTTCTTCTTCACAAAAGCAGCTACCATCTTGGCATCATTGGTTGGCAATGCGATCGCCTCTACACATTTTGACACGTAGTCAACTGCTAGCAAGATGTATTTGTTTCCTCTAGACAATAGGAGCGGTCCCAAAAAATCTATCCCACTCACATAAAATATCTCGACCTCCAAGATGTTATTCAGCGGCATCTCATGCCTCTTTGTGATTGTTCGCGTTCTTTGACACTGGTCACACTTCTTAACAAATGCCTGGGCATCCTTGAATAATGTTGGCCAAAAGAACCTAGACTGTAATACCTTTGTAGTTGTCCTATCGCCTCCATGATGGACCCCATAAGGCGAGGCGTAGCAATCATACAACACTAATTCCACATCCTCATCAACTGATAAACACACTATTTGTATAAGAATGGCTCATCCAGTAGTAGAAGTTTACATCATGTAGAAACCTCTTTCTAGATTCAGATCCAATTTCAGGAGGAAGTACCCCACTCACAAGATATTTCACATAGTCCACATACCAAGGGGGAGGGTCTTGGGTGATATCAAGAAGTTGCTCATCAGGGAATGCCTCCTTAATTTGTCCACCCTCCTCCACATGCTCATGATTTTCCAACCTTGATAGATGGTTAGCTACTTGGTTTTCTGTGCCCCTCCGATCTCGTATTTCTACATCAAATTCCTGCAACAACAAAACCCAGCGCATCAATCTAGACTTGGATTTTTTTTGTTAATAGATACCTGATTGCTGCATGATTGGTATGGACTATGACTTTTTTCCAACCAAGTATGCCCGAAATTCCTCAAAGGCTCACACAACGGTCAACAACTCCTTTTTAGTGGCGGTGTAATTCAATTGTGCATCATCAAGAGTCTTACTCGCATAGTAGATGGAGTAAAACATCTTGTCCTTTATCTGGCCTAGCACTGCCTCAATAGCATGGTCACTTGCATCGCACATAAGTTCAAATGGTAAGGACCAATCTAGTGCCGCAATAATGGGGGCAACCACCAACTTCTTTTTGAGCTCTTCAAATGCCTTCAACAGGCTTCATCAAAATTAAAGGTTACATCCTTTTCAAGCAACCTGCACAAAGGAGTAGCAATTTTTTAAAAATCCTTAACAAAGCGTCTATAGAATCCCACATGTCCCAGGAAGCTCCAGACACCCTTTACAGAATTGGGTGGAGGTAATTTTTCAACCGCCTCTACCTTCCCCTTATAACCTTCAATGCCACTCTTTGACACTCTGTGGCCCAACACGATACCTTCTTGCACTATAAAATGGCACTTTTCCAATTTAACACTAGATTTGTTTATTCACAACGGGCCAACACCTTGCCCAAATTCTTCAAATAGTCATCATAAGAAAACCCAAAGAGTGAAAAATCATCCATAAAGACTTCCACTAATTTTTCCACCATATCAGTGAAAATAGCTATCATGCACCTCTAGAACATGGCCGGTGCATTACAAAGACCAAATGGCATTCGCTTGAAAGCAAAAGTACCATAAGGACAAGTAAAAGTGATCTTCTCCTGATCCTCTAGGCATATGACAATCTGGTTGTACCCCGAATAACCATCAAGGAAGCAATAATATTCATGCCCCGCCAATCTATCCAACATTTGGTCAATGAATGGAAGTGGGAAGTGGTCCTTGTAGGTTGCTTTGTTGAGCCTTCTGTAGTCAATACAAACTCTCCACCCCGTGACGGTGCAAGTGTGAATAAGCTCATTTTTCTCATTCTCTACCACAATCATCTCCCCCTTTTTGGGCATACATTGCACTGGGCTTACCCAGTTGCTGTCAGAGATATGAAATATGATGCCTGCATTGAGCCACTTAATTACTTCTTTCTTCACGACCTCTTTCATATGGGATTTAATCTCCTTTGTTGCTTAATACTAGGGTGGTGTCCATCTTCCAAAAAGATTTTAAGCATGCAAAATGATGGACTAATTCCTTTGATGTCAGCAATTGTCCACCCAATAGCCTTTTTATGCTCGTGAAGTACTCTGAGCAATTTTTCTTCTTGCACATCGGTCAAGATGGATGAGATAATCACTGGAAATGTCTCAGAGTTCCCCAAATAAGCATAGTGCAGATCCGCTAAAAGGGGCTTAAGCTCTAGCTTTGGAGCTTCTTCAATAGATGGCTTAGGAGGGGTCAGAGTGACAGGCCAGTCCAACTCCTCAAATATCCCAAACCCATGGACGTACCTGCAAGACATGTCAAACACTTGCTTAATTTCTCCCATCCTCTCATCTCCACTGTCTTCTTCATCCCCAATCAAAGCTCGTTCAAGAGGATCTGTGAGGGTTATATACGGCACCAATGACGTCACATCACTTTTCACCATAAAAATCATGGATAACTCTTCATTGTGGGTTGGCAATCTGAGTGCTTTATACACATTGAATACCTCCACTTGGTCACCACTCTCATAATCATATTTCCTTCACATACATCAGTTATAGCTCGGCCCGTGGCTAGGAATGGATGCCCCAAAATAAATAGGACTTCTTGATCAGGCTAATAGTCCAAGATAATAAAATCAGTAAGGAATATGAAAGAACTCACTTGAACTAACACATCTTCAATTACACCTTCAGGATGAGCAAGGGAGCTATTAGCCAACTGCAAAATCATCGTGGTTGGGCACAGCTCACCCAACCCCAATTGTCTGAACACAGATAGCGGCATCAAATTGATGCTCGTTCTAAGATCACACAAAGCTCGCCCGATTGTGTGCTTACCAATCGAGATTTGGATAGTGAAACTACCTGGATCATTCAATTTTTGAGGTAGCTTGCTTTGAATCCTTGAGCTACATTGTTCAATGAGTGCCACAGTCTCGAACTCTGTTAACCTCCTCTTATTTGCCACTATGTCCTTGATGTATTTGGCATATTTGGGCACTTCTTGCAGGATGTCTACATGTAGAATATTGATTTGCACCTGCTTTAAAATATCAAGAAACTTTTTATAAGCGACATCATTCTTTACTTTCTACAATCTCTGAGGGAACGGAGGTGGTGGCCTCGCAACTAATGGTGGGGGTTGCTTAGCCACCGCCTCTTTGGCTGGCTTCTCCGACTCCTTTGATTTTTGTGATTTTGCTTCTATGGTGGCCGATTTCTCATGAAAGGTCACTTGGTTTCTCTTTATTGACTGGACTTCTTCTAACTGTCTCCCATTCGTCAATGACACAACATTAATATATGCCTTAGGATTAGCCTCAATGTCGCTTGGAAGAGCTCCAACTGGCCGAGTATTTTGGGCACTGACAAGTTGCCCCATTTGTCGCTCCAAATTTCGAATTGCTGCAGCATGGACTGCTGCTTCAGCTTGCTGGTCAGCCATTAATTTCTTCATCATCTCCTCAAGGTGACTCGTCATGTTTGTAGGTTGTTCATCCTAAGGTGGTCTATATTGCTGTTGAGGCGCTTGTGGCCTGTATTGATTCTGAGCACCTTGGTTTCCACCCCAAGAGAAGTTTGGGTGGTTCCTCCAGTTAGGATTGTAAGTGTTACCATACTGGTTTGTCTGAACCCTCTTTGTCTTACCCACAAAACAGACAGACTTTGGATTAACTGGGCATAGGTCGCTCGTGTGACCCTCTCCACATACTTAACAAAATATTTGAACCTATTGCACTGGCTGGGCTTGTTGCTTGTTAATAACCAAGGTCATCTGATTGACTTGGTTGGCCAATGTGGAAATCTACGCTGATAATGTAGAGATGACATCTAACTCTAGAACCCTTGCATATTTTTGCACTGTTTGTCTTCCCATCTCTCCTTGCCAATCAGGATTGCTTTTAGAGAATTTGTTCAATAATGCATATATCTCATCGAAGAGTTTCTCCAACACTTGACCTCCCGCTGCAAAATCTACCACAATATTTGTCTTAGGATGTAACCCTTCTATGGAAGTGTGAGCTAACACTTCATTTGTCTGATTGTGATGAGGACAGTCTCTGAGCAGCGCCTTGAACCTTTCCCAAGCTGAGTATAAAGACTCCCCCGATTTCTGTTTGAAGGCGACTATCTCACTTCTGATCTTTGCAGTTTTGCCTGAAGGAAAGAACGTTGCCAAAAATTTCCTCGCCAGATCATTCCATAATGTAATAGAATTAGCTGGTTAAGCCTTCAACCATCGCTTTGCTTCGTCCAACAAAGAGAGCGGGAACAGTGTGAGCCTCACATAGTTTGGAGTGACTCTGTTAGTGATATAAGTATCACTAATCTCCAAGAAGTTTAGGATGCGCTGTTATGGATCCTCGTATGGAAGACCCATAAACTGCCCATTGGCATGTAGTAGCTGGATCATGCTCTGTTTCAGCTCAAAATGCCCAGTGATTTTGGGCTTCACAATGCTGGAGGTGACACTAGCAATGCTGGGTATCGCCACCTCCTGAACAACCATATGTTGCTCCTGTGCCATGTCCACAGGAAATTGAACAAGTGCCTGAAGATTATCTGTGTCCCTTGCTTCCTTCAACCTCCTGTGAAATGTTCTCTCAGGTTCGGGGTCAAAGCCTTGAAGTCTATCCTGACTTCTGAACCTTCTCATTCAGTCAAAGTTCCTGAGAGCAGAGCAACAATTAAGAAATGTTAGACTTGACAAACTAAAAAACTAAAGCAAATACTAGAAAGTAGTCAATATTCAAGTCCCCGGCAATAGTGCAAAAAACTTGTCGATTCCAAACGCACACGCAAGTATACGTGGTCGTACAAGTAATAAAATGATAAGTCGAGTGTCGAACTCACAGAGACTTGTATTAACTACCCACTAAATTCCCTGAAATTGTCATTCAGTCGAGTCAATCAGAGTTCAAAAGTGTGATTATACTAAATAATAAGTCTAACTAGTAACTAAATTATCAAGCAGCAGAATGGGTGTTGTGTATTCAGTAGAGACGAATATTCCAAGGTTGTGATCGATTCACCAATTCTATTGTGTTCTAGTTAACTCTCCCTTTCATAAAATTCACTCATGGTTGCTAATTAATCGAACAATTGCTCTCGTAGCCTTCTCCCCTAGTACTACTCGCCTATTCAAAATATATTAACGCATATATTCCTATGGAATCAATCTATTAAGAACGCATTAAGATTATGATATTTAATTAAGCACGGTGACTAGGTATATTCCTATCCTAGCCACAAATCCGCTCCTCTCAGAGTTAAGATCACGCGCTCTTAAATTCTTCTCTAATCTAAACATGACTTTCCCAAACATAGCTTCTTTTTTGCTCTAATCTCATACCTTTCGCCCCCTATTGCCTCCGGATGATTCCTACATATAAAAATACCATGAATTAACACAAATTAAGACATTTTATAACCGAAATCCCCAAAACACGAGTAGAATATGAGGCAATATACATATAAATATATATACTTTAAGCTAAATATCAGCAAGCAAGACAATGTAGCCATCATTTTCTCCAAGTGTTCATGTAATATAACTTGTTACATTTGGATTGGAAAATAGCTTTGATTTTGGCATCTAAATCTCACAAGGAAACGAGGAGAGGCCTTCAGCTCGTTCAGAGGTATTGGGGACGAGCCCTAACAAACGGTCAAACTGATGCTTATGAAATTCGCTTATATCGAATTGTCGAAAAGCTTATCAGCTTGGCTAAGGGAATTTACCTCATATTGAAGGACCTTTGAAGCGCTAGAAGATTTATGTACGCGGTAAAAATCAAAAGACTTGATTTTCGCTATCAAGACAATTTCGGAAGCCTTCCCCGAGACCCCGAGGATGGAAGGCCACGATCGAGCTCTCGGCCTCAGGGCTCGTGAAGATCCGAATCAAAGGAAGCAGGGCCCGAGGTCAGGGTGAGAGGAGATGTCTCCGAAGCACATGGCTACACCTGACAGTGCCGGTCTATCTGTAGCCTACTAAGATGACGTGCGATAGGCCGTCCCATCTTTCTACTCTTGTAAATAATATATACGTATTTTACTGAGTCCCCTCTCCTATATAAAGGGGACTCACCCTACCTTGTAAGGGAGAGAGGTTGCTCCACTTCCCCAATAAGCAATAATATCTCTCTCTCTCTCTTTCTTCTAAGTTAATTGTGTTCGTCGACCCCGAGGTTGCCCTGGCATTTTATTGTTCTTCATTTGTTCTTCATCATTTAGCTCAAGATTGACGGTATAAAGCTTTGTATACACATACTTATCTGTTATCCCCTTCCCGACTACCCTCGATAAGATTACCTCCGATAGGCCCGAGGTAGGCTCGAGACCTGGCCCCGAGGTATCTACTGGCTTGTTCTAAGCTCGGGAACGCCCTCCTTACTGGTTTGATTGTTATCTTGGCTAGCTTGATCTTTACTGTCTTACTCCGTGTTTAACACTAATCACCCTTCCAAACTAGCTCGGGAATAGATCACATATTTTTAGAATCCCATTTATAAATATAATTATTGTTACCATTTTCACGGTAAACAGTTTGGCGCCCACCGTGGGGCTGAAAATAATAGTGATTATTTTCTTGCTAGTTTCGTCACTTAAACGCACGATATCTCTCACACTTTTTCTTGCCCAAGACCTTTCGATTTCAGGTTAATGGTCATCTCAATAAGGGAAATCGAGGACGATAACCCAAAAATCGCAAGGAAAACAATGTGGCCATCCTAACGGCTGGCGCGACATCGCGGGACCTCGATGATGCATCTATGAACAATGTTTGGCTATCTCTCAGCTACGAAGCCGCCCGGAGACTCTTGGCGCGGTAGCACCCAAAATATCTACTCGCTCCGAGCCAGTATCTAAGGTATCGGGCAATGACGAACCAACGACCTATCCTGTAGCAGTAAGGATGCTAGAGGACATTATCGAAAAGATCGACTCATGATCGTGGAGACTTCTACAGCAACTGTCTCCCGGAGATACGATCCCGGGACTTATTTTGTGGAAGTCAGAAACAACGAAATTCCCTGGGGATGACAGGACCCCAAGTCCTCACAGGTATATCACCACTCACGCACGCCCGTTCAGAAACGGCGACCCCCAAAATGGAGAACTCGGGCCCGTCCCGATGAAGGGATTCGAAGAAATTCCCTCAGAAGAAACTACGACGCGGCACCATTGTTCGACATCTAATCTCGGGGACCCGCTCACCGTACTAACACGATCTGTGGAAGCACACGCCAACGCCATCAAAATAATGCCAAAAGGGCTCAATGCACCGAAGGCCGAGAGAAGAAGAAGAAATAAAATATCGCGGGAAGCTGCGCCCCGCTATCCGACAAGACAAACGAGACCACTCCCGGTCCCGAATAGTAGGGTGGCACGGGCCTTCGCCCAGAACCCAAACAAAGCATACCTGGTAGCTCCGGAGCAATTCGAGCGAAGCTTAGTCAAATATCCGGTCGAGGCTTGGTCATATACTAGCAACCAACGCCGGACCCAAGGCAGAGCCGCGGATAACCCTCGAGAAACCCTCACTGGATCGGCATATCCAGGCAGATCCCCAACAGAGAAGCCGACACTGAACGAACGGAGCCATCATCCACATGGCACGAACGGAAGAAACGATCCGAGGTACAGCGCATCTCGGAACAACAAGGTGGTAGCCCGAAGACGACACCTTCGAGGAACCCCCAACGGTACCAGATTCAACAAGACGCAACCGGCAAGAAAACCTCGCCCGATAGAGCTCGTCTTCAATGTTGCAATTCCAAGCACAGTGGTCACCATAAGTGAAGCCGGGAATTCCGGGTGGCTCGGACCTATTCGACCATAACCCCTCCAGGGAAACCGTGGCCCACCACGAGAGTCACGAAATGCTCGGAGTTAAGAACCCAAGAGAGCAGCAACTACGCCATCCAACAAAGGTGATCACAAAGCATCGCCAAGCAAGCGAACCCGGATCCAGCTCAACGGACAAGGGGAAATCGAACAAAGCAGAGCTGGCAAGTTGCGGCCTATCGTCACAACCGCTAAAGGATGGCGGCACCCGATAAGATCCGCAGAGCATAGAGTGCAAGTGCCCGTCGCCATAAAGGGACGATCTCGGGGAATACTCCCCAAGGACACCCTCTTGCTCGAGGAAAAAGACGCCGAGACTCCACCTCGGCATCACATTAACGTATTGGTAACCCCTTCTTTCGTTCGAGCTCATTTTCAAATAAAATATACATTAATGATTACAGGCGTGTTAGCCAACGTTGTACCAACAATGTCGGGCAAAAGCCAATAAGACAATCCGGACCAATGTCGCCCTCATGCCGGACCGCTAATATGTCCCCAATGGCGGTTGCTACAACATCCAAATCGCCCCCCTGCGCGGCCCGCCCGAGCTCGGGCTAATACATCGTGTGACGCAGGATGCAGACGCTTTGTGCAAACAACGGCGAATACGTCGCCCGGGATGCAATTTCGGCCCTACTCCCCCAAGGGTATGAAACTCCATGACAGACGCGGAGCCAAAGCATCTGGCTACAAGCGATAGAAGGAGATTCCTCACCTTACGCCCATGACCGGCGTTACCCTCAAATAAGGTCAAAGGGTAAGAGCACTCACGTCTTCGGCCTGGCCTGGCCGGACGAGGAATACGACTGCCGAGGGGCATGCTCCCGGGAACGCAACATCCTTTTATAATTTCCTTTTTTGTTGCTAATCTATACGCAGGCAGGCAGCCAAGGCCGGACCTCATGCTGAAAGGTCCCGATGACCAAGCAACAGAAAGGCCACCACCACTGGTCAAAGGCTCAAATGAGATTCAAGGGTCAATCATGGCTCGAATCACAACACGACTCGGAGACTGAACGTGAAGATATCAAGAACTCGGCATCGAACTCCGCTCCCTTGGTGCATCCAATCTCTTCCGAGGGATCAAAGCCGCTGGCCCGAATAGCCACGAGAATCCCCCTATCTGCATATTCCCCGCTACTGCCTAACGCAGTCAAGGGCCTTCCCCAGCTCGGCCCTAACGAGTAAAGGACCTCGCAACTATAGGACGCTCAAGTCTACGCCCCGCGCCAAAAAGAAAACAACTTGTCAAAAATGCGCCTTCTATGGCCTCGGCAAACGACAACCAAGCTCCCCGATTGCCCCCCTGGCTTGGGCCAATTCCTCCGTAAAAAGGAGCCCCCTGCACCGACCTGATCGGGATACTCCTCGGCAAAGAGCCACAAAATAGTTACCCTCTGACCAC
This sequence comes from Nicotiana attenuata, assembly GCF_001879085.1. NCBI lineage: Eukaryota > Viridiplantae > Streptophyta > Magnoliopsida > Solanales > Solanaceae > Nicotiana > Nicotiana attenuata. The sequence continues at coordinate 49,443,193 of NC_031998.1, forward strand.
TGGGCCATCAAGTCAAAGGTTATTTCAGCTTACCCGCTCCGCCTGATGTGTCTCGAGACACCCGAAGGTGGAACCCGAGAATAAATCAACAGCGGGTACGCCATCGGCAGACAAGGCAAACCCCCGGGCCACGCACCCGCGAAATCGCTTCGGCCTAGAAGCACCAAGGACCACCACCTTCTTCTTGTAAAGGCAGACGGGAACCGGAGGACCTACCCAAACTCGAGCCATGGTATAACTCAGAGACTACTTCCAAAATCGATCTGTACGATCGAGAGCAGCGACAAGAAAAAAGGTACAAAAGGAACAAAAGCCTTAAATTTTTTTCTTATGTTACATGCCAAAACATTCTCCACCTACAGGCACGCCCCGCGCGCCAGAAACAAGGTTACAATACGACGGAACCTCTATTTTTTGTCAAAAAGCGCCCTCTGCAGCGTCCACAAGGAGTTGCCAAACATCGCCTTCATCCACCTTGGCACAAGCCAACTCCTCTGAAAAATCACGGCCCTTGCCCCAGCCTCCTCAAATACCTTCATCCAGACAGCCAAGGCATTCAGTAGTTCCGGATCTTGATCGAGGATCCACGGCAGCCATGGGGCCGCCGGGCATTCTTTCCTCGATCGGGTTTTTTTATCAGGAAGAGGGTTCAGCCAACAAGATTATTAGCAGAACTACACGTCCCCAGGGAAGGGACCTAACAAGTCCACGATCTCTCTCTCTATTTTCCAATATGGAACCATACAAGCATATCGGATAATCAAGAGAGTCACATCCATGTAGACTAGACTCACGGGAACAGAACAACATCTATTTACAACTTATATTTTTGCCAAGCAATAAAGAATATTTTCCAAGCCTTCGACGCCTCGAAGAGAAATATTTTGGCTTATCCTCAGCAAAAAACCTCTACATCATATACGTCCCGAAACGCTCGGAGACTTAGTCAATTCGGCACTCTCGCGACCCCAGGGTCAGGGTTCCGAGCTCACAAAGCCCTCGCGATATGACCCCAAGACTACAAAAGGCGGTATTTAGGCCTAGAATGATCCGATATATTCGGAGACTCACCATGAGCAATTCAACAACTTGCGCGACCCCAGGTTCGGAATTCCGGGCTCACCAAGCCTCCGAAAAATAGCTCCGAGCTCACGAGAAGCTGTCTTCAAGCGAACTCGATGACTCGGAGACTGTTGCCAATCGCCACACACTGGAAAATCCGAAACTGTAAGACCCTAACGGGCAGCCTCGGCAAAACCAGATCTATTCTCCATAAACTGTAAGACCTCAATAGGCATGGCAAACTGTAAGACCTCAACATGCATGGGAAACTGTAGGACCTCAACAGGCATGGCAGACTGTGAGACCTCAACAGGCATGGCAAAATGTAAGACCTCAACAGGCATGAGAATCCCGATACTTAGGCTATACGTCGCATTTGTAAGAATCCCTAAAAGGCATACCCTTGATGTAGACGCCTAAGCTATCACTAAGGGATCAAAAATGGCTACGGCCAAACGCATATGACTACGGTCAAAACGGCTGACACAACCCATATAACGCAACTCGGGGACGCCCGACTGTTGCTAAAAAATCCTCCGAACCTACTTCGGAAAGAACCGGTTAAACACAGGCTTCCCTCCACAGGCAAAAACGAGCCCGACAATGTCGGCTCCAAAAAATGCAAAGCGTCGATCTACTCGATCTACGAGCTATGAACCTTACGAGGTGCTCGAATCATCGCCGACAACGACTTGAAATCGAGGTTCCTCTAGAACCGACGACGGATCAGGCAAAATATTACAAAAAGACCTTAATAAGCGGATACAAAGCCTACACAAAGCCCACGGGCAAAAAATAGCGTAAGAGCCATTGTCGCCAGCTAAGCAAGCCTACGGGCCATGTATTGAAAGGTCTCTATGACCAGACAGCGTAAGAGCCATTGTCGCCAGCTAAAAAATCACGACAACTTGAGGATTAAAGTGAGCTCGAATTGTAACCTGATTCGGAGACCGGATCCAAAATAGTTAAACTAAACAAGCCTCCGAGCCTCATATCAAAAGGTCTCTGCGACCAAACGACATAAGTACCACCGTCGCCAGAAATTTGAGGTAATTCGAGGGTCAACTACAGCTCGGATCGCAACGCGACTCGGAGACTAGGCCCAAGAATCGCCAAATGCCCAAGGGTGGAAAACAACATAAGTACCACCATCGCCAGAAATTTAAGGCAATTCGAGGGTCAACTACAGCTCGGATCGCAACGCGACCCGGAGACTGGGCCCAGGAATCGCCAAACGCCCAAGGACGGGACACGGCACAAATGCCACTATCGCCGACCAGGGAATCGGGAAACTCAAAAGGTCAATTACAGCTCGAATCGGAACGCGATTCGGATACTGGACCCGGAAAGTACAGCACGCCTAAAGTCACGACACAAGCGCCACTATCGCCACCAGAAGATTCGATGAGACATAAAGGCCGAGCGCGGCCCGAGTCGCAGCACAACTCGGAGACTAGGCCGCTAAAATAGCTAAAAAGCAATATGCCTGAGGACGTGGCTCAGATGATACCATCATCAGCCAACTAAATCCCCAAGCCACACGACCGCAAGGTCACTTCAGCCCAGAAGCACAAAGGGCCGTCACCATCTGACCATGCGGGCAGGAAAACCTAAGGGTTAACTGGAGCTCGAGTCACAATGAGACTCGGAAACTGGACCCAAAACAGTCGAAACAACGGATGGCCAAGGGCACAGGATAAGTAGGACTACTACCCGTAAGCACGGGCACAAAAAATGCAAAGACAGGGAGGCTCGAGTCGAAGCCCGACTCAGAAACTAAGCCTAAACAACCAGGCCGAGCATGGAGGCCCACCACCTTCTCACATAAAGAATCACACTTAGGGGTCCCCAGGACCATCCGACCAGTTCCAAAATGAGAAGGACCTCGCCAAACGCCAAGACCAGCCTACCTGATAAAAAACAACAGCAGGGAAAAGGTACAGAAGAAATAAAACTTTAAAACTTCTCCTTATATATCATGTGCGCATGAAAAAGCGTATTCTCCATCTACAGGCATGCCCTACATACATTCTGAGCCAAGATACAAAATAGCAGAATCTACACTCTGTGCTTAAGAGCTACAGCTTGCCAAAATCGCCCTCCGCGACTTCGACGAGAAGCGACCGAGCATTGCGTTCATCCGCCTGTGCTCAAGCCATCTACTCCGAGAGAATGAAGCCCCTTGCACCGATTTCTTTGAAACACCTCCCTCCGGGATTTGCAACGGACATATTCCTTGATCCTCCGCTCCCGGTCCAGGGTTTGCTTCAGCTCGGCTTGGGCGTTAGCGGCATCTTTCGCACAAATTGCCATCTCACGATTGGCCTTGGCTCGGTACAGCGCCGCCTCCGCCCGGGCGTCAACTGTCTCGGCTCTGACCTTCGAGAGGTCCGATTCGAGTTTCCCAACCATATCCGCTTGAACTTCGGCGTTGTCTCGAGACAAGCGGAGTTGGACCTCGAGGGCAGGGACCTTGGCCGAAGCATTCGTCTCCTCTAAAGCTCGTGCCTGCGCTTGATCCTTTTGCTCCCCGCAAGCAATTTTGACGCGGTTGACGTCGCCCTTGAGGTACTCCAAGGCCTCTATTTTTCTCTGCAGCTAACACAAGAGCTCGGACTTAAGCCTATCGCAGGCCTGCGCAGGAAAGAACCAATGAGGGAGGAAGATGTGGGATACAAGAAAACTGTGCACAAACTTACCACAAAGTAAAGACGGCGGATTTCCTCCAGATCAGAACATGCTCTTGTCGGTCCTGCCCCTGCGACCCTAGAAGAACTGGCCCCAGACACAACGTGCTCGCTCAAAGGAACCGTTTGTTGGGAAACAGGCGCTCCGGGAATAGCAGACTCGGGCGATGCCCCGTCCTCAGAAATACGAGCCCCACAAGCACTACTAAAGTCTCCTTCGCATTATGGGCTCCGGTCCCTCTTATTGCCGCCATCTCTCGGCCCGGAGGCCGACGACTCCATCTCCTCTCCAGAGGAATAAAAGTAGAATTACCAACAACAAAATTCTCATAATTCCATGATGTCATGTTTCTCAAATAAAAAATAAAACTAAAATAAAAATCAAATAATAAAATAAAAGTTCAAACTTGAAGCCTAGCAATATGTACACCTACAACTACACCGTTAGTTCCCCGGCAACGACGCCAAAATTTGATCACGCCCAACTATGCCTTATAAAAAGGACTAAGTGGTCGCTGCAAATATAATCCGGTTTACAAGTCCGGAGTCGAATCCCACAGAGAACTAAGGTTTAGCTACAGCTGTTCACTATCACCAAGAAGATAAGCTTGACCAATTCCTAACTTATAGATATTAAGATTCTTGTGTTTAACTAATTAACTAATAAATTAAAATAGTAAATTAACAACTAACGATACTGAGGGTTAGAGAAAAGATTAAGGAGGTCTAGAGTTATGATTTCCCCAATTGTCGGAATCCTTCCCGCTATGTCTTCTATAATTTCGCCTAAGTATTCTCTACCGATCATGAGCACTCATATTACCGTAAATCTCTCCCGAGTAATTACGATAATTTACTAGACGCACTCTCCCGAGCTACGCTAGCTGGCTTTTAATACAGCTCACTTCAGATTGCACCAAGGCTTCGTTATCCATAATCCCGCATTTAAACCCTCGATTATTGATCCCTCATATACTCTGGGAGTGGTGTTGTTCAATAATTACCTAAATATGCACTCTCTCCCGAGTTATGCATACTAAATAGGCACAACTAATTGAGAGCTCTTCAATCAATCAGAATATAAACGTAGTTGAACAAATAGAGAAAAGCTATGGCTCAATTATATAAAAACATAAAAAGAATTTATCCTACAAAAGGTTCTATCAAAACTCTAGATAACAAATTAGCTATTCATAATAGTATGTAAAACTACAATACTAAAAGTCATAACCAACAATGAAAAATAGGAAGAGGAAGGAAAAAACTCGTAGAAGAATTCTCCGCCTTGCTCCCAATATGTTCTTGCCTCCAAGGGTGTTGTCTAACCCTAAAGTAGTGTCTCTCCGCCTCCTTAGGTCTAATTTGTGTCCAAAATATTTCCCCTCTTCTTCAAAATAGGTTTAGGACCCCTTTTATACAAGTTGGAATAGTGTAGGGCCGAAATAAACTTGTCCCGGGAGAAATAGGACTTTTTTTTGACGCCTGGAGGGGCGCGGCCGCGGTCAAAACGCGGTAGGACCGCGGCCAGACAAGCTCTCTGATTTCTGCCGCGGTCAGTTCCGCGGTCGCGGTTTCTACCGCGTTTTTCGCCCTGTTTCGTTTGGAATTTGGAAAAACGTAAAACATAAAAGTTGTAGCCCTTTGAATTAGCTTTCCAACCATATATTGTGTAACCCAAATGGAGTTCTGAGCAAAAAGTTATGTCTATTTTACTAGACAGTGCGCAATATGCCTCCTCAAGTTTTCGTTCGTACTTAATTATCAAATTTGACCCCCGAACACGATACCGGCTTAATTCCTTGAGCTTTTACTCAGACTTCAAAGCTTCAAATCACTTAAATTCATTCCATAACATCTATATAGCTCGGAATTACACCTACAAGGCATAAAACACACAATTAGTGCAAAACACTAGCGATTAAAGCGATTAAAGTGCAGTAAATTCGAGTGTAATAAGCGACTAAAATATGCAATTATAGCCTATCATCAATACCCCACACTTAAACCATTGCTCGTCCTCGAGCAATCAAACTACACTTTTTTTTATAGACACGACCTTTTTAAACAATTCTCCTAACTCATCACACCAAGAGTATTTAAAATAGACTAAGCACAAAAGTGTAACATCTTCACCTCAAGATTTGACTCACAAGTACCACACGTTATTCACAACTCACCCACTTACTCTAATATAGAGGTCACTGACATTACCTTTCCTTCATGAATCAAGTGCCCTCACACAACAAAAGAGAGTAGTTCCACACAATAAAATTTAAGAACACTTAGGAACTCAAGATAGAAAGAATTCACTCACTCTCAGAAATAACATTCATATGCCACAAAAGATGCACCATAAGCTTGCCCGTAGTGTACTACTCCACTAATCGAGCTCATTCAATCTTGGATCAATTAGGACTTTATTTGGTTGTAATGTAGGCTACGGGACGGGTAGGATACATTTAGATATAAGAGTGACTACACCTCCCTAAGCACTTTAATACATACATTTTAACATTTAAACCCCATACTTATGTCAAACCAAAACTCCACCTTCACATCAGTTTATATTACCCCATACTTCTTTAAGCACACTTACGTCAAGAGCCACCACTTATCAAGGATATATATTTTCACAACAATCCAACTATATATTTTTCAATTCAAGTGGCTCTTCCTTTTTCAAAACAGTGCACCTTTCTCCTTATTTCATTAGTTCCACTCAAAAGCCAAACCAACCACCCCACACTTCAACTTTTACAAAGTTCATAAATAATTCAAGTGCTCATGAGAGGTTACAATGGTTCAAATAGATGGTTAATTCCAACAAATGGGTAAGGCTTGTAATGTGGTTGCCAAGAAACAGGATTATAGGCTCAAAAAGGTTAACTAAGATACATAACAATTAGGTGGGTAAAATATACATATCTGGCTCAACAAGAAAACGCCTATATCACTTCCAAGACTAAACAACACTACTATTTCGCTTTGCAAACACACGGGGCAAGTTCTAGGCATCAAATGCACTGCACAGAATAACACCTAAACCTCACACACACATGGCACATAACTCACTCAGGATTGGATTCATCAAGACACTCTAGTCAAAGCAGTTAAGCAAAGTTAAAATCATACAATTTAAGGTACTTCTACAAGAGTCAAAAACTGAGCCTAAGCGTCACAACCAAAGTACTCACTGTACTCAAGGCATAACCAAGTCAAGAGATATTGCTTCAATTCAAAGCACAACACAATGGCTCTTATTCCTTAAAAAAAAAAAAACTAACTACACCCGGTTCAAATAAAACCCTTGGAAAAGAACCGTGGTTTAAAGAAAAACCAAGAGGTAATTGCTACACTACCTAAAACAAAACAAAAAATCTTTTTGGTATTTTCTTTAGACTTACTTCCCTCAAGAAAACTGTCTAGAAGATCCGTCATCAGGAAAAGTCCAATCTTTTAAAAAAAAATTATTTAATTAAATGAACACAGCTAAAGTAGCATGAAAAGTCACCCAGATAATCTCCTCACCCCACACTTAAAATTGTGCATTGTCCCCAATGCACACCCATACATACAAGAGGGTAAAAGAAACTCCCTGGTAGGCCAAAGGCCGAAGCACTAGCAGTTCATGGGGTACTCAGACTTCTCCCAAGCTTGGTCCTTCGTGTGGGTACCTCACACTTAGTTCCAACCATTTGGTTTGCTGTTGCATCCTTCCAATACCTTTGCTTTCCATGCTCCTAGAAAATAAAAAATTGACACTACAAAAATAATACAATTAAAAAAATAAAATAAATAAATAAAAGAAAGCAATAAAGCTGGGTTGCCTCCCAACAAGCGCTTGATTTAACGTCGCGGCACGACGTGAATCACTTTCTGCCTCCACTTTGAACTTATGAATCGGACCCCAAGTTTTGATTCTGCTCTATGATCATGCTCCTGGGGTGGTGGAACGAATCTGACTAGCCCAATAAAATAATGTAGTATTCGGCACTTCTTGGCCTTTATATGAGGTGTGTAATCCCGACTTTCTGGCAAGAAGAATTCCAGAATGTAAGCACTTTGTTCATCATTCCTTGACTCCTCAAATGGCTCGGACGACTCTATTTCCATATCATCATCTAAACACAATGTGGAAAAATGCTTGGAGTGAGGACCCATGCGCTCAACTACATGAACATTGGGACTATCTACATTCTCAACACTAATGACAATAGAGTCAACTAAATATGTATCCTCAATATCCTTGGTTGACTCTAGTATCTCTTCTACAACATCGACATCCTCAAAATCTAGTGTGATTGATTGTTGGTGTTCTACTCTAGCCTCCTCCTCTAGCTCATCAATTT
>NC_031998.1:49451980-49477725 GCF_001879085.1 Nicotiana attenuata
GCACCCGAGGCTTCCTTATCCCTAATCCCACCTTTAAACCCTCGGTTATTGATCCCTCATATACTCTGGGAGTGGTGTTGTTCAATAATTACCTAAATATGCACTCTCTCCCGAGTTATGCATACTAAATAGGCACAGCTAATTGAGAGCTCTTCAATCAACCAGAATATAAAGGTAGTTGAACAAATAGAGAAAAGCTATGGCTCAATTATATAAAAACATAACAAGAATTTATCCTACAAAAGGTCCTATCAAAACTCTAGATAACAAATTAGCTATTCATAATAGTATGTAAAACTACAATACTAAAAGTCATAACCAACAATGAAAAATAGGAAGAGGAAGGAAAAAACTCGTAGAAGAATTCTCCGCCTTGCTCCCAATGTGTTCTTGCCTCCAAGGGTGTTGTCTAACCCTAAAGTAGCGTCTCTCCGCCTCCTTAGGTCGAATTTGTGTCCAAAATATTTCCCCTCTTCTTCAAAATAGGTTTAGGACCCCTTGTATACAAGTTGGAATAGTGTAGGGCCGAAATAAACTTGTCCCGGGCGAAATAGGACTTCTTTTTGACGCCTGGAGGGGCGCGGCCGCGGTCAAAACGCGGTAGGACCGCAGCCAGACAAGCTCTCTGATTTCTGCCGCGGTCAGTTCCGCGGTCGCGGTTTCGACCGCGTTTTTCACCCTGTTGCGTTTGGAATTTGGAAAAACGTAAAACATGAAAGTTGTAGCCCTTTGAATTAGCTTTCCCACCATATATTGTGGAGCCCAAATGGAGTTCTGAGCAAAAGGTTATGTCTATTTTACTAGACAGTGCGCAATATGCCTCCTCAAGTCTTCGTTCGTACTTAATTATCAAATTTGACCCCCGAACACGATCCCGGCTTAATTCCTTGAGCTTTTACTCAGACTTCAAAGCTTCAAATCACTTAAATTCATTCCATAACATCTATATAGCTCGGAATCACACCTACAGGGCATAAAACACACAATTAGTGCAAAACACTAGCGATTAAAGCGCAAACTCAATTAAAGTGCAGTAAATTCGAGTGTAATAAGCGACTAAAATATGCAATTATAGCCTATCATCAGGTATAGATGCACGCTCAGGAACCCATCGACAGAGTCCGCGATGCCTTCACCTGGGGAAAGCACCCGCAGTGTCACCCCCTTGCTCCACCCGCAGCGTCGCCTCGCCATCTCTAGGTGTTCCTCTCTTAGAAAGTCCGCCATCTCTCGAGCGAAATCCTTCGACTCCCGAGCACCGGGAACATCATTCTCCACCCTTTGCCATGCCGGTCCCGAAGTGATCGCCATCGCTATAGCAAAACTGACAAAATAAAGCAAAGGCAAGAACCAACGCTTTTCGCGCTTTAAGAAATAGAGAGCCCTACGCCGAAACAGAAGAACAACTACCCAAAAATAATGAAGCCTCGCAAAAAGGCCGAAGCCACCCCTCTTATATGCGAGAGGCAACGGCGTTCGTTTGCTCGAGGTAAGCTCCAAGAAGCCAATGGCCTCGGTACGAATCAACGGGTCGATACCTGACCCAGGGAACATCCTCCAACAAACGACAAAGCACGAGGGACCACGCGAATTATCTCCATGCTCGAAGCAGCATTTCACATTGGGAGCTCCCGGCCCCGAGAAACAGGGTCATGATGGGCTCCAAAGCGCCGGTACCAGGCACAAGGCGAGCGCCCGGGCTCGCGATCCCCTCTCCAGAGGAATAAACCCCGGAAGCCCCGATCACCAAAGCTCTACAAGGGCCCAAAGAAGCGCCCAAACATAGGCAAGCTCCTCAAACAGAAGCCAACCTTACACTCCCTGAAAGAGTTATCTACATCAAAATCAACAGTGCGCACCGGGGCACCCGAAGATGACCTTCATCCAGGGTAGCATTCCCGAAGGCCCCGGAATTTGACGCGCGATCTCCAAACAATTGGCAGGCCCCGATAGCTCTACCTTATCTGGTCGGTCCTCCATCGGTCAGAAGTACGACAAAAGGATTGGGGAAGAGCCTTGTCAACCAGCTGGAGACCAGGACAAGTTATCATGGCAGACTACTACGGCCAATAAACAAAAGAAGGCATTCAAAAGCCATGAAGGGTCTCAACATAGAAGTAAAGAAGATGACAAGAAGGGACCATCTCTCTCCCCACCTTCTACTTCACGGTTGCCTTCGTGCAGGGTAGCAACCAAGGTAATCAGGATGATATCCTGGCTCGAAGATTTCGAGGCTTCAAAACATCTGTTGCGCTCTTTTCCTTTGATCGAATTTTTTTATCCCGAAACTGGTTTTTTACCGGCAAAGGTTTTTAACGAGGCAACGTCGACGCTCTTCCCAGGAAGGCTCTAGCAATCCTACGGGACTTTTATTACAATCGGACCGGTGCCGCAAAATGACAGTGTATTGAGCATAAATTATGAGATATGCCATCTATCACAAAAGATTGCGCCATGGTTCGAATCGTCGGTGTAATGTCGCCATGAGGAGCTCGAGGAGTCAATGGTCGTAGTCGTTTCCCATCACTTCGTTCAGAAATGCGGAGACTATCTGTACGCGGTAAAAATCAGAAGACTTGATTTTCGCTATCAAGACAATTTTGGAAGCCTTCCCCGAGACCCCGAGGATGGAAGGCCACGATCGAGTTCTCAGCCTCAGGGCTCGTCAAGATCCGAATCAAAGGAAGCAGGGCCCGAGGTCAGGGTGAGAGGAGATGTCTCCGAAGCACATGGCTACACCTGACAGTGCCGGTCTATTTGTAGCCTACTAAGATGACGTGCGATAGGCCGTCCCATCTTTCTCCTCTTGTAAATAATATATACGTATTTTACTGAGTCCCCTCTCCTATATAAAGGGGACTCACCCTACCTTGTAAGGGAGAGAGGTCGCTCCACTTCCCCAATAAGCAATAATATCTCTCTCTCTCTCTTTCTTCTAAGTTAATTGTGTTCGTCGACCCCGAGGTCGCCCTGGCATTTTATTGTTCTTCATTTGTTCTTCGTCATTTAGCTCAAGATTGACGGTATAAAGCTTTGTATACACATACTTAACTGTTATCCCCTTCCCGACTACCCTCGATAAGATTACCTCCGAAGGCCCGAGGTAGGCTCGAGACCTGGCCCCGAGGTATCTACTGGCTTGTTCTAAGCTCGGGAATGCCCTCCTTACTGGCTCGATTGTTATCTTGGCTAGCTTGATCTTTACTGTCTTACTCCGTGTTTAACACTAATCACCCTTCCAAACTAGCTCGGGAATAGATCACATATTTTTAGAATCCCATTTATAAATATAATTGTTGTTACCATTTTCACGGTAAACAATTTATAAATATTAAATAATTAAGTAAACATCTATATAGCGAGGATGTGATTTTCTTTTTTCTCGAATGCGAAGTTTATACTTAGATAATAGAACACATCTCATCTATTTAAGCAAGCTATTCTCCCTTTTTTTTATTATTATTAATCACAGCGAATATATGGTAAATTATTATTTACTGAATAATGTGTTTATTTTAAGGTAATAGCTCCAAGTTTTTCCATGGGTCTATTATGGTTAAATGTGAGATTTTTCAAGTACTCAAGCTATTTACGAGTTATGAACGTCTAAACATAACATTATAATTTTTTTATGTTACCTAATTATAGTGATAATTTCTAATGACAACAAAAGTCAATTTGTCATCTTCTTCTATATCTACGAAAAGGAAGTGCATACCAAGAATCTAGGATAATTCAATTATATGCGTAACTTCATTGCTATAACAAAAGAGGAACCTCCCTCATACATTAGTTTCCATTTTCTGAAAAACAACTGCTACAAAATCAACAAACTAAAAATGGTTTTAGTGAAAGCTTACTTAAGTCATTGCTGCATCACATCTAAAAAATTTAAAACTATATTTTATAAATGTTGAGTGAAATTGTAAATATAAGTTCTTTTAAGGAAGAAAGTGAGAAAAGATCGAAAAGTTATGAAGCTAGAAAAGATTTATATTGCAAATAAAAGTGAGAACACTACATCGAAATTAAAGAAGAGAAATTTGCACAAATAATATGACTTGAGGCATTATTTTGTTATCATTTAAAGGAAATTTTGCAAAATAAGCTTAACGCTACAAAGACGGAAGAATGAAAAAGGTTTCGGTTGCTCAGTTATTCATAAGTTTTGCTAGGTACAGCCAAAACTTGGTACTGTGTTTAATTGGGTCTCAAGTTTAGCCGGATGGCCAAATTGTGCATGTGTTGTTTAATAATTAATATGTTCATAATTTTTGTCGGACAATCAAAACTTAGTACGTTATTAATTCGTTGCATGCTAAATTGTTTATAAGTTTTGCTAGACGAGCGAATCATGGTACTGTCTTCTACCAATCTTCTAACTTGTTCTTGATGAGCAAATCTTGGTTGTGTTGTTCAATTGTTCACAAGTTTGGTTAGATGGACAAATCATGCATGTGTTGTTCAATTGTTCGTCTTGCAAAATTTGGTACCGTCTTCATTCAACTTATCTTGTTCCAACGTTCACAAGCTTTTGCCAGATGAACAAATCTTGCATGTGTTGTTCAAGTGTTCATATGTTTAATTTTGTCAGCCATGTAAAATTTAATATTATCTTCATTCTACCTTAATTATTAAATTGTTCACAAGATATTATTATTTACGTTGTTTAATTTACAAGTTTTGTCGGACATGCACTTGAATCTCTATTTTATTTAATTTAATGTTCATAATTTTTACTAAATGGACAATTCTTACCTTTATTGTTCAACTATTCATATCTCTAACGAATCTGTTCAATACATTGGCGTGTCAAAGTGAATTTTAATATTCATCAGTCATTTAAAGAATTCAGTATTATCTCATTTATTCATTTACTCAACGATCTACAATAGTACAAAGTTACCTTCACTACTATAAAAAACCGTCCACAAATACCGACCGAAATCGGTCGGAAGAAAAACCGATCGAAAAATAGGTAAATTGGTCAAAAAAGTCAAAGAAAAAAATTTCACACAAACATACTGACCACCATCGATCGGAAATAGTGGTCCCAACAAAGACGTCTGACACAAATAAAAATTCTGACAGGTATCGATTGGAAATGTCACGATCTGGAAATCCCACCCTCGGGACCGGGATGACGCCTAATATTTCACTTTCTAGGCAAGCCAATGTTAGGATAGTTTATCCAACAGTTTAGAACAAATAATAATAGAAGCCGAAATGACTGAAATAAATCTGAGTTAAAGTGCGAAAAACCATAACAACTATAATATCTAATACAACCCCGAATCTGGTGTCACAAGTGCACGAGCTACTAGAATAGTACAAATAAAGGTATGAATAAAAGTAAAGTTGTCTGAGGAAAAGTACACAGCTAAGATAAAGAAGAAGGGGACTTTAGGAGCTGCGGACGCCGAGCAACTGTACCTCAAGTCTCCGCTCAATAGCTGACCCGAGCAATCTATGGACCGCTGCTGGGGCCGACTCCAAAATCTGTACAAGAAGTGCAGAGTGTAGTATGAGTACAACCGATCCCATATACTCGGTAAGTGCCGAGCCTAACCTCGGCGAAGTAGTAACGAGGCTAAGGCGGTTGCTTACAATAACCTGTACGCAGTATAAAATAATGACAGGAAATGGAAATACGGAAACGAAATAAGGCAGTTAACTCATGAAACAACTCAATCCTCAAAGGAAACTAGTAAATGCCAAAATTGCCAATTCTTGGAATCTCGTACGAATGTACCATAAAAAAATACAATGCAATAAGGAATGTAAATCACACAAATTGTTGCGGTGCGCAATTCGATCCCACCGTACAATAATTCTCCCTTATTCCACCATAATAATATCAACAATAAAAACAAATATATGTTGTGGCACACAACCCGATCCCACCATATATTCAGAATCAATATATTAATTCACCCTTACTTCACCATATTAATCTACCCTTCACATGTTGTGACGTGCAACCTGATCCCACTGTATCAATATAAATTCACCCTTATTCCACCTGTTCCGATCCATAAATAAATCAACAAGTGCAATCAATTTAACAACTCGAATCACAAGAATTTCTACGATTAACGAATATGAAAGCTATAATTCAATAAGGAATTTCGTAACAAATCATGAAAGGCTACAATTAACTCTGAGCAACAAGACGAGTCAAATATATGGTAGTTAAAGGGTACAAGTAAGACAATTAAGACAATTTTCAATTAAGCATGAAAACGTGGAAGGAAATTTACATTTATAAAGCGAGAATAATAGATGACAAGTAGCAAGTTAAGGCATAGCTAGCAACTAAGGCATATAACAATTAAGACATGGAACAATATAATAAATGAAATATAAGTAGGCATGGTGGCGGCATATAGACACTCATCACCTTGCATATATGCCGCTACACATGAAATTCACATAGCACATAGCTCAAGGGTTCCTATTCCCTCAAATCAAGGTTAGACCCGACACTTACCTCATACCGCAATAAACTCAAAGTTCAACCACGGCCTTGTCTTTCGAACAAACCTCCAAACCAACCAAATCTAACAAATTATTGCCCAAATGATTCAATATAAGCTTTAGAAACTGCTCACGAATGAAAGAGATTCAATTTAGATCATTATTGAAAAAGTCAACAAAAGTCAACCCCGTGCCCCTTGGTCCAAACCTGATATTCAGACCAAAAACCGATTACCCATTCACCCCTGAGCCCGATTATGTAATTAGTTTCGAAATCCTTAATTTGAGGTCTAAATTCAAATTTTACAAAAATTCCTAATTCTACCCAAATCCCCAATTGCTACCATGAAAATACTAGATTTGAACAAATAATGACAGGAATTGAGCCGTTAGTCAATAATGGCATGGACGGCCCATTTTTTAACGGCAGTGGCATGGAAATAGCAATTTTTAAACGGATGGCATGGTTAAACCATTTCTGAAAGTTGAGTGGCATTTTTAGGCCTTTTTCGTAGAAGAATTTATAGGAAGAACTGATGTTGCTGGCTGCTGGCTGCTGGTGTAACCGCACCTGCGAGACATGGGCCGCAGGTGCGGCGCTGCAGAACCGGCACTATTGTCGCAGAAGCGGAAGTGGGCTGGCGGAGCAAGGACCGCATATGCTGTTGTTTTTTCCGCAGATGCGGGACCACACCTGCAGAAGGAGAGGCACAAGTGCGGGAATGCTCGAGGCAGAAAGGTTATATTAAATCGGGGGTTGGGTTCATTTCAACCCCATTTCTTCCATTGGAGCCGAATTTTGGAGCAACCTTGAGGTGCCAATTTCACCACCAAGCATGAGGTAAGTAATTTATGCTAGGTTTGAGTTAAATACTTGAATTATATATGGATTAGAGCATGAAAATTAGTGAAAAATTATGAGTTTTGGTGGAAGGCCTAGAAAATTATTTTTTGGATTTTCACCACGATTTTGGTCATGAAATTGAGAGTAAATTATATATTTAAGTTTGTGAGGTCATGGATAAACTTTATCTTTGAAAAATTTCGGAATCCGGGCACGTGGGCCCGAGGGCGATTTTGTCAACTTTTCGACCGGGGTTAGAAATTTGTTATAAATTGGATTATAATGAGTAGTTGATCTCATATTAATGGATTTACATAATTATTGGCTAGTATTGGAGCATTTTGCATCGATCTGAGTCTTCGAAAGGGGCGTGGATTGCCGGTTATAGAACTTCGGAGCGAGGTGACTCTCCTTTCTAACCTTGTGAGAGGGAATTTTTCCCATAGGTGAATTAATTGAACATACGTGCTGCTATTTGTGGGGGCTACGTACGCACGAGGTGACGAGAGTCCGTGCGTAGCTAATATTATGCCTATGTCCGGGTAATCTAGGACCCAAAAGTATGCTTACTTGTAATAATTATAACTTTATTGATGGTTTAATTTGCTTAAATCATATCGAAGTGGAAATGATTTTTTAAAACAGTTAAACTTCATTTTCTTGACTTGTAAAAGAGAAATGTACACCTCCTTGAACAATTGCTTCCAGATGAAGTCTTGATTGACTGTTTGAATATGTGTCCCTATGTGTACCCGCGTCGCACGTATGATTCGCGAGCAAGGTGATTGTTATTTGTATTTGACCGCGTCGCATATATGATTCGCGAGCGGGGTAATAGATGCATCTATGGTTAGTGCCATTCGACCCTCTGGCAGTGCACAATTTAAATATTGTTGGATCAGGCCGTACATCATCGGCATGATTTGCGGATGCTTGTAATGCTTGCCTTGAAACTTATTGAAGTTGACATTGTTTCTTCCCGGCTTGAGAATATATGTATAAATGATGAAAAAGGAAACTTTGGGAATTTTCACATAAATATGAAGAATTGTTTACATGTTTCACTCCGTTGAATTATAATCATATTTATATAAATCCTCGATTTGTCATATTATTGATGTATCATTATTGGACCGCTAGTAAGTGTCGAAGTCGACATCTCGTCTCTACTTCTTCGAGATTAGGCGGGATACTTATTGGGTACATGTTGTTTTCGTACTCATGCTACACTTGCTATGCATTTTTGTTGCACATGCATATGCATCTCTAGCGGCTTAGTGGACGTAGCAGCATGGTTGATACGGAGACTTAGGTGAGCTGCACTTATCGAGACGACCCGCAGCTGGTAGAGTCCCCTTCAGATTTTCATATTTACCTTCTGTTATATCTGTATTCCGGACTGTTGTTGTATTATTTTGTTTCTTAGAGATAGCTCATGTACTTGTGACATCGGATTATGGGATGAGATTGTTCAATATTAAATTTGCTAAAGACTTCACCTTATTTCAGAGGATTTCGTTAATTATTGTTTAATGTATAAGGGGAAATGATTTTAAATAAGTCCCAATACAAGAATTTAATTAAGTAATTATGGTTGGCTTGCCTGACACTGGTGTCCGGCGCCATCACGATCCTTAGTGGATTTTGGGTCGTGACAATATGGTATCAGAGCACTAGGTTCCCTTGGGTCTCACGAGTCATGAGCAAGTCTAGTAGAGTCTCGCGGATCGGTACGGAGACGTCTGTACTTATCTTCGGGAGGCTATAGGGATTTTAGGAGCACTTCCCTTCTTGATTTCCTCATTGTGTGATTTGATTCCTTTGAGGCTTATGCCTTGTTTCCTTCCCAATTGATCTTATGCGACGCGAAGCGCTGGTCATGAATCGGCGAGTGAGTAATTGTAATGGTACTATGAATGTGGTGCAGGATGTTTCTCCCGGCGTGGTTGTTTGAGCTATTGTCGTCGCCTTGTGGGAGGATATTCTGTCGTTCAGCTCGGTAGCTATACTTCTGAGAGCTCTGAGGCTAGGAACAAGTTGCCAGGATGCTTATGAACGGTTGTTGCGCGGTATTGATGTGATGGTAGGATGCATTCCTATGTATCGGGGCAGTGAATGACTTGAAGGGAGGTTTACTCAGTGCATGCTTCAGAGATTCAGTATTTTATTTCCAGTAGAGGGAAGCAATTGGCCTATGTATGTCCAGATTTGGATTGATGGAGTAACAAGACTTGGTGTTTTCAAGTGTGGTTGAATTTTTATCCGCGATGCGGTGTCGTTGTCCTCGATGGAATAGGTTAAGTTCGCCGGCATTATAGTTTACTTCAATTCACCTTTTGGGACAGGATATTGTGAGATAGGATTGAAGAAGCGGCGGTCAGAGATCGCGGGGTACGGTAGATCAGGATTGAGTCGATGTTCTAATGTCGACGGTTCGAGAAAGGATGATCTTCGGAAGGGTTTAAAGTTAGCAGCGGTCTATTGGTTCAAGTGTTACTTGGATAGATTTTGATCTAAGGCATCAGCTGAGCAGCAAAGGAGGAGGAAGAACATGTGGGAAGTGTCATGCGGTGGTTAAACTTCTAGAAGGCTAGGTGTAAGAAGTGGAGGCCGAGTAGTTAAAGAAGTGAGTCTGCCCAAAGTGGGAGAGTGGCAGAGTAGTATGTGGATTCAGTGGCAGGATAACTACACCCTTGAGGAAAGTTTGGAGAGATTTGGGAGTTTCAGTGGGCAGTGGCTGGGTCTATGGACTTAATTTAAAGTATCGGCTATTATTCGGCGGGAGATTTGATATGACGGAAATGAGCTGCTTGGTATGAAGGAGGATAAAACATAACCTTGAATTGGGAGATATTATCGCACATTTAGTTGACGTCCACGAAGGGTGAATGGACTTGTGTAGCTAGTGAATGAGCACGGGCTCAGGTGGATTATCTCTTGTGAGCAGATCAGCGGTCGGGTAATTGGCAAAACTTTTGCGGAGAATCCTACTGGCTATCTGGTAAAAAGGTCGGACATGTGAATATGGTTAATGATTTAGAGTATTCATAAATGGTTTTATAGAAAGGTTTCGAGGAACTCCGCGGGTTGGTTGTGCTGGATCATGTCAACAATGAAGAAAGAACCTTGTTGGGTTCCATAGTTGTGTAATGGTGGCTTCAAGCTAAGTGGGAGAGTCCCACTACCTACTGTTGGATTGCATGGTCGTCTATTTATGAGATTCCGGTTGTTAGCATATTGATGGGTTATTTCATCTAAGGGAAAAGAACATAAGTGGTAATTTGAGCAAAGGAATTGTTAAGGGTGTGCTAGGGCTGGCCTTACTGGCTCATGTTTAGACTTGGGGAAGGATTTAGGATTTATGCCTGTATAGATGCGGGTTTCAAGGAAAGTGATTCGGCCGGGTTCTTCGTCGAGAGGGTATTCAGGTGCTAGAAGATTCATAAAGTTGATTATATTCGGGACCAAGTCAGAGTGGGTGGCTCTCAACAACGGTCCTAGTGGATTCGAAGGTTAAAACTGTGGTGCTTAGAGATTCAATCCCGCGGTGTGTTTAAAGATCGAGCTTGTGAAGCAGCTTATGATGAGAGGCAGAATTTTCTATGATGTTTTGACTTGTAGTGTAGCATAGGAAAGAAAGGGAGAGAAGGACTTCGGATTCGTAAAGGAAGTACCAGAATGGATGTACCAGTCGAGATGTAAATATGCGCACAAGGAAGGTATGAGATGGTTCGTGGGATTTGAGACAACATGGTCTCGTGCTACAAGGCCACACGGGTTGAGTGCATTATGTGTTGAATGAAGTTATTATTATTCTAAGGAAATTAAGGATAAATTGGAAGAGGTTGGATTGGTTAGCCATGGTTGAGTTGGCATACTGGTGGCAGTGATCAGTTCCTTCAGCGTGATTGAAGTTATGCAAGTGATTTGTGATGGTACGTGTGAGGCTTGACGGCCGTCGAAATTGAATCTATTCGGAAGTATTCCAGTATTATGGCCTGCTATTTGTTGGCGGATCCAGAAAAGGGCTATGGTGGTTTAGGCCACTATTTGAAGAATTGCATCTTCTTTGGTTGTGAGAATTCGCTCGTGTGTTGCTATGGTTCTCTTGGAATTAGTTGAGTAAAAAGTTCCCATGTGAGGAAGTGTTTACCATGTTAGTGGTTCAGGAGTCGTGATGAAATTCTTGTACTATCGCATGTTGGCTTGTTAGGTGCTGCGAGTGGTAAGAAATTCGAAAGTGAGGATCAAGGTAGCGGTTTGGTGTTCGCAAGGACCTCACGAGCTCGGATGAGAATGAAAGGGATTTGAATGTTTAGAGTAAGATGACATTGTCTTCAGCGTCACTTGAGATTGGTGATTTGTGAAGGAGGCTTTGCATCCTGGTTATAGATTCTTGATCGCTTTTCAGCGTTAGTGCGGCCGGTGACATGGATATGCAAACTTGTTATCTGTTACGGAAGGTCGTGGGAGCGTGTTCCACGGGAAGATTGTATAAGTGTGGCATGTAGTCACTTGACTGATTGAAGAATTAAACCAAGTATGAAGATTGTGGTGATATCGTTAATTTGAGAATTGATGCCTGGAGGGCACTCGATTTATTGGGTGGTGGACTATGGAGGATTACCTCGGTTATGATGGTTATTCTTGTGTTTTATGGGAAAAAGGGGTTATTATGGACCCAGGAAAGATAATTGGCCTAGTTCGGTACGATCAGAATCGGCTTGAGGTCTGTGGATGGATTTAAATATGAATATGGGCTCTATATCAAGCCGAATGTGTTCATTTCAGCATAGCTCTCCTTATGGAGGAGTATTCGGACGTTGCATGTTATTTCATCTTATTTCATGTAATGCTATATTGTGTCGTGTGAGTTGCGAAACAGCTTGGTAAATTTCTTATGTGTTGAGGTTCCGCGTATCGGTGGTATTATGTGAACAGGATGGCTCTTTAGTTTCAAAATATTTATCGCACCTCAGTTGTGCTTGAGTTTGTTAGCTTATGGCGCTATATGTCCCCTTAGGGATGGTATTATGCACTTAGCGTGCCTATGACCGATATTCGGTATTTTGTTGTAATGAGCAAGTTAGCTCGGTGTGAATCTCCTTATGTGAATTTTATGTGTGGATCGGGTGGCACGCCACCATGGATATGTTGTTTGGATCGGGTTGCACGCCGCAACAGTATGATGTTGAGTACAATTTTCCGGATTCTAATTTTTATGTGTTTTGTTTTCCATTTTCTGAGGGAAGTCCATATTAGCAGCGTGAGTTGAGTAGTCCCTTCCAGAGTTCGGTTTCCTTATGTATCATGTTCGAATTGGTAGCCTATTGGCATATTGTGGCATCATATGAGACTTTTGGTCATGTCTAGGGTGACTTGTTGCCTGAGCAGTTTGTATTGGGTAAGACAAGGTTATTGGATCTGGGATCAGTGCAATCGGATTGTATGAAGTATATTAGAGAGCAAAGATCATTATTTGGTTCAGAATGAGGTAATGTCCTTGTCAAGAGTGTAGCCTAGATGATTTGTTGACTTGGCAGCTGGTTATGGATTTCTACACGTCTCTTCTGTCGTGGCGGTGTTGCAAGAGTTGGAACGAGACTTGTATATATCATGTGGTGCGTTGTGAGCATCAGATTAGGGGAATGTTGGTTATTATGATCAGAGAATGTTATTATGGTCCTGTGAATGATGTGGGGCATGGTGAGAATTCAGCAAAGGTATGCAGTCATGTTCTGGTACCTTGTGTAGTGGTTACTGCGCTGTTTATATGTTGGAAGCAGGCCTGGCGGGGAATTTCAGATGTTGGAATTGGGTTCTAAGCTTATTTGTTTGAATAAAAGAGAATACCTTCAGATTTGATCGAGTTAATGTGCTTAACTGAGCTGTGGTAGCACGGGTAGGTGCTCAAGGTGTTAAACAGTGATTTCGGACAACTCCGGTGCAATTCCCAGCACGTTCGAGGACGAACTTATGTTTAAGTGGGAGAGGATGTAACGACCCGACCGGTCGTTTTGAGCTCTAGTGCGTCGTTAAGCGGTTTGAAGCCCTGAGTAGCTTCACTTCTGGTATTATGACTTGTACGTGTGGTCGGAATTGAATTCCGGGAAGTTCGGAGTTGATTTGGAGAGAGAATTCTCATTTCGGAAGCTTTAAGTTGAAAGAATTGACTAAGATTGGATTTTTGAGTAAACGACCTCGGAATAGGGATTCGAAGGTTCCAGCAGGTCCGTATGATGATTTCGGACTTGGGCATATGTCCGGATCGGGTTTTGGAAGACCCGGGAACGTTTTGGCACTTATTGTGGAAGTTAGCATTTTTGGAAGAATTTCATAAGTTTGGATTAAGGTGCATTTCAGTGTTATCAATGTCCGTTTGGGATTCTGAGTCTGGGAATAGCTCCGTATGGTGATTCTGGTGTTGGGAGCGCGATCGGAAGTGAATTCGGAGGTCTGTGGGTCATTTGGCTAAAGATAGAAGTTTTAAGGTTTTTGAGAAGTTTGAACGAAAGTGGACTTTTCGATATTGGGGTCGGATTCCGACCCCGGAAGTTGGAATTGGTCTGTAATGTCGAATATGACTTGTGTGCAAAATTTGAGGTCAATCGGATGTGATTTGATAGGTTTCGGCATCGAACGTTGAAGGTTGAATTTCTCAAGTTCATCAAGTTTGATTTGGGGTGTGATTCGTGATTTTAGCATTGTTTGATGTGATTTGAGGCCTCGAGCAAGTCCTTAAGGTGTTTTGGGACTAGTTGGCATGATTTGTTAGGGTCCCGGGGGCCTCGGGTGGATTCCGGATGGTTAACGGATCGAATTGGAATTTGGAGGAAGAATTGAAGTTGCTGGCTGCTGGTGTAACCGCACATGTGAGACATGGGCTGCAGGTGCGACGCCACAGAACCGGCCCTAGTGTCGCAGAAGCGGAAGTGGCTGGCTGAGCAAGGACCGCAAATGGGGTCGTTTTTGCCGCAGATGTGGGTCCACACCTGCGGAAGGAGAGGCGCAGGTGCGGGAATGCTGGAGGCAGAAAGGTTATATTAAATCGGGGGTTGGGTTCATTTCAACCCCATTTCTTCCATTGGAGCCGAATTTTGGAGCAACCTTGAGGTGCCATTTTCACCACCAAGCATAAGGTAAGTAATTTATGCTAGTTTTGAGTTAAATACTTGGATTATATATGGATTAGAGCATGAAAATTAGTGAAAAATTGTGAGTTTTGGTGGAAGGCCTAGAAAATTATATTTTGAATTTTCACCACGATTTTGGTCATGAAATTGAGAGTAAATTATATATTTGAGTTCGTGAGGTCATGGGTAAACTTTATCTTCGAAAAATTTCGAAATCCGGGCACGTGGGCCCGAGGGCGATTTTGTCAACTTTTCGATCGGGGTTAGAAATTTGTTATAAATTGGATTATAATGAGTAGTTGATCTCATATTAATGGGTTTACATAATTATTGGCTAGTGTTGGAGCATTTTGATCGATTTGAGTCTTCGAAAGGGGCGTGGATTGCCGGTTATGAAACATCGGAGCGAGGTGAGTCTCCTTTCTAACCTTGTGAGAGGGAATTGTCCCCATAGGTGAATTAATTGAACATACGTGCTGCTATTTGTGGGGGCTACGTACGCACGAGGTGACGAGAGTCCGTGCGTAGCTAATATTATGCCTATGTCCGGGTAGTCTAGGACCCAAAAACATGCTTACTTGTAATAATTGTAACTTTATTGATGGTTAATTTGCTTAAATAATATCGAAGTGGCAAATGATTTTCTAAAAGAGTCAAACTTCATTTTCTTGACTTGTAAAAGAGAAATGTACACCTCCTTGAACAATTGTTTCCAGATGAAGTCTTGATTGACTGTTTGAATATGTATCCCTATGTGTACTTGCGTCGCACGTATGATTCACGAGCAGGGTGATTGTTATTTGTATTTGACCGCATCGCATGTATGATTTGCGAGCGGGATAATAGATGCATCTATAGTTTGCGCCATTCGACCCTCTGGCAGTGCACATTTTAAATGTTGTCGGATCGGGCCGTACGTCCTCGGCATGATTTGCGCATGCTTGTAATGCTTTTCTTGAAACTTATTGAAGTTGACATTGTTTCTTCCCGGCTTGAGAATATATGTATAAATTATGAAAGGAAACTTTGGGAATTTTCACATAAAAATGAAGAATTGTTTACATGTTTCACTCCGTTGAATTATAATCATATTTATATAAATCTTCGATTTGTCATATTATTGATGTATCATTATTGGACCGCTAGTAAGTGTCGAAGTCGATCTCTCGTCTCTACTTCTTCGAGATTAGGCGGGATACTTACCGAGTACACGTTGTTTTCGTACTCATGCTACACTTGCTGTGCATTTTTGTTGCACAGGCATATGCATCTCTAGCGGCTTAGTGGACGTAGCAGCATGGTTGATACAGAGACTTAGGTGAGCTGCACTTTTCGAGACGACCCGCAGCTGGCAGAGTCCCCTTCAGATTTTCATATTTACCTTCTGTTCTATCTGTACTACGGACAATTGTTGTATTGTATTGTTTCTTAGAGATAGCTCATGTACTTGTGACACCGGGTTCTGGGATGGTTATGAGATTGTTCAATATTAAAAATTGCTAAAGACTTCACCTTATTTAAGAGGATTTCGTTAATTATTGTTTAATGTATAAGGGGAAATGATTTTAAATAAGTCCCAAAACGAGAATTTAATTAAGTAATTATGGTTGGTTTGCCTGACAGTGGTGTCCGGCGCCATCACGATCCTTAGTGAATTTTGGGTCGTGACACAAACCACTCCGAAGCTCACCCGAGCCATCGGGGCTCCATACCAAACATGCACACAAGTCCAAAAACATCAAACGAACTTGCTCACGCGATCAAAACCCAAAAATAACACCTAGAACTGCGAATCGTACACCGAAACAAATGAAATTTTCAAAAAAACTTTAGAACTTCCATTTTAATTACTGGACGTCCGAATCACGTCAAATCAACTCCATTTTGCACCAAATTTTGCAGACTAGTCATAAATACAATAATGAACTTATACCAAGTTCCAGAACCAGAATCCGGATCCGGTAGCAACAAAGTCAAACTTCGGTCAAACTTGAAATTTCTTTAAACCTTTAAACTTTTAATTTTTCAACAAATTGCCATAAATCAAGCTAGGGACCTCCAAATTCGATTCTAGGCATATGCACAAGTCCTAAATCACAATACGGACCCAACGGGACCGTCAAAACACGGATCCAGGTCCATTTTCTCAAAACGTTGATCGAAGTCAACTCAAATGAGTTTTAAAGCACGATTTCACATTTTAATTAACTTTTTGCATAAAAACCTTTCGAGAAAAGACACGGACGGGGCCTGCAAATCGAGGATGGATAAATAGAACTATTTAGGGTTTCAAAACACAGAATTGAGGGTTAAAACTATAAATGACCTATCGGGTCATCACATCTCCACCTCTTAAGTAAATTTTCATCCTCGAACGGACATAGAAAAGTACCTGGACTAGGGAAAAGGTGTGTATATATACTTCGTATGTCCAAATCGGACTCCCAAGTGGCTGCCTCGATCGGTTGACCTCTCCACTACACTCGAACTGAAGGATAAGTCTTTGACCTCAACTGTCGGACCTGCCGGGCTAGAATAGCCACTGGCTCCTCCTCATAAGTCAAATCCTTGTCCAATTGAGTTGAGCTGAAATCTAACACATGGGACGGATCACCGTGATACTCCGGAGCATAGACACATGGAACACTGGATGAACTACTGATAAACTAGGTGGCAATGCGAGCTTGTAGGCCACCTCACCCACTCTCTCAAGAATCTTAAAGGGTACGATATACCTAGGGCTTAACTTGCCCTTCTTTTCGAACCTTATCACACCCTTCATGGGTGAAACCCGGAGCAATACCCTCTCTCCAACCATGAATGCAACATCACGAACACTATGGTCGGCATAACTCTTCTGCCTGGACTGAACCGTGCGAAGTCGATCCTGTATAATCTTGCCCTTATGCAAAACATCCTATTCCAAATCTGTACCCAACAACCGAGCTTCCCTCGGCTCGAACCATCCAACTGTCGATCGACACTACCTTCCGTATAATGCCTCATAGGGGGACATCTGAATGCTCGACTGGTAGCTGTTGTTGTAGGCAAACTCCGCAAGCGGCAATAACTGATCCCAAGAACCCCCGAAATCCATAACACAAGCGCGAAGCATATCGTCCAATATCTGAATAGTGCGCTCGAAGTGTCCGTCTGTCTAGGGACGAAATGTTATGCTCAACTCAACCCGCATGCCCAACTCACGTTGTATAGCTCACCAAAAGTGCGAGGTAAAATGCGTACCTCGATCAGGAATGATAGAGATGGGCACACCACGAAGACGGAGGATCTCGCGGATGTAGATATCAGCTAATCGCTTTGAAAAATACGTAACTGCCACTGGAATAAAATGTGCCGACTTAGTCAACTTGGCCATAATGACCCATACCGCATCGAACTTCCATTGAGTCCGTGGGAGTCCAACTACGAAAACCATAGTGATATGCTCCCATTTCCACTGAGGAATCTCTAACTTCTGAGGCAAACAACCAAGCCTCTAATGCTCGTACTTAACTTGCTGACAATTTAGACACCAAGCTACATATGTAACTATATCCTTCTTTATCCTTCTCCACCAATAATGCTGCCGCAAGTCCTGATACATCTTGGCGGCACCCGGATGAATAGAATATTGGGAACTATGGGCCTCCTCATGAATCAACTCATGAAGCCCATCCACATTGGGCACACAAGTACGACCCTGCATCCTCAAATATCATCTCTAACAACAACCTACTTGGCACCACCGTGCCACACTGTGTCCCTAAGGACAAGCAAATGAAGATCATCATACTGATGCTCTCAGATGCACTCATACAAGGAACACCGAGCGACTGTACAAGCTAGAACACGACCTGGATCTGAAGAATCTATCCTCTTGAACTGATTGGCCAAAGCATGAACATCTGATGCGAGCAGTGTCTCACCAACTAGAATGTACATCAGGCTTCCCATACTCACTGCCTTTCTACTCAAGGCATCAACCACCACATTGGCCTTCCTGGGATGATACAAAATGGTGATATCATAGTCTTTCAACAGCTCCAACCACCTCCTCTGCCTCAAATTGAGATCCTTTTGTCTGAACAAATACAATAGACTCCGATGATATTTGAATACCTTGCACGACACGCTATAAAGATAGTGTGACTGCCAACTCTAAGTCATGAAAATGGTAATTCTTCTCATGAACCTTGAATTGCCGCGATGCATATGCAATCACCCTTCCATCCTGCATCAATACTTCACTGAGCCCAATACGAGATGCATCACAATACACCGTGTAAGATCCTGAACCGGTGGGCAACAACAACACTGGCACCGTAGTCAAAATAGTCTTGAGCTTCTGAAAGCTCAACTCACACTCATTCGACCATCTGAACGGGGTACCCTTCTTGCTCAATTTGGTCAATGGGGTTGCTATAGATGAAAACCCCTCCACGAACTGGCGGTTATAACCCGCCAAATCCAGGAAACTCCGGATCTTTGTAGCTGAAGTAGGTGTAGGCTAGTTTTGAATTGCCTCAATATTATTAGGATCTAACTTTATGCCCTCAACCGATACAACGTTCCCCAAAAAGGCGACGGATTCTAACCAAAACTCACACTTTGAAAACTTGGCATATAACTGGCTAGATCTCACAGTCTGAAGTACAATCCAAAGATACTGCTCATGCTCCTCTCGACTGCGGGAGTAGATCAAGATATCATCAATAAATACAATCACAAAGGAATCCAAGTAGGGCTTGAACACCCGGTTCATCAAATCCATTAATGCTGCTGGGGCATTTGTCAACCTAAATGACATCACTAGGAACTCATAATGCTCATACCGAGTCCGAAAAGCCATCTTAAGGACATCGGATGCCCTAATCTTCAAGTGATGGTAGCCAGACCACAAATAAATCTTTGAAAACACTTTGGCAACCTGAAGCTGATCAAATAAGTCATCAATCCTCGGCAATGGATACTTGTTCTTAATAGTGACCTTGTTCAACTGGCGATAGTCTATACACATTCTCATCGATCCATCCTTCTTCTTCAGGAACATTAGGGGCGCACCCCAGGGCGAGACACTAGGTCTAATGAAGCCCTTATCAAGCAAGTCTTGCAGCTGCTCCTTCAATTCTTTCAACTCAGGCGGGGCCATATGGTATGGCATAATAGAAATGGGCTTAGTGCCCGAGGCCAAACTAATACAGAAGTAAATATCTCTATTGGGTGGCATCCCTGGCAGATCTGCAGGAAACACCTTTGGAAACTCATGGACAACTGGTACCGAAACCATGGAAGGAACCTCTACACTAGAATCGCGAATATAAGACAAATAAACTAGACACCCCTTCTCGACAATACATTGAGCTTTCATATAAGTGATAACCCTGCTGGTAGAATGGCTAGGAGTCCCCCTCCACTCTAATCGAGGCAACCCCGGCATGGCTATGGTCACCGTCTTGGCGTGACAATCCAATATAGCATGGTAAGGTGACAACCAATCCATACCCAAGATGACATCAAAATCTACCATATCAAGAAGTAGGAGATCTACGCTAGTCTTAAGACTCCCAATAGTAACCGCACACGAGCGATAGACACGATCTACAATAACAGAATATCCCACAGGTGTGGACACATACATAAGAGCACTCAAAGAATCACAAGGCACAACCAAATATGAAGCAAAATAGGATGACACGTAGGAATAAGTAGAGCCCAGATCAAATAGAACTGAAGCATCGCTATGGAAAACTGGAACAATACCTGTGATAACGGCGTTAGATGACTCAGCCTCATGCCTAGCTTGGAAAGCATAAAATTGAGGCTGGGCCCCACCGTTCTAAACTATGTCTCTAGGACGGGCTCTAGCTAGCTGGACTCCACCTCTAACGACCTGACCTCTACCTCTAACAGCCTGACCCCCACCTCTAACTGCCTGACCCCTGCCCCTAGCTAGCGAGCGGGCGGTGGAGCAACGGTGCTGGAATTATGGCACGAGAACTCTATTGTGGCATGTCACCCAATAATCTCGGACAGGACCACCTGATATGCCAATGCCACGGTGGCTGTTGAAACTAAAATTGACCCGAATGGGCCGGATAACCACGATGATAACTCTGAATCGGAGGCGCACTAATAAGAGCTGATGGTGCAATGTAGGATGGGTGCCCAAAATAAGGCACTTAAGGACCACGGCTCCCTGAAGCACTGTGCGATGCCTGAACCGCTGACTGAAATGGCCTGGGAGGATCGACTCTACCAAAAGTACCCCTTCCTCCAGATGAGACACCATTGAACCACCAGAATGACGAGGCCTTTTATCCAACACCTGCCCCCTCTCTTGAGAACGAACCATCTCGATCTGCCTAGCAATGTTTGCATCCGTCTAGAAGGAAATATCACTCCCGGTCTCCTTGGCATCTGTAGCCTAATAGTGTAAGTGAGTCCATCAGTAAATCTCCTCACTCACTCCCTCTCAATAGGAAGCAAGATAATGACCTGACGAGCTAGGTCCACAAAACGTGTCTCGTACTGGGTAACGGTCATCTACCTTGCTGAAGATGCTCAAACTGCCCGCGGTACTCCTCTCTCAGGGTGACAGGGATGAACTTCTCTAGAAATAGATGTGAGAATTGATCCCAAGTAAGTGCACGCACTGCTGGTATGGTCAACACATAATCTCTCCACCACCTCTTCCAGAGCACCTCATGGCAGCGGTCAAGATAATCTTGTGGGTCCTCAGAAGGTGCACCACTAAAGTGAACTGAAAAGAGCTTAGTAAACTTGTCCAATCTCAATAAAGCTCAGAATACATGGTAGGCTTATCACTAGCCTCTGCCGCAATAACCGGCTAAACTACCCCAACTGGCAGGGCTGTTGGAGTCTGATACTGGGAGCCATCTGCTCCGGAGTGTAAGAAGCGGGAGTCTATCCTCCTCCCCTAGCCCGAGAGACGGCTAGTGCTATCGGAAATGTGTCGGCTTGGGACACACTCTCCATAATGATCACCAAACGGTCTAGAGCGCCCTGAAGCACTAGAGTGGCTATGAACCCCTCCGGAACCTGAGCTGGTCCAATAGGTATAGTCTAAGCTGGAACCTCCTCATCAAAATCTACCTGAGGCTCCACTACTGGTGCTGTTGCCCGAGATCTAGGCTGAGCTCTACCTCGGCCTCTGGCGTGACCTCTGCCTTTACCTCTGTCGTTAGTAGGAGCTGCCACTGGGGGCTCCAGCTGCTGTCCAGCTGTAGATGCGCTACGTGTTCTCTCCATCTACGAGAGAACAAGAATAGAAGAGTTCAATCATCAATGATAGATTAAAATCGTACGACAGAGAAGAATAGAAGTGAAATTGTTCCTAAAATTCATAGTCTCTGGAGGATAAGTACATACGTCTCCGTACTGATCCTCCAAACTCTACTAAGCTTGCTCGTGACTCGTGAGACCTATGTAACCTAGTTCTTTGATACCAGCTTGTCACGACCCAGAAATCCCACCCTCGGGACCATGATGGCGCCTAATGTTTCACTTGCTAGGCAAGCCAACGTCAAAATAGTTTATCCATTTTTAACAATTCAGATCAAATAATAATAAAAAGCTCAAATGACTAAAATAAATCTAAGGTGATGTACGGAAAACCATAAAAATTGCAATATCTAATACAATCCTGAATCTAGTGTCACAAGTGCACGAGCTACTAGAATAGTACAAATAAAGATCTGAATAAAAGTAAAGATGTCTGAGGGAAAGTACACAACTAAGATAAAGAAGAAAGGGACTTTAGGGATTGCGGACGCCGAACAGTTGTACCTCAAGTCTCCACTCAATAGCTGACCCGAGCAATCTACGGACCGCCGCTGGGACCGACTCAAAAATTTGCACAAGAAGTGCAAAGTCTAGTATGAGCACAAACGACCCCATATACTTTGTAAGTGCCGAGCCTAACCTCGACGAAGTAGTGACGAGGCTAAGGCGGTCGCTTACAATAACCTGTACGCAATATAAAATAACGACAGGAAAGGGAAATTTACATAAACGAAATAAGGCAGTTAACTCATGAAACAACTCAATCCTTAAAGGAAACCAGTAAATGCTAAAATTACCAATCCTTGGAATCTCGTACGAAAGTACCAAAAACAACACAATGCAATAAGGAATGTAAATCACATAAACTGTTGCGGCGCCCAACCCGATCCCACCATACAACACAATTCTCCCTTATTCCACCATAATAATATCAACAATAATAAGTAAATATATGTTGTGGTGCACAATCCGATCCTACCATATAATCAGAATTGATATCATAATTCACCCTTATTTCACCATATCAATCCACCCTTAGTGCAACCCGATCCCACCATATCAATATAAATTCACCCTAATTCCACATGTTGTGGCGTGCAACCCGATCCACAAATAAATAAACAAGTGCAATCAATTTAACAAATCGAATCACAATAATTTCCACGATTAACGAATATGAAAGCTATAATTCAATAAGGAATCTCGTAACAAATCATGAAAGGTTACAATTAACACTGAGCAACAAGACGAGTCAAATACATAGCAGTTAAGGGGTACAAGTAAGACAATTAAGACAATTATCAATTAAGCATGAAAACATGGAAGGAAAATAATAAAAGATGACAAGTAGCAAGTTAAGGCATAAGAGGCAACTAAGGCATGTAACAATTAAGACATGGAACAATATAATTAATGAAATACGGGTAGGCATGGAAACAAGTAGTTGGAGGCGTATAGACACTAGTAACCTTGCATATACGCCGCTACACATGAGATTCACATAGAGCATAGCTCGAGGGTTCCTATTCCTCAAATCAAGGTTAGACCCAACACTTACCTCACTCCGAAATCAACTCAAAGTTCAACCACGGCCTTGCCTTTCGAACAAGACTCCAAACCAACCAAATCTAAAAGATTATTGACTAAACGATTCAAAATAAGCTTTAGACTCTACTCACGAATGAAAGAGATTCAATTTAGATCATTATTGAAAAAGTCAACAAAAGTCAACCCTGGGCCGGCTTGGTCAAAACCCGAAATTCGGACCAAAACCCGATTACCCATTCACCCCCGAGCCCAGTTATGTAATTAGTTTCAAAATCCGACCTCGATTCGAGGTTTAAATTCTAATTTTACACAAATTCCTAATTCTACCCAAATCCCCAGTTTCTACCATAAAAATCCTAGATTTAATGTTGAAAACTTCTGAAATGTAATGGATAATTACGAGAAAGTAGATTAAGGTCACTTACGAATGAATTTAGGAAGAAAAGGTCTTGGGAAATTCGCCTCTAGGGTGTTTATGGTTGAGAATTTGAAAGAATGAGCTAAAATCTCGGTTTCTCAGCTTTTTGTCCAGGCGCAGATGTCACAATTGCAACTTGGGGTTTGCAATTGCGAACCCCGCAAATGGGAGACATGCTTCACAAATGCGATGAAGCCCCATCTCTGTTATCATCACATTTGCGATGACTTGTTCGCAAATGCGACCCATTGATCGCGATTGCGATCTCAATTGACCAAGCCTGTCAGGACCCCAGTTCGCCCTCCGTGAACTATCATGACGGCACCTAGTCTCTACGACTAGGTAAGCCTAACAAATGCGGAAAAAGAAACAATTGCGGAAAGAAAGTAATTAAAAACCGAGATAACAAAGTTGAACAGTGTTTAAGATGCCGTCTGACATATAATAGTACAAGAATCTCAATCTAACACTCCCAAAATCCGGAACCCCATGACTCACAAGCTAAAAGATTACATAGTAAGCTCTAACTCCAGAAATGTCTAAATCCAATGATCTCGTCTCACCTAGTACGAACCGCTCAAGCAATAAGCCACCCCGGCATGATCAAATGTCTCATATGATGCCACAAATGTGCCAATAGGCTATGAAATTGAACGTGACAAAAGGAAAATGAATTCTGGAAGGAACTACTCAACTCACGCTCTAATATGGACTTTCCTTAGAAAATAGGAAGCAAGGCATACAAAAATAGCATATAGAAAACTGTACTCAACATCACACTGTTGCGGCGTGAAACCCGATCCAAATAACATACCCATGGCAGCGTGCCACCCGATCCACACATAGAATTCACATAAGAAGATATACATCGAGCTAAATTGCTCATTACAACAAAATACCGAATATCGGTCACAAGCACGCTAAGTGCTTAATACCATCCCTGGGGAGACACATATTGCCATAGGCTATAAAACTCAAGCACAACTGAGGTGCGATATACGATCTGAATCTCGAGAGCCATCCTGCTCATATAACATCATCACTACGCGGAACTTCAACACATAAGAAATTTACCAATCCATTTCGCAACTCACACGGCACAATATAGCATTACATGAAGTAGCCGACAACGAATTAAAATCCAACGCCTGAATACTCCTCCATAAGGAGAGCTATGCTGAAACGAACACATTCGGCCTGATATAGAGCCCATATTCATATTTAAATCCATCCACAGACCTCAAGCCGATTCTGATCATACCGAACTAGGCCAATAATCTTTTCTGGGTCCATAATAACCCTTTTTCCCCATAACACACAAGAACAACCATCATAACCGAAGTAATCCTCCACGGTCCACAACCTAATAAACCAAGTGCCCTCCAGGCATAAATCCTCAAATTAACCATATCTCCACAATCTTCATACTTGGTTTCATTCTCCAATCAATCAAGTGACTACCTGCCATGCTTATACAATCTTCCCGTGGGACACGCTCCCACGATCTTCCGTAACAGATAACAAGCCTGCACATCCAGGCTAGCGGCTGCACTAACGCTGAAAAGCGATCAAGAATCCATAACCAGGATGCAAAGCCTCTCTCACAAAACACCGATCCCAAGTGACGCTAAGACAATGCCAGCTTACTCTAATCATTCAAAACACCCTTTCCTGCTCATCTGAGCTCGTGACATCCTTGTCAATACCAAACCGCAACCTTGATCCTCACTTCCAATTCCATACCACCCACTGCGCCCAACATGCCAATCTCTAAGTAGTGGTCTAAGCCACCAATCATTTGCATAATTTGCTGGAGGAACTGATTACTACCACCAATATGCCAATTCAACTATGCCTAACCAGTCTATCTTCTTCCAATTTATCCTTGATTGCCTTAGAATAATAATAACTCCATTCAACACATAACACACTTCATCTGCACTCATCCCGAGTGACCGTGAATCTCGAGACCATGCTGTCTCAAACCCCATGAACCATTTCATATCTCCCAATTGCTACACTG
>NC_031998.1:49479854-49480735 GCF_001879085.1 Nicotiana attenuata
AAAATGCACAGCAAGTGTAGCATGAGTACGAAAACAACGTGTACTCAGTAAGTATCCCGCCTAATCTCGAAGAAATAGAGACGAGATGGCAACATCGACACTTACTAATGGTCCAATAATAATATTATTCATGCGATGAATCACGGATTTATTAAGAACGACAGTAAATTCAAATGAGTCACGAAACAGGTAAAGTTCCTTTTTATTAAAAGTCTCCGGATTCATGAATCCATTAATTAACAATTATCTCAAGTCGGGGAGAGCAGATATCTATCTCAATAAATCTCAAGGCAGGCAATACAAGCATGCACAACTCATGCCGAGGTCGTACGGCCCGATCCAACATAAATGTAAAATGTGCACTGCCGTGGGTCGAACGGCGCGAACCATAAATTCATATATTACCCCGCTCGTGAATCATACATGCGACGCGGTCAAATTTAACTAAACAATCACCCTACTCACAAATCATACATGCGACGCAGGTACACATAGAAATACATGCTCAAACAGCAAATTAAGAATTTATCTGGGAACATTTATCCAAATAAAAGCCAATTCTCTTTTAAAGATTTAAGAAAATGAAGTTTAATCCTCTTAGAAATTCATTTTACCAATTCGATAGGATTTAAGAAATTTAACTGTCAATAAGATCACAGATATTCCAAGTATAGCATGCTTTTGGGTCCTAGACTACCCGGACTTACACATATTAGTAGCTACGCACGGACTCTCGTCACCTCGTGCGTACGTAGCCCCCGACAACGTAGGAGCACATAACCAATTATTTCACCTATGGGGACCAATTCCCTCTTACAAGGTTAGAAAGGAGACTCACCTCGCATCGAAATTTCCTATAACCGGCTTCCAAGTCCCTTCCA
>NC_031998.1:49484704-49489734 GCF_001879085.1 Nicotiana attenuata
TTCCTCACAGTCACTCCATCTTCACAGCCCACTCAATCCTCCAAATCTCTCGGCACTCGCATTCAGTAGGTACCTGCGCTCACTATGGATGTGCAGACTCCGGAGGGTCGATTCTAGCCCAAGCGCTATAATAAGCCAATCATGGCATGAATCAAATTAACATGTTGCGGCGTGCAGCCCAATCCCATAAATATCCTCACAATCAGGCCCTTGGCCTCACTCAGTCATCAATCTATCCAGTCTCTCAAGCATACAAAAATCATGATAATTAGCCCAAATAATGATGATATAATGTATCAATAAAGGACAACAGAGGTTGGGATATTATATGCAATTAATAGTTATGAATAAGAACAAAATGGCAAATTAAGCAAATAATTCAACATGTAATACGACCTCTGTGAGTCCCAACAGTACCAACATGTAGCCTAAGCATGATTTCTAACATGACTTAGGCAGCTCAATTTCTCTAACACGCGGTGAAAATACAGATAGCGACAAGATTATTCAACTATACAGTTCCAAAGAGTCGACCAAGTCATAATTCTTATGGTGCACGCCCACACGTCCGTTACCTAGCATGTGCGTCACCTCAACATTAATCACAAAACATATAATTCGGGGTTTTATACCCTCATAACCAAGTTTAATAGTGTTACTTACCTCAAACCGTGCAAATCTCTACTCCAACACGACCTTGCCTCGCGAAATGGCCTCTGAATGCCTCGAATCTAGCCACAAACAAATTGATACAATCAACACGAGCTAAAGTAATCAATTCCATTAGAAAATACTAAGTTCTTAGTCAAAAGTCAAAGAGTCAACCCAAAAGTCAACCCCCCAGGCCCATGTCTTGGAATCCAATAAAAGTCACAAAATCCGAACACCCATTCAACTACGAGTCCACCATACCAAAATTTCTCTAATCCGACACCAAAATCTCGATCAAATCCCAAAAATTTGGCCTAAGGACTTTCCTTCATTTTCCCCCAATGTTTCAACCCAAATCACTAATTAAATAATGAAATCAAAGACATAATCATGGAATTTAACCAAAACTAAGTAAGAATCAGTTACCCCAATCACTCCCTTGAAAATCTCTCCAAGAATCGCCTCCCACCGAGTTCCCGAAATCAAATTTGTGAAACAAACTCAAACCCTCATTTTTGAATTATTTACGTCTGCCCAGATATCCTTAATCGCGATCCCGGATAATGCTTCGCGATCGCGAAGCGCAACTCAACAGCCCAGTAATTTAACCCTACGCGAACGCATAAATCCCCATGCGAAAGCGAAGGACTGCTTCCTCAACCTACACGATCGCGTCCCTCTTCACGCGATCGCGAAGAGCAAATGCGTGACCTCA
Organism: Nicotiana attenuata; assembly: GCF_001879085.1. Classification (NCBI taxonomy): domain Eukaryota; kingdom Viridiplantae; phylum Streptophyta; class Magnoliopsida; order Solanales; family Solanaceae; genus Nicotiana; species Nicotiana attenuata. Next base: position 49,486,071 of record NC_031998.1, read on the forward strand.
GTTGTTGCCTCATATACTCTACGGGAACACGACTTTAGCCACGCGTTCATTATTCACTAATCCCACAACTACGCGATTGCGGTCCCCGTCTCGTGAACGCGTAGAATAAAGACCACCACTGCCCAATTAAGCCTACGTGATCGCATATAAGGAAGCAAGATCAGTGCACCAGAAAATTTCAGCAAATCTCCAAGTCCAAAATTTGACCCGTTAACCATCCGAAATCCACCCGAGGCCCTCGGGGCCTCAACCAAATACACCAACAAGTCCTAAAACATGACACGAACTTAGTCGAGCCCTCAAATCACATCAAACAATGTTAAAACTATGAATCGTGTATCGATTCAAGCCTAATGAACTTCTGAACTTCTAACTTCTACATTCGATGTTGAAACCTATCAAATCACGCCCGATTGAACTCAAATATTGCAGACAAGTCACAAATGACACAACGGCTCCACTCCAACTCCCAAAACCCCAATCCGAGCCTGGTAACCACAAAGATAACTCATGATCCAACTTCTAAAGTTCCAACTTTTTCCATTTCAAGCCTAATTCAACTACGGACCTACAAATTACAATTCGAACACACTCCTAAGTACCCAACAGAGCTAACGGAATGATCAAAACTCCATTCCAGAGTCGGTTACACATAAGTCAACATCTGGTCAACCTTTTCAACTTAAGCTTCCAACTTAAGACTAAGTGTCTCAACCCATTTCGAAACCTCTCCGAAACCAAACCAAATACCTTGGCAAGTCACATAGAAACTATTAAGCATAAAATGAGTATTAAATGGGGGAATGGGGCTACAACTCTCAATACAATCGGTCGGGTCGTTACAGCAAGTGGTATCAATATTAGTTGAGCCAAAGTGTCGAACATGCTCAGAAACTGGGCGAGAGTCTCCTGGAGAGCCGGTGCAGTAACAGGCGTCTTAGGTGCCTGCTCTCCAACTGGAGTTATTGGTGGCTCCTTTGTAGCAGCTCGTGCAGGTGCTCTGGCTGCACCACGTGGACGTCCCTGACCTCTACCCCGGCCTCGGCCTCTCGCGGCTCTAGCAGGGGGAGCGGGTGTCTGGTCATCCGATCTAGCTGTACAAAATTTAGAATCCTGAAGTCAACAACTTCGCACGATAAGGAGTCGAAGAAGTGAAATTTTTCCTAACAATTCCATAGCCTCCCGAAGATAAGTACAGACGTCTCCCTACCGATCCGCGAGACTCTACTAAATCTGCTTGTGACACATAACACCTATGAACCTAGAGTTCTAATACCAACTTGTCAAGACCCCAAATTTCCCCTGTAGGATGCCGTGACGGCACCTAGTCTCTAAGACTAGGTAAGCCTAACAACACGCGGAAACATAAAATAAAAGCTTAGGATTTCAAAACTCCAACAATTTCAAAATAAAATCTGTAAACTCAATACGTACAACTCCCCAAAACCTGGTGAGATATAAGTCACAAGCTCTAAATACAGTGCTGAACAGTCCTATACATCACTGTCTGAAAAAGTGTAAAGAAACAAGGCAGAACAAGATAGAAGGGGACTCCAAGGCCTGCAAACGCGGGCAGGTGTACCGTGAAGTCTCCAAATGCAACACAACACACTAGTGCCAGGAATTATAGGATTTACCTGGATCTGCACAAAAGCATATCCAGAAGCATAGTATGAGTAAACCCCAACGGTACCCAGTATGTGCCAAGCTTAACCTCGGTAGAGTAGTGACGAGGTCAAGTCAAGGCCCTACTGGAGATAATAAGAAACAAGACAAAATATATAACGATATAATGATAATGACAAAGGAAATGAAACAATAAGGAATTAAAGTTAACAACACAGAATCAAGACAATTAATACAACACGAAAGGAAAAATGGATTTACACGTTAAGGAAACAAACAACCAAGACAAATACTACAAATAAAGTGAGATCAATAAGGGAAACTACCGAGGTACCGCCTCGTAGTCCCTAATCATAAAAGTAACTCACAGTCTTTCCTTATATCACCGCGGGAGCCTTTACATTTAGTTTTAAAAATTATTTTCCAAAATATCACCCCGCGTTTTAGCCCACTTTTTCACACCGCATGGCTTCTAGTAGTTTCCCTACCAGCCACGCGTATCAAGCCCACCTTATCTCGCCACATGTGTTTCAACACCCACACCTTATACCACCACATGTGTATCATTAGTAACAACAGCGTGGCAGAAACCTCGTGCAAACACCCATTGTTGTGAGTGATAATTGTGGCAATATGTGGCATTGAATTATTGATTTCTCTACATGAAGAATTGATAGTAGTACTATTACAAAGGCGACTCTGCCAAAATTTAAATGAATCCCGAGAAGTTAAACATTCGTCCTCGAATATTTCTAAGAGGGGAAGGATGTTATATCTTGCAATTTCGTACGTTAAAGTTTCATCTTTAGTTAATCGAGTAGACTCGTGGATGAGATTATTTTGAGGTTATAAGCATTTATGCTATTCCTAACAAGCGATAAGTAAGTGTCGTGAAGGTTAAAGGGTAAACGAATCAAAGAAAGTGAGTTTCGTCAAAGTTTGTCAAGATGGGATAGAATATGATCCGAGCTATAATACCCTATATTTATGGACTAGTGCCATACAAGGTACCCCATAACCACGATAAGTAGGGTACATAAAGTGTGTTAAGAGTGAGTAGTATTTTAAGTAATTTGAGATAATTCTTAATTATATGGGTAATTGATCAATTATTGGGTAACAGGATATTACCTAATTAACTAAGAAATTATGGGATAAGATTAAACCCCCCCTCCCCCCCCCCCCCCCAAAAAAAAAATGTGGCAGCACCCTATCATATTTAAAGTGACTGTTAAGTCTTGCATAGATGTCACATTCTAGAGGATTTAAAGTGGCTTAGTCATCCACTAAGTAGGCCACACCCACTAAAGGTTTCCTATAACTAGTGAGATGCTTATTCCCTTAGTAACAAAGGATTAAAGATCAAGAATTGAATTGAATCTCTTAGAGAGTGGGCTGATTGTGAGTTGCCATCTTACTACAATTAGTTTGCTTCATGTTTCTTCAATATGAATTCATGTGTACCTTAAAATCAAATTGAATCTCTTATAGAGAGTGGCTAGTCGTGAGTTCTTCAAAGAGCAAAACAATTCCATACCAAATATAGATAATGTTGGTTGTTGATTATGTAAAGTGTGAATTGCAAATTCTAAGAGAATCAGTTCAGGTAAGTTAATGCTATACCTTATTTTATTTTGGCATGATCCATACGATACAAACAAAACGAGCAAATGCGCAACTTTCATAAATGATTCTATTCATAGAAGTATTAGGGGTGCCTATGTTCTTGATTCCCCATGTGTCCTATTATTCTATCGTCTGTTCATGGGTCTCAGAAAATACGTAAGTTGATAAAGTTACTTCATGATATTAATCAAAGTCATAATGGTCTTATGACATTCCGAAAGATTTTATTAACGTACTTCTCATGCATTGAATTCATTTAAACATGTACATTGACCCATGACCAGATGGCTTTATATGTGTGTTTGTGTGTTGTGTGTGTATATATATATATATATATATATATATATATATATATATATATATATATATATATATATATATATATATATATATATATATATATATATATGTG
>NC_031998.1:49489754-49508214 GCF_001879085.1 Nicotiana attenuata
GGGGGTGTATGGGATATGGGAAAAGGTTACGACATTATATACATACCAACACCTTATCAGCTGGTATACGTCGATAATTTTGCCCACAGTGGTCGAGATGATATGATAGGATGCCCTCAGAGGCTTGATGATGTTATGTACACCTATACCCATGCATGAGACGACATTTATACGCACGTGCATGACATTATAAATGTTTCAGGATTTACAAAGTGATTTAGACTTACAGGCGGAATTCCTTATTCCATGTTTCATCTATGTCTGTTATGTACTGATTTTTATGCCTTACATACTCAGTACATTATTTGTACCGATGCCCTATTTCTCGGGGCCTGTGTTTCATGCCCGCAGGTGCAGGTAGACAAGTTAACGGTCCCCTCCTTAGGATCCTTGATCAGCAAGAGTTGGTGTGCTCCATTTGATCCAGAGCTGCTTTTGATCTTGGTATGATATGTTTGTATACGTATATGTGTATGAAGGGGCCAAGTATCGTCCTTTTATAGTTGTATATTCTATAGAGGCCTGTAGATAGTTATGTATAGTTGGATAGTATGTGGCCTTGTCGGCTTCCAGTTTTGGGTGTATAGTTGTCTATAGTAGCCTTACCGGCTCGCCCCACTGTATTCCGCATTTATATGTATATATGTCTTTTGGACGGTTTTCCCTCACGTATGTTATTCATGTTTATATCTTAGACTCATATTTAAGGGTGTTCGGCAGGTAGGACTCGGCACCCGTCGCGGACCATCGGTTTGGGTCGTGACAGGCCAGCTCCTATGACTTAACTTTCCAACTTAGGGACTATGTGTCCCATTTCACTTGTCACCCGAACCAAAACCAACCACCCCCCGCAAGTCACTGTCATGCTCCAAACTCGAGGAGCGCGACCGGCGCTCAATCGAGAGAAACCGTTAAGCAAGCCTGTTGAACGCACCCTACCCAAACTCACACATGATTCAAAGAGAGTTCATAACATTGCTAGTTAACCAATAATGAGATCATGTATGCAATACCAACTCGTTTCCATATGTTACTTCATTTTAATGTCTCCAAAATACACACATTGTCATAGTTTTAAGTAGAATAGATGATTTAAACACAACATAATTCGTTCAACTTTCCCCAGCACCCATATACAAATAACCCACACTATGTCTACGGAGCCTCTAAATAGATACAAAATAGTACTACCCAAGTGCCGGCAAAAAGGCCCCGGCTACACCTCAAGTGCAATACATGAGGAACAAAAGATGCATGACCCCGAAATGGAATAAGGCTCACCAATACTGCTGGGAGGAGGATATACCGCTAACGCTGATCAACACTGCCTGCTAGGGAACCACCTGCATCCATTTAAGACGCAGCGCCCCCGGCAAAAAGGACGTTGGACAGTCGAATGTTACTAGTATGTATAAATAAACACCATCTCATTAGAATGAACAATAATACAAGTAGGGTCAATCATAATATCAATTAATGCATTGAACATCTACCAAACATCAAATGAGGGTAAGATAATTTTCAATTATATTTCCATATTTTAAGTCGGGGATGCCTTCAGGATCAATATGGCACCGTTCACCATTTAGATTTCAATTTCCAATACAATGACCACCATGTGTACGACATGGTGTCCGATCACGACCCAATCGTCTAGGTCATCCCATGTGGGACATTAACCACAATCAATATTTCAATTTCAGTGTCAATTACAGTCACCACCATGTGTACGGCATGGCGTCCGATCACGAACTGATCGGCTAGGCCATCTCATGTAAGACATCAACCACAATTACAATTTTGATTAAAGTTTTCCGATACAGTCACCACCATGTGTACGGCATGGAGTCTGATCACGACCCGATCGGCTAGGCCATCTCATAAGAGACATCAACCACAATTCTATTATTTCACTTGGCATGTTGGCCGTATTACATGTTCCACACTTTCACCTCTTTTATTTTCAAGGATCATTATCAAATATCAACATATAGAATATTTCGGAAATCATAAACCTGAAATTCATTAGTAATGGAAACTTTAAACACAAACATGTTTCTTCCCAAAGAATGGGGCACACTGACCAATCAAGAGAACACACATAAAAAATCATAAACAAACAATACACCACTTATCATTAAAAATACTCTTTCCCAAAAATGGCAATGTACAATTTCAACACCTGAGTACGTAAGAACTCGAATCACATTGGATGTATTTATAAGGAAAGGCATTAGTTAAAAACAACCATTTATGGGCATTCATTGAGTACAAGAGCTTTTAGGAAAATTCTATTTTAGAAGTCATTTAACAACAGTTGAGTCGAGGCTTATTTCATAGTCTTTCTCATTTCAATGGCACCACTAGTCACAATAATAACATAGATTCTTGGCACGTTTGCCACACACTATATCCCCCAATTCACTTATTTCATTTTCAAGTATCTTCATAGATTATCAACAAAAGATATCTTCAATCAAGACTTTAGGTACACATATGAGCAATTACGAGTGTTAAGCATATCGAGTTTTTCTCAGCCAATTGGTATAATAGTCTTCATTTAAAACACGACTCAAATCCATACCATTGTAATATACAAACCATACTTTGAACATCTATATTTTGACATAAGGCTCATTCGGAATATTCAAGTTTATATGGCATAACCCGGAATTTAGAAATTAGGAAATCTTGAGCCAACCATACTTGAAGTTACGGTAACATCATGGAATTCGATTCTAAGAGAGAAAGGTTAGCCAACATACCTTGTTTAAGCTTTCCTTAAGTTCTATTATATTCCGGAACTCTTAGCAACTTCAATCTATTTTAGGAATATAACGAGTTGAACAAAGAATTAGAAAGATGATCATGATTCTAGCTCATTTGAGCACATTACCAAACACTAGGCGTGCATTATGTTTTTAAGACCCTTTTGTGAAAGATTCCATCATCCCACTCCCTATTCTTTACCATTTTTAGCTAACAATCCTCCTACACTCTTTTATCACACATGCATGCAAGATAAACAACTCCCTTACCCAAGGATGGTATTGCTAATTACCCATTATTAGAAGAATTTCAAAATTAAGAGCTAGGGTATAGATTCTTACCTTTAAGACTTAGTGAATTTCCTTGTTAATCTTCAATGATTTAAGCAAGAATTGATGGGTAATAGGTTGAAGAACACTTCCCCACTCCAAGCACTCTCTCTCACTCCAAAAGTAACAGATTTCACCAGAAAAATGACCCAAAATACTTATATAACGCAATTGGTTTGGGTTATAAAAACCCTAAAATGAAGCCTCGAAACAGGATCTGCGGTCACATAATGCTTCTGCAGTCCACAAAGTGGGCCGCATAATTAGCCCTCCGGAGCTGACATTTTCTGCTTCAGTCTGGGACCAGTCTGCGATCTGCAGACCTGTTCTGCGATCACATAATGCGCCGCAGAACTACCATCAATGTTGGACATGTAAATGGAGTTCGGCCTGCAAAATGGTATTGCGGTCGCATAATAGGCCGTAGAAATGACTTCAAAAATGGCCAAAAAGTTTGCCTCACTCTGCGGCCTGCAGATGATTATGCGGCCGCATAATGAGCCGCAAAAACGCACACTTCTGCAAAACATTTTCCTTTAACTCCTTAGTATACTGTTCAACCCACCACAATTTTCGGGTTTTTAAGTAAAAATTTTACGGGGCCTTACAGTCACGTAACCACAATATAACATAGAGGAAGCATAAATTAGGGGATCAGGGCTAAAATACTCAAAATGACTGGCCGGGTCGTTACAGCAATGTCACTTGAACCATTTCAAATCTGAGGGATGATTAGGTGTCCTTGTGTGAAGTGCAAGTGTTTGCATTTTTTTGGATCGGAGGATGTTAAGACTCATCTTTATAATAAAGGGTTTATGGATAATTATTTTGTGTGGACTAGTCATGGAGAGGTTGATGGTAGTGATGGTATATTTCATAACATAGTTGTTGGTGAAAGTAGTAGGTCGGTGGGTAATAACGTTCAACATCCTAGATACCACGAAATGGTTGCAGATGCTTTAGGGATACACTTCGAGTTTGAACCCCGTGAAAGTGTTGAACAAGCTCCTAATGAAGAGGCAAAACATTTTTATGAACAGTTAGAGGCCGCTAGTCGTCCATTAGGTCAAGGGAGTATGCACTCTCAATTGTCTGTTGCGGTTAGATTATCAAGTATCAAATAAGATACCAATATTTCTCAAGCGGGAATGGATTTGTTTGGCCTTATGAGTGAACCAGTTGACCCAACTTAACATACCTGAAGATTTCTACAAGGCTAAAAGATTGCTTTCTAAGTTAGGACTCTAGTCTATGAGAATCGATTGTTGTGAAGATGGTTGCATGTTGTATTGTAAGGGTGATGCAGATCTAAAAAGTTGTAAATTTTGTGAAAAACCTCGTTTTAAGCAGGTTTCCAACGGGAAGAAGGTTGTTGTGAAGTCGATGCATTATTTAACTCTTATTCCTACATTAAAGAGGTTGTATGCATCGATAAGTTCCGCTTCTCATATGAGATGGCACTATGAAAATAGAAGGCCGCCTGGTGTTATGTGTCATCCTTCAGATGGGGAAGCTGGGAAGCATTTTGATAGGACGTATCTGGATTATGCTAGTGAACTGAGGAATGTTCGGTTGGGTTTGTGTGCTGCTAGTTTCAAGCCATTTTCTATTTCTGCAACACCATATTCATGCTGGCCAGTCTTTATTACGCCGTATAATCTTCCGCCTGAAATGTGTATGACTAGTCCATATATTTTCTTAAACTGTGTTATTCTGGTCCCCGCAATCTAAAGAGTTTGATTGATGTATATTTGCAACCTCTGATTGATGAGCTAAATAGTTGTGGTATGATGGAGTTGAGATATGACATATCAACTAAGCAAAATTTCAACTTGCATGTTAATTTAGTGTGGACCATTAATGATTTTCATGCGTATCGAATGTTGTTTGGGTGGATGACTGCTGGAAAGTTAGCATGTCCTTACTTCATGGAAAATGGTAAAGAGTTCACGTCAAGACATGGCCGAAAGCAGTCATGGTTTGATTCTCATTGTCAATTCTTGCCAGTTGATCATAAGCTTAGAAGGATGAAGAATGCATTAAAAAAGAATACAGTTGAACGTGATTTGCTACCTCCAATTTTGTTCGGTGAGGAAATTTGGGAGAGGGTTCAGATCTTCATTAAAGTTACCGAGGCCCCACCTTCTAGATTTCCTAGATATGGTGTTACTCATAACTGGACAAAAAAAGCATATTTTGGGAGTTGCCATATTGGAAGGATAATCTTCTCCGATACAATCTTGATGTTATGCATATTGAGAAGAACTATTTTGATAATTTATTTGACACTGATGGATGATAAGAATAAGACAAAAGATAACCTGAAGGCTAGGCTGGTAAGGTGTTCAAGACCAAGGCCAGCTACACATTCAATTTGGAACAAAGATGATAGATATGTGAGTGGGTTACAAAACTAAAGATGCCCAAGGTCTGTGCTTCGAACCTGGGAAAACATGCCAATATGGTTGAAGGAAAGCTGACTCATATGAAAAGTCATGACTGCCATATCTTCATGGAAACATTAATCCCTATTGCATTTTGTGGTTTGCCTGAAAATATCGTGAAATATCTGGAAACCCATCACAGAGATAAGTTTGTTCTTCAAAGAATTATGTTCTACCAAATCAAGGGAAGAAAACCTATTTCAATTGAATCGGAACATTCCTGTAATCAGTAATAAGCTAGAAAGGATTTTTTCGTAGTTTCTTTGATGTGATGGAACACCTTTCAATTCACCTTGTACACGAGGCGCAACTTGGAGGGCCGGTGCAGGTGGATGTATCCATTCGAGAGGTAATGATCAAACCTTGATTCATTCTTGCAATTTTCTTTAACATTATTGTCTAATATAATAATGTGCAGGACTATCAGCAAGTGTAGACGATTTGTTAAACAGAGGAATAGAATTGAAGGATCCATATGCGAAGCCTATCTTGCAAAGGAAATTGCCCATTTTTGTTCTTACTATTTCGACAATCATGTGCCATGTTCTAGAAATACGCTCAATCGGCACAATGTCCTGATGATCTATTATATCCACCAATGTCCATATTCAATCAACCAGGCCAAGGTTCTAAAGATCGATCAGAAAGGGGCCTAAGTAGTATAGAGAACAAATCAACTTCAAATCATGTGTTGCTAAATTGTCCGAAAGTTCAACCCTTTCTTAAGTAAGTGTTGACGTAATATTAATTTACATGGATTACTATTTAATTCGCTTGATGTAACTGACAAATTTTCAATGTGTCGCTTAGTGACTTCGTGAGTCAATTTGGCCATGATGCTGTATATTCTACATTTGAGGCATGGTTTAAATAGTGTGTGCATCTTACATACTTTCTCACATGTGAATATACATACTTGGTCACTTGTGAATATACTTGCTCACTTGTGATTTATTTAACACTGCATGTAGGTCAATAATCCAAACAATGGTGTTAATCAAGTTTTAAAAGATATATCTTGGGGACCTGCACCTACGGTTACAACTATGTCTAAGTATTTTGTGAATGGTTACAAATTTCACACCGTGGAATGCTCCAAGTATAAAAAAACAATAACAGTGGGGTGTGTGTCAAAGGTGGTGAAGGCAACCAAGATGGGGAAAATAATTATTATGGCATGATCAAAGAGATTCTAGAATTATCATATTCAGGTTAGCCAAATAAGAAGATCATACTTTTGCGATGCAAGTGGTTTGACCCAACACCTAGAAGAGGTACAAATGTAGACTCACACTACATCATAATTGAGGTTAATAAATAGAGGGAGTATGATCGCTATGATCTTTTTATAATTACAGAAAAAGTTAGGCAAGTGTATTATGCTCCATATCCATTGCAGAGGGATAAGGCTGGTTGGTTGGTTGTAATAAAAAATAAGCCTGTTAGTAGGGTGGAAGTTGAGAATGTGCTACATGTTGCTTACCAAAACGATACCTCAAGTGTTAACCAAATGGCGGATGATCAGTTAGAAAATGACTTGGAGCATCCTCAACGCATATTAGAAGAAGTTGATATGGAGGAAATAACAATCATAGAAAATGAGGATGAAGAATCACTTGTTGAAAATGAAATAAGTGAAGAGGAAGAATTTTCGGACGAGGAAGGATACTTCGAAGACGGCTAGCATGTTAGTTTTTTCAAGCGCTCTCAACTTATATAGATTTATATTCTCAATTCTAACATTTACTTTAATTTATGAATATGATTGGTAAGGGTTGAGGTAGGTCTAGGAAGGATAAGAGGCCTATTGATCATGAGGATAATTCTACACCCTCGCTTCCTTCCATTCCACACTTGCATCCCCCCGCTTCTGATGGTCGGCAACAATCTTCTAAGCACACATCTTTTCCACCACATCCATATACTCATTAGACTACCTACCATTCGCCCTCCCAACAGTATTCTTACCATTCTCCACCACAGGGCTATACCCCGCTTCCTCCACATGATCCTGCATATAGTTACATGGGTCCACTGAGTCAGCAGTTATAGGGCCATGTGGTGATACGCCCGTGAGCTGCTCCATTTGCTTCACCACCAGCTGGATTGCATCCATCTAGATTTCAGCCACCCAGATCACAGTAGTGGTCTGGATTGTAGCAGGGGTCAAGATGGTATCCATCTTCATCAGCGACCCCGTGTCCCTCTACACGGATTTCATCTCCTAGAATTTCTAAACTTTGCCTTCAGGATAGTAGCACTGAGCCAGATGCCTCCCCTTCTACGCACGCTTCAGATTCACCGGAGGGTGATGACCCAGAGGAAGTGTGGTATGATCGTTATCATAGGATGATCATCAGGCCTGAGGGCAACGGGTAAGATTTGTTTATTACTTTTTTATTTTTGCTGAATTATAATAGCTAGTCTTGCTTATTTAATGTAATCGCTATGTTGCAGGTTCATACCTAATCATCAGACTACAAAGATAATCACGGAATCTCTTGGCCGATTGTATGATGCACCCTATGCGACTTGGAGTGAATTTCCACCGGAGCTCGTACAGATAATTTCAACCAATTTAAGGTTTTAATACAATTCTTATATATTTAAGCATTATATTAATAATATTTTCATCTAACGTTACACACTTCATTTGCAGACTAAGTGTGCTTGGGAGGACCGGCATAACAGTTCCATTCTTGCAAATTTTGAGTTCAAATGCCGTAAGAGACTATATTTTCCCTGTTCACTCCTCTTCTAGAATTTCTAAGTGTGCCTGGGAGGACCGGCATAACAGTTCCAAGTTTTGTGTTCTAGAAGAGGAGTGGACATGTTTTATTATATTTGTAGGAAAAAAATATGGGAGGAAGATGAATCATGATGAGTTCTTCCGGAAGAAGAAGGCACCGACAGATCCAAGAAGATGGGTCAAGGACCTGGCGGAGACTACATATGTAAGTTTCATAACTACTATAACTTGAAATTAATATTTATAATATTATATAGTTAATAATTTTCTATCTTCTAAATAAAGAGTCGCTACAAGACTAATGTGGAGGACTACACTCAGAGCTTGCCACCAAATGAGCAAGGCAAGCGACCACCCATTTCAGACGAAGAAGAGCAGAAGATATGGTTGGATGTTGTCGATGGTCCTAAAAAGGGGATAGCATACGACCTTCCACAGAGATCATTTTGGCGCTACGGGGATGGATTTCAAGGAATAGGGACTTCCGCCCAGGGCGAGGCAATTGATAGGTCGACTCTCTCTTCTATAGAGAAGAAGATCGCAAAGCTGACATCAGAGCTTGAAGAGACAAGGCTAGAGAATAAAAGAGAGATAAACAATTTGATACCCTTCAAGTTTGGCTAGAAAAGAGGGACCAACAATTTAATGTCCTTCAAGGTCACCTGGCCAATCTTCTTGCTTGTGGTGCTTTCTCGATCCTCCGGTCTTGTGAGCCTTCCCCAAATGCTAATCCTTCTCGTTGTGATCCTTTGAACCATGCCGACGATGAAGGTTCTAATAGTGGAGATGGAGATGATGTAGTACAAAACACTCATTGAATGATTTTTAAACTTTTAACTTGTGAAACGTTTTGTTGTTGGGTATGATGTTTTGTTGATATATTTTAGTGGAGATGAATATGATGTTTTGTTAATATAGTTTTGATAGTTGTTGTTATTGCTAATGTTATTGGTGTAATGGCAGCAATGTAATGCTTCCATTATAGGAGATTGGTTGTTGGCAGGTGGTGCACGTATAAAACAACTGTATTTTGCCAAAAGCTTACCAAAAAACCGACCGAAGTCGGTCGGAAAAGTTCAATTGATTTTCCCAAAAATTTAAAATTACAGACCAACTTCGGTCGAAATTTTTTATTATAAATTTCAAATATTTTAACAATATCGACCGGATTTTGGTCGGAATTTTTTTTAAATTTTATATTTTTTAATAGTATCGACCGATTTCGGTCGAAATTGAACAATTTTTAAAAAAAATTAAAATTCCAACCAAAGTCGGTCGCTAATTTTAAAAATAATAAAAAATTATTTTCAAGAATACCGACCGAATTCGGTCGGTAAGTTTATTTTGTGTTAGATTATTTGGTGAAAGTGCGTTGAAATTTACCGATCGACATCGGTCGAAAATATCGACCGTCTCGGTCGATATCTATCACGATCCCAAATTTCCTTCGTGGGACATCGTGATGGCACCTAGTCTCTAAGACTAGGTAAACTTAACAATATGATGAATAATATTAAATAAAAGCTTAAAATTTAAAAACTCTAACAATTTCATAAATAAAATCTACAAAAACTCAATACGTACAACTCCCAAAACCTGGTGAGATATAGGTCACAAGCTCTAAGTATAGTGCTGATCAATCCTATACAACGTTGTTTATAAAACTGTAAAGAAATAAGGAAGAACGGGATAGAAGGGGACTCTGAGGCTTGCGGATGCGGGCAGGTGTACCTTGAAGTCTCCAAAAGCAAACTCAGCGCGCTAGTGGCGGGACTGATAAGATGTACCTGGATCTACACAAAAATATATGCAGGAGCGTAGTATGAGTACACCACAACGGTAACCAGTAAGTTCTAAGTCTATCCTCAGTAGAGTAGTGACGAGGTCTGATCAGGGCCCAACTGGAGATAGTAAGAAACAAGACGAAAGATACAACGATATAATGATAATGACAAAGGATATGAAACAATAAGGAATTTACGGAAAGTTAACAACACGGAATCAAGACAGTTAATACAACACTAATCGAAACAAGGATTTACACGTTAAGGAAACAAACAACCAAGGCAAATACGGCAAATAAAGAAAGATCAATAAGGGCCACTACGAGGTATCGCCTCGCAGTCCCAAATAAAAAAACAACTCACAGTTTTTCGTTATATCACCGCGGGAGCCTTTACATTTAGTTTTGAAAATCATTTTCCCGAAATGGCACCCCGCATTTTAGCCCACCTTATCATACCACATGGCTTCTTGTAGTTCCCCTACTAGCAACGCGTATCAAGCCCACCTTATCACACCGCATGCGTTTCAACACCCAGACCTTATACCACCGCATGCGTATCAATAGAACAAGAGTACGGCAGAAACCTCGTTTAAAAAAACAAACAATCCTCTCAAGAATAACACGTGTGACAAAACGCAACAACCCAATACAATAATATTTCATAAATTACACTTTGCCTCAATAGAGACCACGGCCTTTGTAACTCAATACGAACTCAACAGCAAGATATTCCAAGGATAGCAAATTTCAAGTAAAGAATCCCACGGTTAAATAATGAATACAGAACTAAAGAAAGCAAGTAATTCAACTAAACATGTAGGACAAGTTGCAAATAAGAGATAAGACAATTAGACATATGAAATTAGACTTAACATGGTGACTATAACATGTTAAAGTAACTCAATTAAAGCATGAAAAGGAAGCTATCTAGCTAAAACCGGAATTTCAAAACATTTAGCCCGTGTATGCACTCGTCACCTTGCGTACATGGGCTTCACATATCACAATTATTACAACATACCAAATAGTAAGGGGAATTTCCCCCACACAAAGCTAGACAAGTCACTTACCTCAAACCATGCTAAATCAATCAACTAGAAGGCCTTTCCCTCGATTTTCCAACTTCGAACGGCTCGAATCTAGCCAAAACAATTTCATGCTATAAATATAACTATAGGAAACTAATTTAAATTATGAAATTATGATCTTAGCAAAAAATTGAAAAATCGCCCTAAAAAGTCAACCTGAACCCGTGTCTCGGAGCCCGACCAAAATTACAAAAATTGAACACCCATTCGATATCGAGTCCAACCATCCCCCAAATTCCGATTCTACGAAGGCAGCCTCTACATCCGCGAGTCCGCTTCTGCAGACAAATGACCGCACATGCGGTCACAGCTGGGCAAGGAAACTTTCGTACCTGCAGCTCGAAGGCCGCTCCTATGGTGCCGCACCTGCAACCCAAGATGCGCGGGTGTGATTGCACCAGTCACAGCCCGGCTTCAACAATTTCACACAAGTCCAATCTTGTTCCAGATTCGATCTGAATCACACCTGGGGGCCCTGTGACCCCGCCCGAGTATACAAACTAGTTCCATAACACATAATGGACCTACTCGAGGACGAAAATCACATCAAACAACTTAAATTCAACGAATCGCAACCCAAGTTCAAGCCTAAGCAACTATGAACTTCCGAATTCCTCAACCGACGCCGATTCATACCAAAACAACTCCGATTGACACCAAATTTTGCACACAAGTATAAATGATATTAAAACATATTCTAACTTTTGGAATCGGGATCGGACCCCGATATCAATAAAGTCCACTCCCGGTCAAACTTCCTAAATTCCTTAAATTTCATATTTTTGCCAAATCACACTGAAACGACCTACGGACCTCCAAATTAACATCCAGATGTGCTCCTAAGACTGAAATCACCATACGGAGCTATTGGAACCATAAAAACTACATTTCGGAGTCGTCTTCACACAAGTCAAACTACGGTCAACTCCTACGACTTAAACTTCCAACTTAGGGACTATGTGTCCCATTTCACTCCGAAACTCACCCGAAATGAAAACCAAACACCCCTGCAAGTCACATAACTACTATATAACATAGACGAAGCATAAATTTGGGGATTGGGGCTAAAATACTCAAAACGAGCGGCTGGGTCGTTACATCCTCCCCCTCTTAAAACAAACTTTCATCCTCGAATGAGTATTGAGACATACCTGAAGTGGTGAAAAGATGAGGACAATGGCTACGCATATTATGCTCGATCTCCCAAGTCACCTCCTCGATTGGCTAACCCCTCCACTGAACCTTCACTGACGCAAAGTTCTTCGACCTCGACTTTCATACCTGCCTATCTAAAATGGCTATCGGCTCCTCAACATAAGATAGATCCTTGTCCAGCTACACTAAGATGAAGTCTAACACATGAGACAGATCGTCATGACAATTTTGGAGCACAGAAACAAGGAATACTGGATGAATTACAGCTAGACTAGGTGGTAGTGCAAGCCTGTAGGCCACCTCTCCAATCCTCTCAAGTATCTCAAATGGTCTGATATATCTAGGGCTCAACTTGCCCTTCTTCCCGAACCTCATAATACCCTTCATGGGTGAAACCCGAAGCAAGACCCGCTCCCCAACCATGAGTGCAACATCGCAAACCTTTCGATCTGCATAACTCTTCTGTCTAGATTGGGTTGTACAAAGTCGATCCTGAATCAATTTAACCTTTTCCAAAGCATCCTGAACCAAGTCTGTACCCAATAGTCTAGCCTCGCCCAGCTCAAACCAACCTACTGGAGACCGACACCACCTACCATGCAAAGCCTCATACGGGGCCATATGAAGCTCGATTGATAGCTATTGTTGTAGGCAAACTCCGCAAGCAGCAAGAAGTGATCCCAAGAACTCCCAAACTCCATCACACATGAACGGAGCATATCCTCCAATATTTGAATAGTGCGTGGACTGCCCATCCGTCTAAGGGTGAAATGTTGTGCTCAACTCAACTCGGGTGCCTAACTCATGTTGTACGGCTCTCCAGAATCGCGATGTAAACTACGTACCCCGATCAGAGATGATGGATACCGGCATGCTACAAAGCCTGACAATCTCGCGAATATAAACTCGAGCCAGCTACTCAGAAGAATAAGTAGTCACCACTGGAATGAAATGAGCTGACTTGGTCAACCTATCAACAATCACACAAAGTGCATCGAATTTCCTCTGAGTCCGTGGGATCCCAACAATGGAATCCATACTAATCTTCTCCCATTTCCACTCCGAAATCTCTAGCTTCTAAAGCAATCCAGCTGGCTGATGATGCTCCTACTTCACCTGCAGACAATTTAGGCACCAAGCTACATACTCCACTATGTCCTTCTTCATCCTCCTCTAAATAATGTTGCCTCAAGTCCTAATACATGTTTGCGGCACCTGGATCAACGGATTACCGCGAACTGTGAGCCTCATGGAGAATCGACTCAAGTAAACCATCTACATTGGGCACACATAGCCTGCCCTGCATCTGTAATACACCGTCATCTCATATAGTGACCTCATTTGCATCGTCGTGCTGAACCGTGTCCTTTAGGACAAGCAGATGGGGGTTTTCATACTGACGCTATCTGATATCATGAAGAGGAGACCGAGAAACCACACAAGCCAAAACTCGATCAGGCTCATAAATATCCAATCCAACAAACTGGTTGGCCAAGGCCTGAACATCCAATGCTAATGGACTCTCCGCTGCTGGTAGATATGCTAAACTGCCCAAACTCTCCGCTTTACGACTCAAGGAATCGGCCACCGCATTGGCCTTCCCAGGATGATATAGAATGGTGATATCATACCCTTAAGCAACTC
Organism: Nicotiana attenuata; assembly: GCF_001879085.1. Classification (NCBI taxonomy): domain Eukaryota; kingdom Viridiplantae; phylum Streptophyta; class Magnoliopsida; order Solanales; family Solanaceae; genus Nicotiana; species Nicotiana attenuata. The sequence continues at coordinate 49,503,719 of NC_031998.1, forward strand.
GAACTACCTCCACTGACGCAGGTTAGTATCCTTCTATTTGAACAAACATTGCAGACTCTGGTGGTCGGTGTAGATCTCACAAGGAATATCGTACAAATAGTGATGCCAAATCTTCAAAGCATGAACAATAGCTGCAACCTCAAGGTCGTGGACAGGATAGTTCTTCTCATGCACCTTCAGCTGTCTAGACGTGTAGGCAATCACCCTACCATCCTGCATCAAAATCGCGTCGAGACCAATACGCAGTCATCACAATACACAGTATAAGACCCCGAACTTGTAGGCAATACCAACACAGGGGATGTAGTCAAAGCAGTCTTGAGCTTTTGAAAGCTCTCCTCACCTCCTCGGTCCACCTGAACGGAGCACCCTTCTGGGTCAATCTGATCATAGGTGCTGCAATAAATGAGAAACCCTCCACAAATCGACGGTAATACCCCGCCAAACCAAGAAAACTCTGAATCTCTATAGTTGAAGACTGCCTAGGCCAACTCTGCACTACTTTAATCTTCCTCGGATCTACCTTGATCCCTTTACTCGACACTACTGTGAGCACGTGATTTTTGCCCTATATGAATTATTCCCAAAATTCAACCAAAATGATTTCTTGCATTATTTTACAATTTTGTGAATTTTGTGTTATTTTCTGTTAAATGTTTGCATTTTATTTGTGCATTTTGATTCATATGAAAAATAAATAAAAAAACATTCTTGACATTTGCAATTAGGATCTAATTTCATATTTTAGGATTAATTAGGAATTAAGTGGTTTTTAGAACAAAATATGAAGAAAATAACAAAAATAGTCCATTTTTGCATTTTTAATTGTTAATTGTTGAATTTGCCACGAAATAGTTTTTAAACAATTTTAGGAATTAATTAGTTTAACATTGAAAATATATTAGGTCTTTATTTTAAAGTCAGAAAAATATTTAAAAAAAATGAAAACAAAACAAATGAAAGAAATAAAAGAAAACAATAAAAAGAGAGTGGTCTCAATGAGGACCCGGAATTGGGCCGCTTGTAATTCATTAATCCCAGCCCAATGCCCCAAGCCCTTGCCTAGGCCCAAATATCCCAAACCCGGCCTGCCCCTTTACTAACTGAAACGGCACCGTTTTAGAATCAACAGATCTGGACCGTCGAGGTTCATCAATCCAACGGTCCTGAAGTGGGGTCTCATTAACATAAAACGATCTAAATCCCATACCCCCCCCCCCCCGTCTCATCTCTCTCATAACCATCAGAGGCTATAACCTAACGCCGCCGGCCGAAAATCGTCGCCCCGGCGGCAAGTCTCCAAACGACCCAAAATTTACACCATGGATTCCCCATGACCTCCTCTTTCCAAACCCCAAACTTCCATGGCTCGAATCACACCCAATCTTCTCGAATATTCGAGTTTGTTGACGCCACCTCTGCTGCCCACGGAGGCGCCGTCCCAAATCATCACCAAATTTACACCATGGGTTCACCTCCCCCCTACATTACGAATCCACACTCCTTTTACTTCAAATGTCCCTCAAACTGCTCGAATCTTGGATCAAGTCCCGGTCCAAAACCCTAAAATTCCAAAGCCCCGATAAATTACGTGTTATCCTCACCTCTCTCGTTCCCAATCCATCATTAGTATACCTCAAGTCTCACCCAAGGTCATCGAAGTTCAAGTTCAGAAGCGGTAGAACCTTAGAATTTCACAAGTAAGCTTTCTCTGTTTTTGACTGCCTTCTCTTCACGATAGCTTGAATTGGGTTTTTATCAGTAATTTTTTGATTTCTTCTGTGTTGATTTGTTTTGTTCTAATAATCGATGACCTGAGTTTGTTTTGTTATTGTGTCATAGTTATTGTTGATTAATCCATAGTCAGTGATTATAGGTTTTAGGTTTAAGTTTTCTTTTGATTTTCGTTCCAATCATTAAGGTCCTTTCTCACTTGACTGGTTGTGCTTCATGATTAAGCAATTCTGTTTTACTCTTGGTTTAATTTGTGTTCTGTTTCAATTTTCAGTTGGTTTAATTCGATTTTGGTTATTGGTAATTAGACTATAGTCCTCGAATGGTTGATTTGTGTAGTGGATGAATTTAATTGGGACTAACAACTTGGTTGAACTTGATTTCTATTTTTTGATTAATTGGTCATGGTAATTAGCTTAACTTTAGGAGCTGTCTAGACTGAGTTGAATTTTAGTTCCATTGTGCCACAAAATCGGTTGTGCTCTGCCTCTTCCCCTCTATCAGAAGATTGCCTTGTGTGGAAGGTTGACTCTGAACTTCAGTCAATGGGAGGATGGTTATTAACCATGGTTAAAGGGCTGGGTTAGTTAATTCTAGTTTGGGGTGAATTTCAGATTAGATAAAGGGTAAGTTAGGCATTTTAGACAAGAGAATATTTCAATAACTGAAATGGAACTCCCTAGGACTTTCTAGAAGGGGTTCTAAGTTGAATTCACAAAATAGGGGTAATAACTTAGGCAACAAGTCAGTAAGTTAGGGACTAGTTAGTCAAAAGCTGAGAATAATTGAGGGACTAAAGGCTAAAACTGAAATCTGAAGGCTGCCCCTCATTTTGCCTATAAAAAGGCATGACTAGTGCCTTAGGGAACAGGTTGGAAACCCAAAAAATTCCCTTTAAAATCTTCTCTGAAAATCTGAGCCTAAAAGTCCCCCCCCCCCCCCAAAAAAAGGTATTCTCTCAACTCTTCAGATCTGAAACAGAAATTCAAAAATTCAAAAAGCCATAAACAATAGAAATTACAAAAAATACAAAAAACTGTTTTGTTCAAGTTTCTTAGTTTAAATTCCAGCTTTGGAGGTTAATTTGCACTTTCCTAGTTCAGTTCTGGTAATTGGAAGTTTAAGAAGTCTATTGGTTTGGTTTCGAGTAGCTTTGGATTCAATTAAACTGGTTTTGATGGAGTTTTGGGTTTGCTGAGGTATTCCGGAGCATTTCGAGTCTACTTGAATGCGTTTCAAGTGATTTGTGGCTGACTGCTTGGATTTTGTTTGGTTTTAAACTCTCCCCGATCAGTTGAACTGGTTCTGGTTGTTGTGATCTCTGTTCATCGCTGCTGACCCTTCCTTTTTCTTCTTATATTTCCAATACCAGGTACACATTCGAGCTTGTTTCAATGTAGATCTCCTGCTGGAAAATGAAATGAAACTGAAGTTTATGCTATAGATCTGCTGTTTGATATTTCTGTTATGTTTGAATGATTTTTGTGTGATTTAGTTGGTCGTCCAGTGTAATTAACAGTGGATTGTAATTAGGACTTTAAAGTGATTTGGACTGTTTGTTTTGATTTCCAGTTTGTAGTAGTCTTAAAGTGGCTATTAGCGTTAAAATAGAGCAGGTAGTTCATTGAGATTTGATTAGCATTTTTATTGTACATAATANATGCAATACCAACTCGTTTCCATATGTTACTTCATTTTAATGTCTCCAAAATACACACATTGTCATAGTTTTAAGTAGAATAGATGATTTAAACACAACATAATTCGTTCAACTTTCCCCAGCACCCATATACAAATAACCCACACTATGTCTACGGAGCCTCTAAATAGATACAAAATAGTACTACCCAAGTGCCGGCAAAAAGGCCCCGGCTACACCTCAAGTGCAATACATGAGGAACAAAAGATGCATGACCCCGAAATGGAATAAGGCTCACCAATACTGCTGGGAGGAGGATATACCGCTAACGCTGATCAACACTGCCTGCTAGGGAACCACCTGCATCCATTTAAGACGCAGCGCCCCCGGCAAAAACGGACGTTGGACAGTCGAATGTTACTAGTATGTATAAATAAACACCATCTCATTAGAATGAACAATAATACAAGTAGGGTCAATCATAATATCAATTAATGCATTGAACATCTACCAAACATCAAATGAGGGTAAGATAATTTTCAATTATATTTCCATATTTTAAGTCGGGGATGCCTTCAGGATCAATATGGCACCGTTCACCATTTACGATTTCAATTTCCAATACAATGACCACCATGTGTACGACATGGTGTCCGATCACGCCCAATCGTCTAGGTCATCCCATGTGGACATTAACCACATCAATATTCAATTCAGTGTCAATTACAGTCACCACCATGTGTACGGCATGGCTCCGGATCACGAACTGACTCGGCTACGGCCAGTCTCGATGTAAACGACATCAAACCCACAACTTAACCAGTTTTTACGACGTTTAAAAGTTTTTCCCGGAATTACCGAAAGTTTCCCGAAACCTAACCCCGAAACTTCGTTGTAAACCCGGGTCAAACTTGGGGAAACGGTTCCTACGGTATTCCAAACCGGTAACCCCGTCGTAACGGTCCGTAAACGGTCCGGAAACTTTCCGACTAAACGTTAGGAAAACGTCGAAACTCGTAAACCCCCAAGTAAACCTTTTACCAATTTTTAAACGTTTTCAAACCCTTTGGGGTACCAAACTTGGTTTTACGGACCCCGGTTTAAGTTTAAACCGAAAGTTTTC
>NC_031998.1:49508234-49635583 GCF_001879085.1 Nicotiana attenuata
GACTGACCTCCTTATTACACCGTGTCAAATAAAAGAGCTAGCCTAAGCTATGATCTATGAATTATAAAAAGGTCCTAACTATGTCTTCAAACTTGCTCTTGTGTTGCCTTGAACTTGTATTCTTCCGATGGAATTCTTGCATTGTTGCCTTGCATTGTGATCGGAGATGTTTTGTCATTCCTCCGAGTGATGCTTGACTGCTGAAATTTGAAATATATGCCTCTATTCTCCAGACGGGCTCCTGACTGCTGACGCTTTAAAAGTATTCCCTTGTTCTCCAGGTGGGCTCCTGACTGTAACACTTGGAAAGTATTCCCTTGTTCTCCAGGTGGGCTCCTGACTTCAACAAAACAGACAAACAAAGAAAATTTTCTGCCCCAGTATGGTGGCTGGGCACATCATGTTATCAAATACTAAAAGATAGAATTTGAATTGTACTTCCCTTGTTCTCCAGGTGGGCGCCTGATTGCTGAAACTCGAAATGTATTCCCTTGTTCTCCAGGTGGGCTCCTGATTGCTGAACTTGAAAAGTATTCCCTTGTTCTCCAGGTGGGCTCCTGACTGCAACAAAATAGACAAACAAAGAAAATTTTTCTGGCCCAGTTTGCACTAGGAAGATTTGTGAGTCGGTTAGCAAAATTGTAAACCACTTATACTATTGATGCAATGATGAGTAAACTAAAGATTGGACTAGGATGTGCGTCTCCTATGAGTAAAAACAAAAACTTTGACTTGCAAATGCGTCTGCTAAAATAAAACCTGAATGAATCAAATTAGGAAGTGCGTCTCCTAGGGGTGAATTTAAATGAACACGGCTAGGAAATGCGTCTCCTAGGGGTGAAGACCTTAGTGACTAAAATTAGGAAGTGCGTCTCCTATGAATGAACTCAATATTTAGGAAATGCGTCTCCTAAAGGTGTAACTTCAATAAACCAGCCTAGGAAGTGCGTCCCCTATGGACGAACTTAAATGACTTAAACTAGGAAGTGCGTCTCCTAGGGGTGAAAACATTAGTGGCATAAAATTAGGAAGTGTGTCTCCTATGAATGAACTTTCAATTTAGGAAGTGCGTCTCCTAAAAGAATAACTTGAAAGACCTTGATTAGGAAGTGTGTCTCCTGCAGGTAAAACTTCAATGATTCAGACTAGGAAGTGCGTCTCCTATGGATGAACTCTCAATCTAGGAAGTGCGTCTCCTATGAATGAACTATCAACTTAGGAAGTGCGTCTCCTATGGGAGAAAATCAATTTAGGAAGTGTGTCTCCTAAGGGTGAAATTTCAATGACTCGAGCTAGGAAGTGCGTCTCCTAGGAATAAACTTAAATGACCCAAAACTAGGAAGTGCGTCTCCTAGGGGTAAAACTCTTAATTTAGGAAGTGCGTCTCCTAAACAGTATAACCTGAAAAACCTAGACTAGGAAGTGCGTCTCCTAGAGGTAAAATCTCAATTTAGGAAGTGCATCTTCTACAACAAAATATAACTTGAAAACCCAGACTAGGAAGTGTTTCTCCTAGGGGTGAAACCTTAGTTTAGGAAGTGCGTCTCCTACAACAAAATATAACCTACTCAAACTAGGAAGTGCGTCTCCTAGGGGTGAAACGTCAATGATTCAGACTAGGAAGTGCGTCTCCTAGGGGTGGTGTGTGATCCTCTAAATAGCCTTTGCGTAAGCAAAATTGGCGCATTACACCTGAAAATTTTAAGCTTCCCAGCTTTGATATGAACACAGCTTTCATCCATGTTTCAGACAAAGAAAACCTGCTAGTTTAAACATGGTGGTTGGTTTGTGGCCTTGGCTTTGAGTACGATCGCTCCTCCACGTGCCATGATAACTTTGATTTCACTCTAAAAGACATTTCTTGCTTATTGATTAACCAATTTCTCTATCCCCTTATCACAGAAAATACCTCTTCTCCGTCCAGCCCCAATACCCTTTATCTCTTGCATTGCTCCTGAACTGATATTTACCAAACCTTTTGTTTCACATGAATCCCAAAACGCGTCAATTGCCACCCACTCAGTGCGTATGTTGTTCTTTCTTGACTCAAACCACTGGCCTTGGCCTTGAGGTCTATTGCTCCTTCACTTGCCTTGATAACTGATTCTTACTTGGAGACCTTACTAACCACTTTCTTTGTTACCCTTAACGCAGAAAATACCTCTGATCCGTTCACCAAACACCCTCCATCTGATATGTACCAAACCTTTCATTTTTTACCGAAAATACCTTTGATCCGTTCACCCCAAACCCTTCATTTGTCGCGTTGTTCATGAATTGACATGTACCAAGGTTTTGTATTTCATAAGGATCCCAAAGCATGTTGATCGTTGCCAACTCAGTGTGCCTGTTGTTCTTTCCTGACTTGGCACTTTGATGTGCTCACCAGATACCATTTTGTTTAATTGGAAAGCTTGGTGGTAGATTTTAAAGTCATTTCTCACTTGTTATGACCGAATTGACTCAAGATGAGGAAGTAAACAAGATGAAAGGAACAGAGTAGAGGACAATGGAAAGAGATGATTCCTAACGAGAAAACTACAACGTAGAAACCTATCGGATATGGACACCGACTCTGATGACCTTGACATGCATATGGAGCCTATTCTGTTAAGCAAATCTGATGTTCAGCTTTTGTTGTACCTTTTCGCCATGAAACTGGGCTTCAATGCTCCGCTTATCCGATTTGAATCACAATCCTTTTTCGACTTGTAGTGCCCGAAGGGTTTCACCGTCAAGCCTCTCTCATTTTGGGTCTTTCTCTCATCTCACCGTCTTCTTATGGTGCCCGTGAAGGTTTTCACCAATAAGACTCTCTCATTTTGATTTCTCTCAGCCTTCATCGCCTTGTGGATACCCGTGAGGGTTCTCATCAACAAGACACTCTCATTCTTCATTTCCTTCGTTTAGACCGGAGTGTTGCCCCTGATATGGTTCACCTCTACTCGCTTGACTTGGCATTTCTCAAAAACTGATCAGAAGGTCTTCCTTTGGACCGTAATGTGGGCTTTTGGATAGGGTTAGAAAGAAAGGGTATCAAAGGCTCAAAACAATTCAACATGGGTTCAAAATTACAACTTTCGGAATCAGATTTCCCACAACAACCACAACTTCTGCCCTAGTTTCTTCCTTGGGGACTTTGGACTTTTATTTCGGTGTGACTGAACCTCAGAGAGAGGCTGCCTACGTACCCTTCCGGGATCAAGTCAAACGTAGTTCAGGTCATAGAATTACTTCATTGTTGCGATCTTTCCTTTCTTCCACTTTTCCTTTTCCTTCTTTTCATTTCTTTTCTTTCTCTTTTCTTTTCTTTTCTTTTTCTTTTCTCTTTTTCTCTTTTCTTTTTCTTTTCTCTTTTTTTGTCTTTTCTTTTCTTTTCTTTTTCTTTTTTATTTTTTCTTTTCTATTTCACTATTTTTCTCTTTCTTTTCTTTTCTCTTTTCTTTTCTTCTCCTTCTCCTTCTTCTTTTCCCTTCTCTCTTCTTTTTTGACTGTTTTCCTCTTGTTTCTCCGCTTATTTGCCCCGCTCGGGCTTCTGAGTTTTGTTATCGATTCCGAAAGAGGGGTATGCAAGAAAATAACTGAGGCTCAAAGGGGTAACAAAGGATAAAGTGTTTGGATAGCAGAACAAAATGCCTTCGTCATTCCAATCTCCAAAACATGCCAAGTACAAACTACACAATTAAACAAGCAACTTGCACCAAAATTAATAACCATGTTCGCACATTTGCCTTCTACATTTGCTCAATTACCTAGCACCATTGGCCCCCTAACAATTCGGGCAAACTTGCCTTTAGCTTCAACCTGATGCAGCATGATGCACTCCAACAAGGTTTCTCTGTGTTTCATCTGCCCCAGTTTCGCATGGTTCGGGCATCAAATGATCTCAAAGTGTTCAAATCTGTTGTTATTTCCCTCAAGCATCCTTATATCTTTAACATGGTTTCATTGCTTCCCGGCCAAACTAACTTTTAAAACCAGGCTGAGAATTATGCGTGCATTTCATGTCAATAGAACCAACATGAAAAGAATTGTAAAAAGAAGAAAAGAACTAAACAAAAATGATTAGAAATGGCAGAAAACAGAGAATTGCATTAGACAGACGGTGAAAGGGTTTAAACAACAAAACAAACTACATAAACTGGGGTCCAATCCTAAAACAAACCTAGATAACACTGAATGACTAAAGGAACTAGACATGATGAAAGGATAGAAGGGTTTGAGTGATAAGACAATATCCGGATTACAACCCTGAAATAACCCGGACAACAGAAATGACACCAAACTAAGCCACCAAGACTCCTCTTCAGCTAGCCAAGAAATGGAGCATCTTTCCAATTACCAAGCGCGGCATCTTAGTCACTGGGTTCCACATCAATATTAACAACTTCATTATCATCAACTTCATTCAGCAAGTTCCCAAGAGGATTCGCATGCTCCTTGTCACTGTCATTGATCGCAATTACCCCTTCTTGAATCATTCTTTCTATTTTCCTTTTCAAAGAACGACAATCTTCAATGCTATGCCCTTGGACAGTAGAGTGGTACATGCATCGTACAGTAGGATCAAAGCCTTTTGCATGTGGGTCTGGAGTATAGCCGAGGAGCGGCTCAATCAGGCCAGAATGCCTTAACTTTTCAAACAAGCTCGTGTAGGATTCCCCAATTGGCGTGAAACTATTTCCTTTCCTCTGTTCTCTTCCCTGCCCCTGTTTTCGAGGGTTGTTGGGTGCTCGAAAATGTTGTGAAGGCAAGGAGGCATTATGCGGCGCTGGTGCTCGCCATAGGGAGTGACCTGATGGTTGGACATATGACCGGACATTGTTCGGAGGATAATACTGAGGTGGATTATGTGGAGCTCGGGGATAAGTTTGGGGTTGGGGTCGAGGTTGGTTGTAATATGGTGATGGGCCCCTGGACCAAGCTCTTGATTCAACTACTGTAACATCTTCTTTCTTTTTCTTTCCCAATACCCCTCCAATGCCGCTCTGGATAGCCTGGGTAGTTGCCTTGATTGCTGAATAGCTTATGATTTTGTTGGATTTAAGCCCCTCATCCACCATACTTCCCATTTTCACTACTTCGTTGAAAGATTTTCCCACTGCCAACACCAAGTGACCATAGTAGGTAGGCTCCAAAGCCTGCAGGAAGTAATCAACCATCTTGCTTTCCCTTATTGGAGGATCGACTCTTGCCGCCTGCTCTCTCCACCGGAAACCATACTCTCTGAAGCTTTCCCCGGGCTTCTTCTCAATTTTGGTCGGTGACAGACGGTCCGGGACAATTTCGAGATTATATTGAAAGTGGCCTGCAAACGCTTGGGCCAAATAATCCCACGTGTACCATTGGGCATGATCCTGTCGCGTGTACCATTCCAAGGCCGCACCGCTGAGACTTTGACTAAAGTACGCCATCAATAATTCATCCCTTTCCCCAGCTCCTCTCATTTTGCTGCAGAATCCCCTTAGATGGGCTACCGGATCACCATGTCCATCATATAAGTCAAACTTGGGTAGCTTGAATCCTGCTGGCAATTGGACATCGGGAAACAAGCACAAATCCTTGTAGGCCACACTGACTTGGCCGCCCAATCCTTGCATGTTCCTGAAGGATTGCTCCAGGCTTTTTACTTTTCGAAACATCTCTTCCTGTTCCGGATTCTTAAGCGGCTTGTCAGTTTCCACCGGGAGCTCAAAGTGAGGGGTGTAGGAATATGGCTCAGGAGCTTTAAAGGTATGCTCAGGAGGGTAGTACTGGCTGTCGTGAGTTTGAAACAATGGCTCACTGGAAGATCTTTGCAATGTGGCAGGTGGAAGCGCCACAAAGACAGGGGTGATTGGTGGAGGAGGGTTTTTTTTGGGTAGTGGAGCTTGGGGAGGATAGGAGATGGTGCCATAACTCTGTTGGTAGAAAGGGAAAGTTGGCGAGGAATTCACAGTAGGAGGCTCCTAGGACTGACCCAAAGGTGGGATATATGCTGGATTGGTGGGATAAACTGGCGCCGACTGACCCTTAGCCCAGGCCTGATGTATCTCGGCCATCTGCTGCCTCAACTTATACATCTCTTCCCTCATTGCTTTGACATCCACCACGTCTACCTCTTTTGACGGGTCCGCGATACTGGTATCTGATTCTTGGCCTGTCATGTTCAGTTTGTTTTTTGACCGGGTGTTGTAGGAATGGGTTGCCAGGATGCCAACCAACTAAACCACCTGCCTGGACTCATCATCAAAAACAACTTTGTTAGTGGTTAGAGCATTAACAAATAGATAGCTGCCCTTTTGGGGAATGAACGCACCTAAGCATATAACCATTTCTGTTATGACTTCGCTTGGTTGCATGCGTCATCCCGGCTTTCATTTTTCTTTATTTGCCATGCCTTTCCTCTCATTCTTCCCTCGTGTTTTCCATTGTTTGTTTCTTGCCTTTCCCTCTTTTTTTGCATTTTCTCTCTTATTTTTCTATTTTTATTCGGTTACGGTCGAATCCTATGTAGATTGCCTACGTATCATGACCCCGCATGAATCAGACCGAGCGTAGTTCGTGCAAATAAATGCGAAAATAATGAAACAATTTTGGGGAATTTTTCTCAATTTTTCATTAATAACAACTGTGATAGCAAAAGCTACCAGGCTATTTGTTTTTTTTCTTTTTCTCAAAAAGGGGAGTTACGAAAACAGACTCAAAAACAAAAATACAGACTCGATTAACTAGGAACACATCAAAGCTTCAAACCCTGGGGCCCGCGGGGCATCACACGGCATCGCCGCGGACCTGCGCAAGACTGAGAAGGTTTCAATGTCAACTGGGTCATCCTGGACAAGGAATGCTAAGGAAAAGTGTGACTATTTAAAGAAAGCTGACTTATTGTGACTTAAGAGAAAAGTGGCTATTTTTCAAAAATTTTATTGGAGAAAGCAAAGACTTGGTTTTGCAAATACGGCCTCTCAGCACTTTCGGTAGGGAGATTTTAAGGCTGTGCCCGCAAACCATTTAACAATGACTCAGGGTGGCTGTTCTTGCAAAAACAGTCTTCCGGCGCCCTTTTGGGGACATTCGGCTTATTTTAAACAAGAATGGCGGCATCCACGGAACCCGGGAATGCCTAACACCTTCTCCCGGGTTAACAGGATTCCTTACTCGGATTTCTGGTTCGCGGACTGTTAACAGAGTCATAATTTCCTCGGTTCGGGATTCAACCGGTGACTTGGGACACCATTAATCTCCCAAGTGGCGACTCTGAATCTTAATAATAAATCTCGTTCCGATTGTCCTTTAAGTGGAAAAACTCCTTTATACCCTTGCGGGTGTAGTAAAAAGGAGGTGTGACAACTACATATCCCAAAAATGCTACCGAATCAAGCCAGAATTCACACTTGGAAAATTTTACGTGTAACTTCTTTTCTCTCAAGGTCTGGAGCACGATCCTCAAGAGTTGCTCATGACCCTCCCGACTGGGGGTGTACACCAGAATGTCGTCAATAAACACAATGACAAATGAGTCAAGATAGGGCTGAAATACACTGTTCATCAAGTGCATGAATGATGTTGAGGCGTTCATCAGACCAAATGACATCACAAGGATCTTGTAATGACCATAGCGAGTTCTGAAGGCATTCTTCGATATATCTGGCTCCCGAATCTTCAACTAATGATAGCTTGAACGCAAGTCAACCTTGGAGAGCACTCTGGCACCTTGTAGTTGATCAAATAGGCCATCAATACGTAGCAATGGATACTTGTTCTTCACTATAACCTTGTCCAACTGGCGATAATCAATACACTTGCATAGAACCATCTTTCTTCTTTACAAACAAGACTGGAGCACCCTAAGGCGACACACTGGGCTGAATGAAGCCCTTATCAAGCAATTTTTGTAACTGCTTCTTTAATTCTTTCAACTCTGTTGGGCCATACAATAGGGTGGAATAGAAATGGGCTGAGTGCCCGGTAACAAATCAATGCCAAAATTGACATCCGGGTGGCATGCCTAGAAGATCTGCTGGAAATACATCTGGATAATCCCTCACTACCGGAACTGACTCCATGGTAGGAGTATCAACACTAACATCCCCTATGAAGGCTAGATAAGCATTACACCCCTTCTCATCCATACGTTAAGCCTTTAAAAATGAGATTACCCTGCTAGGAACATAATCTAAAGCACCTCTCCACTCTAACCGTGGTAATCCTAGCATAGCCAACGTCATAGTCTTGGTGTGACAATCGAGAATAGCATGATAGGGTGACAACCAGTCCATGCCCAAAATAATATCAAAATCTACCATACTAAGCAACAATAGATCGGCTTTGGTCTCAAAACCACCAAGAATAACTAAACACAAATGATACACACAACCAACAACAATAGAATCTCCCATAGGTGTCCACACATAGATAGGAGAACTCAAAGAATCACGTGATACACCCAAATACGGAGCAAAATAAGATGACACATAGGAATAGGTGGAGCCTGGATCAAATAAGACTGATGCATCTCTATGACAGACCGGAACAATACCTGTGATGACTGAGTCGGATGCAACTGCCTCCGTCCTAGCAGAAAGAGCATAATATCTAGTCTGGCCTCCCCCTCTAGGGTGACCTCTACCTGCTCGACCTCCACCTCGAGTTGGCTGTGCAGGTGGAGTGGCTACTGGTGCGGTAACCATGACCTGAGGACCTAGTGGAACACACGGAGCCTAAGTAGTCTGTGGAGGTGCCACCCTCCTGACTCTAGGGCAATCCCTTACCATATGATGAGTGTCACCACCCTTAAAATAGGCTATCGTAGGATGTGGCTATCTCGGGCCTGATCAGTTGGACTGACCGCTGAAAGCACCCCATGTAGAAGGTGCACTAGACAATGCCGATGCATAATAGGGAGCTTGAGGCCTAGGAGTGGCCAGAATACCGCTGGAAGATGGAAGTGTTGAATGAACAGGGAAACTCACATAGATCCTACTATGACGACTGCAACTGGGGAACTGGTACCACTACATGTTCCAGAATCCCGAGGCCTCTTGGTCTCCGTCTCCTCTCAGGGTCTATATACCCTCCAATCTCCTAGCGATCCCCACTTCCTGCTAGTATTTGATGTCCATCTCCATCTCTCGGGTCATGCTAATCTAATACTGGGTTGAGCCCCTTGATAAATCGACGGACTTGCTCTCTAACAGTAGCAACTAAGGCTGGTGCATGCCTAGCCAAATCACTGAACCGACCGCATACTCCGACATAGTCATAGAACCCTAGCGCAACTACTCAAACTTTGTGCGCCATGCATCTCTGATACTCTGGAGAACAAAGTCCCTCAAGAACATATCTGAGAACTGATCCCAAGTGAGTGAAGCTACCTCGGCCGAACTACCCAACTCATATGCTCGTCACCACTGATAAGCCGCTCTATTAAGCTGGAATGTAGTGAAAGCAACCCCACTAGTCTCCACAATATCCGTAGTACGGAGGATACGGTGGCACTCCTCAAGAAAACCCTGGGCAACCTCTGACGCCAACCCGCTGAAAGTGGGAGAGTGATACTTTTTGCACCTCTCGATCATGAGCTAATCCCCCTTAGAAACTGCCTCCCTAACCTCGAGATGAACTAGGCGACCCGCTGTACTGGTATGACCTCTAGGACCTGGTCAACCTTGACTCGCTGCTCCGGGGTATGGGAGGCAGGAGTCTACGATCCTTCCCCGTCCTGAGATGTGGCAGGAGCAAGTGGGATCAACCCTGCCTACTAAAGTGCAGAACATGATCAAAAATTGGGCGAGAGTCTCCTGGAGTGCTAGTGCAGTAACAAGCGTCTCAGGTGCCTGCTCTCCAACTAGAGCTACTAGTGGCTCCTCTGTAGCAGCTCGTGCAGGTATTCTGGCAGCACCATGTGGGTATCATAGGCCTCTACCCCAGCCCCAGCCCCAGCCCCGGCCCCGGCCCCAGCTCCGGCTCCAGCCTCTCGCCGCTCTAAAAGAGGGCACGGGTGTCTAGTCATCCAATCAAGCTGTACGTGTCCTCACCATCTGTGAGAGAATAGAAAGACAAAAATTTAGAATCCCGAAGTCAACAATTTTGCACGATAAAGAATCAAAGAAGTGAAGTTTTCCTAACAGCTCCATAGCCTCCCGAAGATAAGTATAGATGTCTCTGTATCGATTCGCGAGAGTCTACTAAACCTGCTTGTGACACACAACACCTATGAACCTAGAGCTCTGATACTAACTTGTCACGACTCCAAATTCCCTCTGTAGGATGTCATGATGGCACCTAATCTCTAAGACTAGGTAAACCTAACAATATGCGGAAACATTAAATAGAAGCTTAAAATTTAAAAACTCCAACAATTTCATAAAATAAAATCTACAAAAATTCAATACGTACAACTCCCAACACCTGGTGAGATATAAGTCACAAGCTCTAAGTATAGTGCTGATCAATCATATACAATGTTTTCTATAAAAGTGCAAAGAAATAAGTAAGTACAAGATAGAAGGGGACTCTGAGGCTTGCGGACACGGGCAAGTGTACCTTGAAGTCTCCAAAAGCAAACTCATCGCGCGAGTGCCAGGACTGATAAGATGTACCTGGATCTGCATAAAAACATGTGCAGAAACGTAGTAGGAGTACACCACAATGGTACCCAGTAAGTGCCAAGCCTAACCTCGGTAGAGTAGTGATGAGGTCAGGTCAGGGCCCTACTGGAGATAATAAGAAACAAGACAAAAGATATAACGAAATAATGATAATGACAAAGGATATGAAACAATAAGGAATTTACAGAAAGTTAACAACGCAAAACCAAGACAGTTAATACAACACAGAAGGAAACAAGGATTTACACGTTAAGGAAACAAACAACCACGGCAAATACAGCAAATAAAGAAAGATCAACAAGGGCCACTACCGAGGTACCGCCTCGTAGTCCCAAATCATAAAAAAAAAACTCACAGTCTTTCCTTATATCACCGCGGGAGCCTTTACATTAAGTTTTAAAAATCATTTTTCTGAAATAGCACCCCGTGTTTTAGCCACCTTATCACAACGAATGGCTTCTAGTAGTTCCCCTACTAACCACGCGTATCAAGCCCACCTTATCTCACTGCTTGCGTTTCAACACCAGACCTTATACCACCGCATGCGTATCAATAGAAATAACAGGATGGTAGAAACCTCGTGCAAACAACCAAACAATTGTCTCAACAATAACACGTGTGCCAAAACACAACCCAATAAAATAATATTTCACAAATTACACTTTGCCTCAATAGAGACCACGACCTTTGCAACTCAATACGAACTCAATAGCAAGATATTCCAAGGATAGCAAATTTCAAGTAAAAATCCCACAGCTAAATAATGAATACAGAATTAAAGAAAGCAAGTAATTATACTAAACATGCAGGACAAGTTGCAAATAAGAGATAAGACAAGTAGACATGTGAATTAAACTAAACATGGTGAAACGAAGCTATGTAGCTAAAACCAGAATTTCAACATTTAGCCCGCGTATGCACTCCTCACCTTGCGTACACGGCCTTCACATATCACAATTATCACAACAATACCAAATGCTAAGGGGAATTTCCCCCACACAAGGTTAGACAAGTCACTTACATCAAACCATTCTAAATCAATCAACTAGAAGGCCTTTCCCTCAATTTTCCAACTCTGAACAGCTCGAATCTAGCCAAAACAATTTCATACTATAAATATAACTATAGGAAACTAATTTAAATAATGAAATTATGATCTTAGCACATAATTAAAAATTGCCCCAAAAATCAACCAGTGCTCGCGTCTCGAACCCCGACCAAAATTACAAAAACCGAACAATCATTCAATATCGAGTCCAACCATACAAGAATTATCCAAATCCGACCTCATTTTGCCTTTCAAAACCCAAAAACTTGGTCTAAGAACTCCTACACCTTTTCCCCAATTTTTTCCAACACAAATCCTTAAGTACATGATAATAATAATAATGATAGATTAGTGTAATTTAACCAAATTCGAGTCAAGAATTCTTACCCCAACGATTCTTTGAAAATCCATCGAAATTGCGTCTCAAATCGAGCTCCCAAAATCCCCAAAATGAAATATGAATCAAAACCCTTGAAATCCCTCTTTTCTTCCTAGTGAATCCGCATCTGTTGTCACTCAGTCGCATATGCGACGCCGCACCTGCGGAAAAGCCATCGTAGGTGCGGTCCCAGCTTAAATTCCAGAGTTTCGCTTCTGCGGAGAAACGACTGCATCTGCGGTCACGCCCAAAGCTGCCTCCTCCAAATTCCTATTCTACGAAGGCAGCCTCCGCATCCGCGAGTCCGCTTCTGCGGACATTGATCGCACCTACAGTCCCAGCTGGGAAAGGCAACTTTTGCATTTGCTGCTCGAAGGCCGCCCGCTTCTACGGTGCCGCACCTGCTACTAGACCTGTCAAATGGGTTGGGTCGACCCACGAACCGGCCCATATAACCCATTAAAATTGACCCTTGAACCGGCCCATTACCCACGAAACCCTAAACGGACCAGCCCATTAATTTAATGGGCCTGGGCCGGGCTATAATATTTTGACCCACTGAACCGGACCGGACCCAAACAGGAAGCTGACCCGCAGGTCAACCTGCCGGACCAGCTCACATATATATATCCAGACAAGTGGTAAAAAATTAAATCCAAACATTGAAGAAAGAAAGTAGCACCAGACACTATGAGGCGTCTTGTCGAAATAGTCGAATTCCATATGTTTCTCAAGTTTTAATGTTAATAAAGTATGATTTTTCTTTCGCTTTTATTCTAAGTGGCTTCAATGTCATGTAGTAATTTCAAATTCGTATATATGTATAAAGTTTGAAATTTTTATCATTTATTAGTTTTCAGCTTTTTTTAATTAAATTGGATTCAGACCATTAGGGCCCGGATTAAGGGATTGCGGTTACGGGATCCGGGTCGGGTCAACATGTTTTGATTAATGGGTCAAATCCGGACCAGCCCCTACAAGAAAGTGAACCGGACCAGCCGGTTAAAGACCCATGGGCCAAGAGTCAACGGGTTCGGGTTCGGATCCAGGTCGGGTCGACCCATTTAACAGGTCTACCTACGACCCAAGATGCACAGATGCGATTGCAACAATCATAGCCCAGCTTCAGCAATTTCACACAAGTCCAATCTTATCACGACCCAAAATCCCACCTCAGGCGTCGTGATTGCACTTAGTCTCTAAGACTAGGTAAGCCGATTACAATAACAATTCCAGCCTTTTTTAAATAAAAAAATTGAAATAGAATGTAATACAAGTATCGAAACCAAAGCGAAAATAATCATACAACCATCCAAGACTGGTAATAGAGAGTCACGAACTCTAACTAAATACACGGAAAGACCTCAAAAATCGAAATACAATACTATTCATATACAACTGATAGGACAACGAAGGAAAGAACTCCAAGGGACTGCAACGACCAAGAAGCTCTACCTCGAATCCTCGCGACCAATATGCTAACTCTGCCCGAGTCCGATACCTCCAATACCTAGCTTTGAACAAAAATGTGCAAAAGCGTAGTACGAGTACACCACGATTGGTACCCAGTAAGTATAAAGACTAACCTCAGTGGAGTAGTGACGAGGTACAAGTCAAGACACTCACTAGATAAAAATAACCTGTGCAGTATAGCAGTATTACGATAATAATGGAAGATAGGAAGCAGTAAATGGCAACAAGAATCACCCAGTGGTATAATTAGTAAAGCAATAAGAAAACCGTAAATGTCGTTCAACCAAATAAGGAATACAAATTTCACAACAAAGTCACTTCATCGTACCTCATCTCATAACCACAAATCAGGGGTCTCAACCCACCCTCATTTACTCACGGCACCTCGTGCCCATATTTCGAATCACAACCGCACGGGCAACTCACGTGCCAAAATATCAATGTAAAGATCTGCCCAGACAACTCACGTGTTGCACGAACAACTCACGTGCCAATAACATAATCATCATATAGTCACGGTACCTCGTGCCCACATCTCAGATCACAACCCGCACGGACAACTCACGGGCTAATAACATAATCATCATACACTCACGGCACCTCATACCCACATCTCATATCACAACTACACAGACAACTCACGTGTCAATAACACAATCCACCTGGCATAGTCACAGGCTCACAATCTCAACATGGATCAGATAATTATCAAGTTTAAGTAGCATGTTGTAGTGTATGCATGTGCAATTGTACTACTACAGCCCAAATCAACAAGTAATTTCAAGTATATCGAATAGCTCACCGAAACAACAAGACAAGTTACACAAGGTGTATAATAAACACAAGGAAAATCACAACATCACATAAAATTCACAAACACAATACCCACATCATCACACATCACCCCTTACATTGACACCCTTATCTCTCCTATAGCCACACGTATCACTCCGCCCTGACAATATCAATAGTCACCCTTATCTCTCTTATAGCCACCCTTATCTCTCCTATAATAGCCACCCTTATCACTCTGTATATTCAACAATAGTGAAATGCCAACCATATTCCCAGTATAACAACAAAACGGTGAAATGCCACCCTAATACTCTACATAACAACAACGGTGAAATGCATCCCTTATACTCCGTACAACAACAGCCCAATTCACGCAGAAATTCACATGTACTATCATCACAACAACACAACAAGATCAACTCGTATCACAAGTGCCCGTAGGCCACAACCTTTCCCAGGATTTCACGATATCAATAATTTCACAACAAATAGCCCACAGCTCAACACATCGTGTATAGTATCTCAATATCAACAACATAAATAGAAAAGTAACTCAGCGAGGAACAACATCTTCTTTAATCACAATTTCAGGATAATAGATTAATGCCTCTTGATAACTTCAATTTAAATTTATTGGTTAAGAATGAAATCAATAGTGTAAGTATCTCCACAAAAGGCCAACTCGACAATTAAAGAATTCACGAAATGGTTGAAGTAGTAATAATTCCAAATAAGCATATAGGAGCAACTCATCAAGTAAAGAATATGACATGTAACTACAACTTCAAACAAAGCATTTAGTAGGGGACATGGCAAATAAAAGATATAAGTCCCAACAGCTTCCAATTTAATACATAAAGATGTCTTAGAGTTTAAACTGATAGAATTACCACATATAAGCCTGAGTACATACTCGTCACCTCATGTACACGACTTTCACATTACACAATTAGCACAAACGACTCAATTCCTAAGGGGCGGTTCTCCCACACAAGGTTAGGCAAGATACTTACCTCAACGAAGCTAGACCGATACTCTAAAATGGCCTTCTCGCGTGAAACAACCTCCAGACGGCTCAAATCTAGCCAAAATAGTCTCATAACATAATTAAAACTCATAGAAAACAATTCCGGATAATAAAACTTTGACTTTCAATTTTACACTAAAAAGTCAACATGAAAGTCAATCCCGGGCCCGCACCTCGGAACCAGACAAAAATTTACGAAATCCGAACATCCATTTCGATACGATTCCAGCCATACCAAAATTATCAATTTTCGATATCGAATAGCCCTTCAAATCTTCATTTTACAATTTTGAAAGACTTTACAATTTTCTCCATTTCTTCCATTTGATTCACTAATAAATGATGAAAATACTCGTGGAATTACGAAATATAATCAATTTTGGTTAAGGAGCACTTACCCAATTCAAACTCGTGAAGAACTCCCCTAGAATCGCCCAAAACCGGGCTCCAAAGTTCGAAAATGAATAAAAATGTCGAACCCTCGATCTTAAGGCATTCTGCCCAATTTCGCACCTGCGGAACACATTTGCGCGCCTACGACATCGCTTTTGTGAGCCAAAATCCGCTCCTGCAGAAGTCCACTGTCCAGAGGCCCTCGCACCTGCGGACTCTGTTCCACTTCTGCGCAATCGCAGAAGCGATGACCAAATGCGCATCTTTGAAGCTCGTCACTTCTGCATTCCTTTCCTCCGCATCCGCGATCAAGCATGTGCGGAAAATATGTTACACATGCGACCATAGTCCAGCCCTCCATATTTCGCTTCTACGAGCAAGATTCCGCAGAAGCGAATGCACCAGCACCAAAACATCTTTGGCATTTCCTTAAGTCCAAAGTCCAATCCGGAATCCACCCGAGGCACCAGGTACCTCAACAAAATATACCAACACGTCCTAAAACACATTACGAACTTAGGCGAGGTCTCAAACCACATCCATCAATGTCGAAATTACGAATCGTGCCTCGAATCAAATTATGGGTTTATGAAATTTCTAGATTCTATCTTGTGCCGAAACATATTAATTTAATCCAGAATGACCCCAAATTTTGCACAAATAACATAACGAAACTATTCAAATTACCGAAATTGAAATCCGAGCCCGATATCAAACAAGTCAGCTCTCGATCAAACTTATGAGTATTTCAAAACTTCAACTTTCCATTTTTTGCCAAAATGCATCAAATTAACCTACGGATATCAAAATCCAAATCCGGACGCACGCCTAAGTCCGAAATCACCATGTGAAGCTATTGAAATCATTAAAATTCCATTTCAGAGTCGTCTACACAAAAGTCAAACTCCGTGAACTCTTACCGCTTAAGCTTCTAAAACAAGAATCCTTCTTCCAAATCAATCCCGAATCATCTAAAATCCGAACTCGACCATGCACACACATCATAACGCATAATACAAATCTGATCAAGACCTTAATCCATGGAATGGGATGCAAATTCTCAAAATGACCTGTTAAGTCGTTGCAAATCTTGTTCCGGATTCGATCCGAATATCACCCGGGGCCCCTGGGACCCCGACCGAGTATACCAACTAGTTCCAAAACACACAACGGGCCTATTAAAGGCCAAAAATAACATCAAACAACTTAAATTCAGTGAATCGCAACTCAAGTTCAAGCCTAAGCAACTATGAACTTCCGAATTTCGAAACCGATGCCGATTCATGCCAAAACAACTCCGATTGACACCAAATTTTGCACACAAGCCATAAATGACATTAAGGACCTATTCCAAATGTTGGAATAGGGATACGACCCCGATATCAATAAATTCCACTTCCGGTCAAACTACCCAAATTCCTCAAATTTCTAACTTTCGCCAAATCACGCCGAAACGAACTATGGACCTCCAAATCAACATCCGGACGCGCTCCTAAGACCAAAATCACCATACGGAGCTATTGGAACTATCAAAACTCCATTCCGAATTTTTCTTCATACAAATCAAACTACGGTCAACTCCTACAACTTAAACTTCCAACTTAGGGACTATGTGTCCCATTTCACTCTGAAACTCACCTGGAATCAAAACCAAACACCCCGAAAAGTCACGTAGCCACAATATAATATAGAGGAAGCATAAATTAGGAATCGGGTCTAAACTACTCAAAATAACCGGTCGGGTCGTTACAATATCCGTTAGCGACCATTGTTTTTTCGACGAATTGAAAACGGTCAGAAATCAGTCAATTTTAGTTCAATTCCGACCGATTTCGATCGATTTTTCTAGACGCTTTTTGAAATTTTTTTAGTAGTTGTGGAAAAGAAAAGAAGAAGACCATCCAAAATCGAAGAAATAATTTTAACTTTGTTATTTTTTACATGGGTCAGTCACATAGGCCGTCACTATATTTCATGGATTTATCTCAACGACCTTGAGAATCTAATATGTGAACTTTTTACCATTTATTCAATAAGAAAAATAACTGAAAAGATGAAAAAATAAAAAATCGCACCAGAAAGAAAGAGGAGGAGGAATATGGATGAAGAAGAGAAAGAAAGAGAATGAAAATGAGAGCGTAATCTAGGGGTGGGGAACAATTCAGATTAATATTGAGAATTTCAATTTGGATTTTAGGTTTTCGGATTAAAGAAATTACAATCTAAATCTAATCCAAATATGTTTGGATCAACAATTTTAAGTTATGTTTCATAATAATTAGTTTGAAAATTTTGAATATTCAGTTTTAAGCCTATAAGTTAAGCTTCTTGTCACGATCCAAAATCAGCTAAGGGTCGTGATGGCGCCGGACACACTGTCAGGCAAGCCAACACCAAGAAGTTAATTAAATTCCAATTTTAGTATTTGTTGAAATCATTTTCTTTATACATTAAACTATAAATAATGAAATTCACATAAATAACCGTGAAGTCTTTAAAAACTTAATATTGAATAATCCCAAAATTATCCCAGAACCTGGTGTCACAAGTGCATGAGTTATCTCTAAGAAACAATATAATACAACAACCCTCCGTCATACAAATTTGACAGAAAGTAAATACAGTAATCTGAAAGAGACGATGCTGGCTCCGTGTCGTCTCGAGAAGTGCAGCTCACCCAAGTCTCCGTGTCAACCATGCTTCTCACCCACTAGGCCACTAGAGATACATGTGTTGTGCAACAAAAATGCACAGTAAGTGTAGCATGAGTACAAAAACAACGTGTACTCAGTAAGTATCTCGTCTAATCTCGAAGAAGTAGAGACGAGAGGTCGACTTTGACACTTACTAGGGGTCCAATATTAATAATACCAATAATATAGAAAATCAGGGGTTTTCATAAAAATAATTTTAAACTCAATAGCATGAGGCAGTAACCAATTCTTTCATTTACAGGAAATTTTCTAATTCATTATCATCATTTATACATTTATCTCACGCCAGGGAGAACAAATATCAACATCTATGAATCTCAAGGCAAGCAATACAAGCATGCGCAAATCATGTCGAGGTCGTACGGCCCGATCCAACAATATTTAAACTCCGCACTGCCAGAGGGTCGAATGGCGCGAACCATATATGCATCTATTTAATATACTGAGGCGTTCGGCCCGTTCCACAAAATATAAACACATTCAAACAGTCAATCAAGCACTCATCACGGAGAAAATTATCCAAGAAAAGGCAATTTCTCTTTTAAAAATCAAGAAATGATGACTAGTCTTTTAGAAATCATTTACACGTTTTATATGTTTTAAGCATTTTTAAATTGATAACAAGATTTCAAATATTGCAAGTAAAGCATGCTTTTGGGTCCTAAACTACCCGGACTTAAGCATAATAGTAGCTATGCACGGACTCTCGTCACCTCGTGCGTACGTAGCCCCCACAAATAGAAGCACATATCGAATTAATTCACCTATGGGGACAATTCCCTCTTACAAGGTTAGAAAGGAGACTCACCTCGCTCCGAAGCCCACTTTTCGGTCCAAGATTATGCTCAAAAACCTCAATTCGGTGCGGAACAATCCAAAACTGATGAAATAGTGTATAAACTAATCAATACATGTTCAAAAATTCATATTCCAACTATTAAGGTGATTACCCAACCCTAAATGTAAGATTCCTAAAATTCACCCCCGGGTCCACGTGGCCGGATTCCGAAAATTTTCGAAGAAAGTTGTTACCCATAACCTTATGAAGTCAAATATATAATTCTTACCAAATTCCATAACTATTTTTGTGGTCAAATCTCATTTTTATACACAACCTAGGTTTTCATCTAAACCCTTGATTTCACCAATTTTTACATGTTAATCTATCCATAATATATGTATTAAACTCATGTTGGGTAGAAATTACTTACCTCAAAGTGCTAGGTGAAAACCCTCTTCCAAAAGCTCCAAAAATCGCCCAAATCCGAGACTCAAAACTCTAAAATGAGTAAAGATGGCTGACTCCCGTTTTTAGGCATTCTGCCTAGGCAAGTCGCATGCATGAAATGCGACTTTGCCTGATTTTCGGGCAAAAAATGAACTACTACCAACCTTCAGTCAACGGACCATAACTTTCTGTACAAATATCCAATGATGAATGGTTTAACTTTCTGGAAACTAGAATCAAAGATCTACAAATTTCCTGTTTTGAAATTTTTCAGATTCCTTATAGATTTCGAGATATAAGCTTCCAAAGTAGGCTCCTTGCATCAGAAATTTCTGGGGAAATTGCAAAACAGCTTTACCAGCCTTTATTCAACCGATCATAACTTTCTGTACAAATATCCAAATGATGAATGGTTTATCATTCTGGAAACTAGAATGCAAGGGCTACAACTTTCATGTTTTACACATTTTTAGATTGGCCGAATACATACGGAGACACTTAAAGTTGGCACGATTTTTCATTTAGACACCTGAACTTAAGGGTGTTCCTATTGAGCACTTATACTAAGCTTATTCCAATTGAGCACTTCTTTGACATCAGCCAAACTTACAAAGTTTGTGCAATGCACTCGCTGCTGACGTGGCGAATAACGAATAAAAAAAGGACATATATTATTTTGAGTAAAAAAAAGGAAAAACTATGTTAAATCTATTTAATAAACAAAATAATCAGCGGTCTTGGTGTTCTTCACTATTTTCATGTGTGTTCTTGTTCTAAGCAAAATTAAATCCAAAATTTTAAGAGAAAATCCTCCGAATTTGTTATAACTTCAGCTAAAGATTCCCCACGATGACCCGAAGACAACCCCAATATTAATTTTCCAAACTTTCATCAAATCAAGTAACCCATCATAAACCTTCAAGCTTAAAGACCCCATTAAAGGTGGCTTTCATTTAGTCGCAGTTCTCTGCAACAAGATTTCAACAATTTCTTGCTTGAACACGGTAATCTCAAATCCCTCCAAAAGCTTCTCCTCTGAAAATGTGAACACAGCTCCTATCTTTGAATGAGGATATTGATCTGATATTTTTATCATCTCAAGCCGCAGATATTTGCCTTTAGCGTCAGCTCTTTTTTCTGCTTTACTTCATTGCTCCTCCTCTCTATTAGCTCTTAATGCATACAATGAACTAAGAATTTGGCAAGTATTTGTTTCAAGTCTTTACTAAATAGACTGGTGTCATGCGCTTAGTATTACACGAGAGAAAGAAGGGGGTGCGGCTGCTTCTCTCCGGCTAGATCTGTTTTATTTTTGAGGGAGAAGAAGAAGAAAATAAAAAGAAAAAAATAAAAAATCTGTTTTTTGCGATCTTCACGCGCCTATATCGGGTGAAACTCACTTTATGTGCCAACTCAGCAAGAAGTGCTCAATTGGAATAAGTTTCGGGTAGTATAAGTGCTCAATATGAACACCCTTGAGTTTAGGTGTCTAAATGAAAAATCGTGCCAAAATTAAGTGTCTATGTATGTATTCAGCCTTTCAGATTCCTAATAGATTACCAGATATAAGCCCCAAAAGTCAGCTCTGCGATTGCACCAGTTGTTGTCCAAAAATAGCTTCTGCAGCAGAAAAATGCAGCAGCTCTTTTCGTCCGAAATCCATTCCGTTAACCTTCCGAAATTCACCCGAGGCCCTCGGGACCTTAACCAATTATACCAACATGTCCCAAAATACAATACGAACTTAATCGAGGCTTCAAACCACATCAAACAACATCAAAACTACGAATCGCGCATCGAATCGAATTATGAGTTTTCAAATCTTCCAACTTTTATATTTTGCGCCGAAACATATCAAATCAATCCGGAATGACTTCAAATTTTGCACACAAGTCACATTCTACATTACGGACCTACTCCAACTACCGGAATCGGAATCCAACCCCGATATCAAAAAGCCAACTCTCGGTCAAACTTCTCAAAAACCTTCAAATTTCTAACTTTCGCCGAATGACTCCAACATGACCTACGGACCTCCAAATCCACTTTCGATCGCGCTCCCAATACCAGAATCACCACACAGAGCTATTCCCAGACTCGGAATCCCCAATGGACATCGATAGCATTGAAATGCACTTCAACCCAAATTTATAAAATTATTCTAAAATGCTAACTTCCACAATAGGCACCGAAATACTCCCGGGTCATCCGAAACCCGATCCGAACATATGCCCAAGTACGAATCATCATACGAACCTGCTGGAACCTTCAAATCCTGATTCCTAGGTCGTTTACTCAAAAATCCAATCTTAGTCAATTCTTTCAACTTAAAGCTTCTTAAATGAGAATTCACTTTCCAAATCAACTCCGAACTTCCCGGAATTCAATTCTGACCATGCGTACAAGTCATAATACTTGAAGTGAAGCTTCTCATGGCCTCAAACTGCCGAACGACGCGCTAGAGCTCAAAATGACCGGTCGGGTCGTTACATTCTCTCCCACTTAAACATACGTTAGTCCTCGAACGTGCTGAGAATTGCAGTGAAGTTGTTCGAAATCACTGTTTAACACATTGTGCACCTACCCGTGCTACCACAACTTAGTCAAGCACATTAGCTCGATCAAATCTGAAGATATCCTCTTTTATTTAGGCAAATGAGCCTTAGAGCCCAGTTTCTACATCCGAAATTCTCTGGCGCATGCTTCCAATATATGAACACCGTATCAATCACTACCCGAGGTACCATAACATAACTGCATACCTTTGCTGAATTCTCACCTTGCGCCACATCATTCATAGAACCGCAATAACATTCTCTGATCATAATAGCCGAAATTCCACGAATCTGATGCTCCCAATGCATCTCATGGCCTATATACCTCTTGTCCCGACCTTTACATGCCCGCCACGATGGAAGAGATGTGTAGAATTTCATAACCAACTACCTAGTCAACAAATCCTTGAGTCTATACTCCTGATAAGAACCATTACCTCAGTCTGAACCAAATAATGATCTTTGCTCTTTAATATACTTCATATAACCCGATTGCACCGATCCTAGATTCAATAATCTCGTCTAACCCAGTACGAGCTGCTCAGGTAACAGTCACTGCAGACATGACCAAAAGTCTCATATGATGCCACAATGTGCCAATAAGGTACAAACTCAAACGCGATACATAAGGAAAACGAATTCTGGAAGGGACTACTCAACTCACGCTGCTAATATGGACTTTCCTCATAAAATGGATAACAAAACACACAAAAATTAGAATATAGAAAACTGTACTCAACATCATACTGTTGCGGCGTGCAACCCAATCCAAATAACATGTCCGTGGCGGCGTGCCACCCGTTCCACACATAAAATTCACATAAGGAGATACACACCGAGCTAAATTGCTCATTACTTACAAAATACCGAATATCAGTCACAAGCACACTAAGTGCTTAATACCATCCCTGGGGAAACAAATAGCGCAGTAAGCTACAAAACTCAAGCACAATTGAGGTGCAATATATAACCTGAGTCACAGGAGCCATCCTGCTCACATAACACAATCGCTACGCGGAACCTCAAACATAAGAAATTTATCAAACCGATTCACAACTCATGCACCATATAGTAGTACATGAAATAGCCGACAACGAAATAACATCCCATGTTCGAATACTCATCCATAAAGAGTGTTATGCTTAAACAAATGCATTTGGCCTGATATAAATCCCATATTCATATTTGAGTCCATCCACAAACCTCAAGCCAATTCTGATCGTCCGCACTAGGCTAATAACCTTCATGGGTCCATAATAACCTCCTTTTTCTCATAACACAAGAACAACTATCGTAACCGGAGAAACCTCCACCGTTCATAGCCCAACAAACCGAGTGCCCTCCAGGCATAAATTCTCAAATTAATGATATTACCAAAATCTTCATACTTGGTTTAAATTTTTAATCAATCAAATGATTGCATGTCACAGTTATACAATCTTCCCGTGAGATACGCTTCCACGATCTCTTGCACCAGGTAACAAGTCTGCACTTCCATACCACAGGCCACACAAATTCTGTAATGCAAATCAAGAATCCATAACCAGGATGCAAAGCCTCCTACACAAACACCAATCTCAAGTGATGCTGAAGACAATACCAGCTTACTCTAAACATCCAAATCCCTTTCCTGCTCATCCGAGCTCGTGACATCCTTGTCAACACCGAACCGCAACATTGATCCTTACTTCCAAATTTCATACCGCTCACTGCACCTAATATGCCAATATGCGATTGTGCCAGAATTTCATCATAACTCCTGAATCACTAATAAGGTAAACACTTCATCATATAAAAACTTTTTACTTAACTCATTCTAAGAGAACCATAGCAATACACGAGTAAATCTTCATAACCGTAGAACATGAAAATCCTCAAGTAGTGGTTTAAACCACCATAACCCTTTCGGGATCCACCTACACATAACAACTCAATTCGCACTCATCCTGAGTGGCCTTGTATCACGAGACCATGCTATCTCAAATCCCACCAACCATCTCATACCCTCCTTGTGCGCATGCTCGCCTTCTCAACTGATGCACCCATTCCGATGATTCCTCTACGAATCTGAAGTCCTTTTCTCTCATTCCTCCAAATGCTACACTACAAGCCGAAGATATCACAGAACGTTCCGAGACTCTTTTCATAATCTGCTGCAAATTTGCAGGCTAGAAATTCCTAGGCACCGCATTTTAACATTTGAATTCACTAGGACCATTGTTGAGAGTCACCCATTCTGGATTGGTCCCGAATATAATCAACCCCAAGGCTCCGTTGGCACATGAACACCCTTCTCAATGAAGCACCCAACTGAATCACTTCCCTTGTAAATCACCTCTGTACGAAGCATAAATCCTGAATCTTTCCAAGGCCCGAACATGAGTCAATAAGGCCAACTATAACACACATTTATCAATTCCTTTGCTCAAATTACCACTTATGTTCTTTTCCCTTAGTTGTAATAACTTACCAATACGCTGATAACCCGAAACCTCACGAGTAGATAACCATGCAACTCAATCGTAGATGGTGGGAATCTCCCACTTAGCTTAGAGCCACTTATTACATAACCCTGGAATCCACCAAGATTCTTTTTTCATTGTTGACATGATCTTGCACAACCAACCCGCCAAATTCCTCGAAATCTTTCTATAAAACCCTTTATGAATACTCTAAATCATTAACCACATTCACATATCCGAGCTCTTTACCGGATAGCCAGTAGGATTCTTCGCAGAAGCTTCGCCAACCACGCGACCACTGATCTGCTCACAGGAGATGACCCGCCTGTGGAAATTACACGCCGACATCTTTCAACCCTGCTGCACGAGGTACAATCACTACGTCATCTATAACCCATCATGAGCTCGTGCTCATCCAGCAATTGTAGTAGTCCGTTCACTTCTTAGGGACATCAACTAAATGTGCAACAGTACCTCCAAATCCAAGGTCATGTTGTATCCTTTTTCATATCGGGCAACTCCTTTCTGTTGTATCAAATCTCCCGCCGTATAAAATCCAATATTTCAAATTAAGTCCGTAGACCTAGTCACTGTCCACCCAGAACCCCAAATCACTCTAGATTTTTCTCCGGGTGTGTAGTTATCCTGCCACTGATCCCATATGCTACTCTGCCACTCTCCCACTTTGGCCAAACCCCTCTTCTTTAAGCAACTACTTGACTCCCGCTTCTTACACCTGGCCTTCTAGAAATTTAACCACCGCATGACACTTACCACATGTCCTTCCTCATCCTTTGCTGCTCAGCTGATGCCTTAGATCAAAATCTATCTCGGTAGCTCTCGAACCAATAGACCACTACAAATATTATACTTTTCCAAATATCATCTTTTCTCGAGCCGTTGACATTAGAAACATCGACTCAATCCTGAACAATTATAGTCTGGTTGCCTTTCCTCCACCGGGAATGAAATACCAAATCTTTGAATCATGCACTGAGTAGGCCTCCTTTCAGCTCATTCACTGCCCCGACACATTGGTAAGTACCCTACCATCATATCAATACTAGGCGATAGCAACGCACGAATCATCATAACATCGATGCCAAATCTCAAAACCTTGGGTAACACTAAAACTAAGCTGAAACCACAGACAGGCCGTTTGGAATGTGACAACAATAGCCCAACAACTACGTAGGGAGAAACATCCCGCACCACATCTGTAGTACCACTACAATTCCTCAATTCCCGATTTATAACAAGTGCTTCACGTCGCGTAAGATTGAATGGAAAGGAAATGAAGGCATAAGCCTCAAAGGAATCAAACCGCACAATAAGGAATCAAGAAGGGAAGTGCTCCTACAGCCATGTAGCCTCTCAAAGATAAGTACAGACGTCTCCTTACCGATCCACAAGACTCTACTAAACTTGCGCATGACTCGTGAGACGTAAAGGGAACCTAGTGCTCTGATACCATGTTGTCACGATCCAAAATCTACTAAGGGTCGCGATGGCACCGGACACACTGTCAGGCAAGCCAACACCAAGAAGTTAATTAAATTCCAATTTAGTATTTGTTGAAATCATTTTTTATACATTAAACGATAAATAATAAAATTCACAGAAATAACCATGAAGTCTTTAACAAACTTAATATTGAATAATCCCAAAATTATCCCAGAACCTGGTGTCACAAGTGCATGAGCTATCTCTAAGAAACAATATAATACAACAACTGTTCAGAATACAAATTGGACAGAAAGTAAATACAGTAATCTGAAAGAGACGCTGCTGGATGCGTGTCGTCTTGAGAAGTGCAGTTCACCCAAGTCTCCGTGTCAACCATGCTTCTCACCCACTAGGCCACTAGAGATACATGTGTTGTGCAACAAAAATGTACAGCAAGTGTAGCATGAGTACAAAAACAACGTGTACTCAGTAAGTATCCCGTCTAATCTCGAAAAAGTAGAGACGAGAGGTCGACTTTGACACTTACTAGGGGTCCAATATTAATAATACCAATAATATAGAAAAACGGGGATTTTCATAAAAATGATTTTAAACTCAATAGCATGAGGCAAGTACCAATTCTTTCGTTTACAAGAAATTTTCTAATTCATTTTCATCATTTATACACTTATCTCAGGCGAGGGAGAACAAATATCAGCATCTATGAATCTCAAGGCAAGCAATACAAGCATGCGCAAATCATGCCGAGGTCGTACGGCCCGATCCAACAATAATTAAATTGTGCACTGCCAGAGGGTCGAATGGCGCGAACCATAGATGCATCTATTTAATCTACCGAGGCGTTCGGCCCGTTCCACAATATATAACACATTCAAATAGTCAATCAAGAACTCATCAAGGAGCAAATTATCCAAGAAAAGGCAATTTCTCTTTTAAAAAACAAGAAACGATGACTAGTCTTTTAGAAATCATTTACACATTCTATATGTTTTAAGCATTTTTAAATTGACAACAAGATTTCAAATATTGCAAGTAAAACATGCTTTTGGGTCCTAAACTATCCGGACTTAAGCATAATAGTAGCTACGCATGGACTCTCGTCACCTCGTGCGTACGTAGCCCCCATCAAATAGAAGCACATATCGAATTAATTCACCTATGGGGACAATTCCCTCTTACAAGGTTAGAAAGGAGACTCACCTCGCTCCGAAGCCCACTTTCCGGTCCAAGATTATGCTCAAAAACCTCAATTCGGTGCGGAACAATCCAAAACTGATGAAATAGTGCATAAACTAATCAATACATGTTCAAAAATTCATATTCCAACTATTAAGGTGATTACCCAACCCTAAATGTAAGATTCCTAAAATTCACCCCCGGGTCCACGAGCCCGGATTCCGAAAATTTTCGAAGAAAGTTGTTACTCATAACCTTATGAAGTTAAATATATGATTTTTACCAAATTCCATAACCATTTTCGTGGTCAACTCTCATTTTTATACAAAACCTAGATTTTCATCTAAACCCTTGATTTCACCAATTGGGTAGAAATTACTTACCTCAAAGTTCTAGGTGAAAACTCTCTTCCAAAAGCTCCAAAAATCGCCCAAATCCGAGACTCAAAACTCAAAAATGAGTAAAAATAGCTGACTCCCGTCTTTTGGCATTCTGCCTAGGCAAGTCGCATGCATGAAATGCGACTTCGCCTGATTTTCGGGCAAAAAATAAACTACTATCATCCTTCAGTCAACGGACCATAACATTTGGTACAAATATCCAAATTATAAATGGTTTAACTTTTTGGAAACTAGAATCAAGGATCTACAACTTTTCTATTTTGCAAATTTTTAGATACCTTATAAATTTCGAGATATAAGCTTCCAAAGTAGGCTCCTCGCATCAGAAATTTCTGGGGAAATTGCAAAATAGCTTTACCAGCCTTCATTCAATCAATCATAACTTTTTGTACAAATATCTAAATGATGAATGGTTTATCTTTATGGAAACTAGAATGCAAGAGCGACAACTTTCAAGTTTTACATATTTTCAGATTTCTTATAGACTACAAGATATAAGCCCCCAAATTCAGCTCTGCGATTGCACCAGTTGTTGTACAAAAACAGCTTCTGCAGCAGAAAAATGCAACAGCTCTTTTTGTCCGAAATCCATTCCGTTAACTTTCCGAAATCCACTCGAGGCCCTCAGGACCTAAACCAATTATACCAACATGTCCCAAAATACAATACGAACTTAATCGAGGATTCAAACCACGTCAAACAATATCAAAACTACGAATCGCGCATCGAATCGAATTATGAGTTTTTAAATCTTCCAACTTTTATATTTTGTGCCGAAACATATCAAATCAATCCGGAATGACTTCAAATTTTGCACACAAGTTACATTCGATATTACGGACCTACCCCAACTTCCGGAATCGGAATCGAACCCCGATATCAACAAGTCAACTCTCGGTCAAACTTCTCAAAAACCTTCAAATTTTTAACTTTCGCCAAATGACTCCGAAATGGCCTCCGGACCTCCGAATCCACTTCCGATCGTGCTCCCAATACCAGAATCACCACACGGAGCTATTCCCAGACTCAGAATCCCCAACGGACATCGATAGCATTGAAATGCACTTCAACACAAATTTATGAAATTCTTCTAAAATGCTAACTTCCACAATAGGCACCGAAATACTCCCGGGTCATCCAAAACCCGATCCGAACATACGCTCAAGTCCGAAATCATCATACAACCTGCTGGAACCTTCAACTCCCGATTCCTAGGTCGTTTACTCAAAAATCCAATCTTAGTCAATTCTTTCAACTTAAAGCTTCCGAAATGAGAATTCACTTTCCAAATCAACTCCGAACTTCACGGAATTCAATTCCGACCATGCGGACAAGTCATAATACTTGAAGTGAAGCTGCTCATGGTCTCAAACTTTCGAACGATGCGCTAGAGCTCAAAACAACCGATCGGGTCGTTACACTTCTTCTTCTTATGCAAATAGATATCCAAATAAAATAGTCATGTCAATTTGCCATAATAAATTAATAATTGTTCATTTTCATAATAATCATTCAAATAAAATATTTATGCAAGCAATAAATTTGTTGTCGAGAAAGTATAATAAAGCATGCATTAATAAAGTCGAGTCGGGAACTAAAATGATGTCTTTTGGAATCAAAACGCCAAAATAGGTGGAAAAATAACTCAGAAACTTTTTATATATAGCGCTTGAAAATCATGCGCTTCACCTTAACGGCACGTTTGTCTAGTATAGTGCATCTATTACATGCACTATACATGTTAATTGACCGGCCCACAATAATTGGTGGGTATAGCGCATGTAATTTATGCCCGATACTTATAGCGCATTTAATAAATGTGGTATATCCACCAATTATTGTACCCCTCGCATAAAATATTTGCTTACTTAAGGAGATGCATTCCTTCTTCAAAAAATTCATTCCATTCTTCAGAATCCTTTGTATTTTTCTTACTCATTCCGAAATATATTTTTACTTAATTTTTTCTGCATTTTGCCATAATGTCAGAATAGCGAAAAACATAGGTTGCATTATATTGGGGGGATGAGGTTGTCGTGGAGAATAACTCTGTACAGTATAGTTGTTCTCCACAATGTGTTGTTAAGTTGCCACTCACATTCGAGTACGATAGATTGGTATCTTTGATTTGTGAAAGAATGAGTGTGAGTAAATGTTCGTTAAATATTAAGGTAACCGGAAGATATCCATATTCGCTTACTCCACAAGGGGTTGCTTGTTATGGGTTTAACATCGAAGATGATGAAACTCTAAAAGATTTTTTGAGGATACCATATGAACACCGGGAACTTCTTGTGATAAAAATGCTGAAAATTTATGTCAAGTCTGAAGACGTCTGCAATATTGAGGTTCCGCAAAATAGGGATAACCCTCAGTCATCTGGTGGTGTTTTTGGAGCAGTTTATCCAAACAGGTTCCATTTGAAAGAGTCTGGCCAGATCTAAACTTATCTCCACGGGCGAATGAGGAGCGAGGACATGATTTCTCCTCAAGTTTACATAATTCACATGCCGAGTCATAAATTTAAATTTTCCTTGTTGTAGTATAATTTTTTTTATGTATCATATTCGTACTAACACTCATATCTTTCAAAGGGGGTACCGGCCAGATATGAATTTTACATGTTATGAACTAACCAACAGTTGGAATATGCACAATTTTGGTAGGTTGCATCATGCTGGTCCATCCACGAGTCATCAGTAATGTGCATCATGGGCTATTAACAGATTATGAATTGTAAGTTATGAGATAAAGTTAATACTAGATGAGTGTTGACCGTGCATAGCATGGGCCCAACAATTTCAATTGTAATCGTGTATTTACATGTGATTACGACTCTAAACAACAATAAATTATTAAGAATAACAATAAATTCACAAACACAGAAGAACAGTTTTGTCTTTGGTCAATAGTGACTGAAATATAAAATATATATTACCTCCTTAAGGGCCGGCCGGCATATGTAAAACTGAGCTAATATTTTATTCTTTTGTGCTTTTCTATTAATCACATTTACAAAATTAAATCCAGCATATGTCTATTTTCTCATCCCTACCTATCATTCTATACTACATGATCAACCATATGTACCATTATTATGAGTGCTTACGCCTTGTACGCACAACAAAAATCGCATAGTCCCATTGAGAGCCATAGAAAGTATTGCAAAAATTTGTGCCTGGAAACATCACTACTTTGTATACGTCCTGGCCTCTGTCAAAAGAGCTTCTTGCTCCTATTCCAAGAAGAGAATAAGATATTAGATATTTTTTGTTAATTAGTACAAGTCCCGCACCAATAATTTGAAAAACACCATGATACAAAAACAAGCTAGAGAGAGAGAGAAAGAGAGAGAGAGTGTACTACCTTAGAGTGCTTTACCTAAGTGTCAAGTTACACCCCTTTAGAGAAGATGGAACAATATCATTAAAGGTAAGACATTATTACTACAATCTAAGGATGCATCATAAATTAAAGAGTATGGGATCATCCTCATATACTTAAGATTAAACCGGTCAACAATTACAAATTTTTTTTGGAAGAATGTTAATCCTTGTGTTTTCTTTGATAAGCTAACTCTGACAACTATATTGATATGCCGAAATTTAATGCAAATAATCTTCAAAAAAGTTGGTCGATATTTACTTACCCTCAAATAAAAGAAAAAAAAAATAAGCTCAATCATATGAGTAGCAAGTGGCTTCAAGAACATAAACGGTTATGAAGTAGATACATTGATATGATTTCTATCACCATTATAAAAATAAAATATGGACTTATACACTAATTTTTTTATATCATCTCAGCATTATCTAAGTGTAGGTGCTTGTAAATAAACTTTCTTTTTATTGCTCATCACAAAAAGAAGGAAACAATGAGAAGGTAAAAGAACCCACTTCATAACACTACAAGTACCAAACTGAAGTCCCATAAGCTAGATATTTAAAGTAACCAAATAATTGTTTGTTCAGAGTACAAACTCTTCAAGACACTTGCCACATAGCACATTTCTTAAATCTAGATATGTGCAAGGAGTTGTCTTTGATCAAGAGTAATATACATACCTCACTCATTGGACTCCTTTGAACTTGTCTTTGGTGAATAATCAGTCTATACCAAATTCAAAAAATAAAAACAGTTTAGATTTCAAGAAATATTGTAGAGATGCAATCAAACAGAAAATGTCCTTGAAGAAATAGTCAGCTTAAAATGGTGCTTAATCTTGAAACTTCTAATTAGAAGTATTACGTTTTTCTTTCTCAAATTTTTAGTTTGTTCTTATTATCAATTTGCAGTATTTTTTTCGTGATAAGTGCATCAATTAGAAAAACATTTAATGCAATGATTTATGAACGAAAAAGAATAAAGTTAAACCATGTCACTTTTACCAAATACACTCCGCAATATTCATGCTAAACCATCTTTTTTTTTTCTTTGTCCTCAATCTTAGTACATACTTTCACACAGAACATAAAATATTTCAAGATAATAGTACAATGTGCTATAGATTTATTGTGCTGCAAGTCACAAATAAAACTTAATAGCAAAGAATAGTATAATTTTATGAAGTACCTAAATCTGAAAGTATAGTATATGCTAGTGTATAAAAAATTACAAAATCTGTGTAGCAAATAAAAATTACAGTAAGTAAATTATAAGCAACATCTGTGGCTTTTCTAGTGTATTTCAGGAGCGAATATAGCCAAAATTCCAACAATTCTTTTTCAATAAATTGCATGCAGAGATTTAGGCCTTACCATCATAAAGATAAACATGAATGTGTAGAAAATAAATGTTGAAGGATCACAAAAAGGGTATCAAGGTAGATCATTCATAGCCTTTCTGAAATGACAGAGGAGGAGCATTGAGTCTTCCATGACCGTGGCAATTAAATCTTTTTCCATCTTTGAGTATAAAGCTGTTTCAATGAGGTAAATTCCAAGTGGGAATGAAGCATGTACATTCTGCAAAGTCAAGAAATTGAAAAGAATATACATAAAAGATAAATGGAATCAAATGGTTGTCTTTATCAGTATTGTCAAATGCGAAAAACTTTAAAAGGCGCTCCAGATCTATTGGAGATTTAAGCGCAAAGCGCAATAAAAGTGTGAGCTTTATTAAAAAAAGATGCAATGAAAAAAAACTATAATGTGTTATAAAACAATAAAAGAACAAGAACAATATTGCAGAGAAAGAGAGAGAGAAAATTCTTATTGAATTTTGGGCTGAATTACAATAGAATAGAACCCTCTATTTATAGGGAGAGGGTGACTTAGCCACCAAGCAATGAACCCTAGAATCTCTCAAAATATAGACATTCACCATAAATAAAATTCTATTTATAACACTCCCCCTTGAATGTCTATTCAACAGATAATGTGCCTCGTTAAAACCTTAACTAAAATAAAACCCAGTGGGAAAAAAAATTCTAGTAAAGGAAAAAGAGTACACATATCTAACAATACGCCTTTTGGTTGTCTCGTTAAAAATCTTGCAAGGAAAACCCAGTGGGACAAAACCTTGTAAGGAAAAAAGAGTACAACGCGTATTAACTCCCCCTAATGAGAGCATCAATTCACACCCTTAAGCATTTGCATTCCAATCTTGTGCACCATCTTCAAAAGATCGTTGGTATAGATTTGATAAACAAATCAGCCATATTGACTTGAATGAATATTTTGCACCTTGAAATCATCATTCTTGATAGAGATGTAATGTCTTCATATAATGTCGTGGAATGACTTTTCAATATCTCCATAGAGGTATTCTCGCTATCACATTATCATGCTTATAGTTATAGCAAGATATATATGTGCACAAATTGCACTGAGGATGTGGTACTTCAAGATCGAGAATTGTATATGCTTCAAGCAATTTAAATCCTTCAAAGATTGTCATATAAGTCATATAATAGACTTTAGATGCATATCAAGTTTTCATGTCATGCTAGACATATAAGATATCGAAAACTAAATGCACATACCATTGACTTTATACTTTCAAGTGTTTGAACTACATGTCCAAAACTGCATGTCTTTCATATGAATTCAAATTATACTTGAATTGCGGCTCTTCCATTTGGCCAATATTTTTGTGTCTATATTCGATAGATTTAAGATCCTCATCTATCTTAGCGCTATGATAGATGTCGTCGACAAATATTTATATCGGTTCCAACTCCTATTTTCATAAAGCATACATAGAGATCTCTTCATTCATATATTCAGGTACCTGAATCTCTCATGAGATTTTATGAAGTGTTATATCATGTGATCTTCTAGATCACTTGCCTCCTTTGTTATGATCATTTAGATCATTTGCTCATCTTCTTTATCAAGAAATTTATTTGAAACCGATTTGTCTATATGCTTCAAGCGTACCATAGACTTTGTCCTTCTGGGACTTAATAGGAGCATTTGCAATGAGAATATAGTTACTTTCTTTGGGTCAACAAATGCATCTGGCATGCTTTGCAATATATTGCAGATGAATTATCCTTTTATGAACTTCAAGTTCATATTATTTTATTCGAGGATCTAGATGTATAAATGATAACTCATTCCATGTAACTTTTTCTCAACTGTTGTATCTTGTCTCCCCCTCATGTTAGAAAAGCTAACTTGTTTCCTCAACTTTGAGAATCCATCTTTGTGCGTTATGGTGTTAATCAAAATATACACCGCACATCAATAATAATAAGATAGAATTATTTGGTCCCTGACCCTGAAACCATTTGTGAGGGGAGAATGTAATATACTTTCGTATATAACCTATATCAAACTGATATAGATAACTTTGTTCTCATAAGCAATAGTTTAGCTATTAAGTGGAGGCACTCAATAAATCATTTTGCTAAACCAATTGTGATGTAAACCAACTTATCAAGAAGAACTATCTTGAATAAAAATCTGGAAATTATGCTCTATATTAAATTATTGAGCAAGTTACCTCGCAAACACCAGGTTGCGGGTCAATAATAATTGCACATGTAACCATCTCATAGATGCATCTTATGTGGTATACATGGCAGGTGAATGGGCCCATATTCACCTTTGAAATTTTCAGCATTCATGGGATTCAATCCCAATTTTAGTTGGTCTATTAATTAATGAGAACAAACAACATAAGAGAATTCGTAAAGAACTTTCTAGTTCTTTAATATTTACCCATGTGAATTCTCTTTTATTTTTGCACATTATACTTAAATTGATATGGGTAAACCAATTATGCCAACTGAATAAATTATCAATATTGATAAACTTCAGGTTACACCATGATGTGTGCAATTATGAATAAACTCCAAGTTTATTATGATATGGGTTTTTATATCAATAAACTTCTCTTTATTGTGGCATTCTTTGTTTGTGTAGTACAAACTGGAGAATAAAGCGGGTAGCTTTTCACATATATATTACCCCGCTACAAGTTGTAGTAATAGAAGATATTAAATCTTTCCTTTATTTATAGTCTCAATATAATCAACCGCTTTCGCGTATACTTTAGAAACTGAATAAGTTTCTTTGAGACTTACTACAACACAATACCTTATTGGTAATTAATTGTGTTTCTCCAAAATAGTTTAATTGGCTCTTGCAGAGTTCTCAATTAATTTTGTAGTACCACGTATTCATCAACACCCATATGGTGAATATCTCTTTTAAAGAGAAAGTTATACCATTATGGTTATGGTCAAAATTATATGCAAGATCTGTTTCTTGCATTACCGTTGTCTTTTAACAATCACAACGCCAAAATATTTTGGCGTACAATAGGTACGTGACCAATGACCATTCATGCCATAATAATGACATTATTTTCTTATATCATCTCAAACCTTCTTTTAGAGGTAAGTGCGGTATATCACTACCACTAGCACGTTCATATTCTTTGAAGAATGAATATGTATTCATAAATCAGATGTTGTCACATTCACATCATGAATGGACCATAATCATCTATATGTGCTTTACAAAATCTCATGTCAAATCGATGACAAATATTTTCACAAAGTGGGGGATTATTTTGAGAATCCTTATTATTCTCATTATCACAATGATGACGATTATAATTTCGTCTATTGCCACGTCCACATCCATTGATACATTCATAGTGATAATTTTGTCTTCTTTCAGACTTATCACATACTGCTATCACATTCTCTTAAGGGAATAAGAATGGAGCAAATTCAATGGGACGGGTTTCCACTTTTTGTGCCCATAATCATACATGAATTTGATCATGGCAAGACATAGAAACTTTTACCACTTCAGGTGGTTATAATTTCTTACAAACTCCATTAGAGTTCTAATCAAACTTTGTTGTCTTTGCTTGTATTTAAAATCAAAGTATAGAATAAAAGAGAAAAATAAGGTAAAACACTTACCTTAAATCCAGAATTTAATCACGAAGGAAGTTCATGGAACAATTGACAATCATTATGCTCAAACCCAAAGTTTCTACTCAATTGGTTAGAGTCTCGTGCTGATAACGTGTTATAAAACAATAAAAGAACAAGAACAATATTGCAGAGAAAGAGAGAGAGGAAATTCTTATTGAATTTTGGGATGAATTACAATAGAATAGAACCCTCTATTTATAGGGAGAGGATGACTTAGCCACCAAGCAATGAACCCTAGAATCTCTCAAAATATAGACATTCACCATAAATAAAATTCTATTTATAACATAATGTAAGAAAAAGGTGGACTTCATAATATTTTCCTTGACAATTAATATCTGTTTCTGATTATATCTATTGCTTAGTACCGCTCGATTCAAAATAGGACACAATACAACTACTAATTTTTCAAGGAACTGAACTTTAAGCTAAATAAAACTTTATATAGGCATTATGTGTATATTAATTTTTTATTTGATAAAGTACATGTATAGTAAAATTAGTGGTACCTTATCAAGAGTTAATCATTCTTCAATAAATGGTAGTTGGTTCCCTACATTATTATTCAATATCGAATACGTCAACGTGATGGTACTAAAAGAAAAATAAAGAGGCAACTCGTTGCAATGTATCTGAAGCAATATTCCTCAATCAAGAGATAATTCAAGCCATTAGGCTGCTCTTTACATCAGATTTATATAAAGATCAGAAAACTGATAGACTTCTACTAAAGTTTAAATTTAAATAGAAGACACTCTTCGTACTAAAAATGCTTTCAATACGGAGAGATATAAAACAAATTCCTCAAGCACAATGCAAATCAACATAAGAATATAGAAATCAGAAAGTTTTTCAGAACTCCACATAATTAGTAAATGGACCATTCCAGTAAGATGTGGTCTTATATAAATAAACCAACAATGCATTCAGTGGCAGAGCTAGAATTTTTAGTAAGGGTGTCAAAAAATAAAAAATTAAATACACTAAAAATTCAAGGGGATTCGATGTATAATAAATATGTATTAAACAAAAAAAAATTATGTAGCAATATAGTGTAATTTTCTAGCAAAGAGGTATCAATAGACTGCCTTTCGTTATAGAGCCTTGGTCCCATCATCAATTACTAATGCATCCCACTGAACAAACAAATCATGTAGAAGAGGTCATCCTTTAGAGGACTAATTTAACATTGTAGCATACCTTGTCGCCGTAAAAGGCATATATTCATATATTATTATTTGAGAACTAAGCTCTAGTGTGATTTTTATTTACTTGTTAACTGTTCAGATTGGAAATAATTTAATGAATGAAATTCTCCAGTGAATTAGAGATCAATAATTCAACATATCGATAAATCGTAGAAAATAACATAGGACACACATATGACAAAACAAACAATAGTGAGATTTAAAGGAAGAAAATTAATGTTGAAGAACATTGAAGAGAGAGTTAGATGGAATAAAAAGAAAAACAGCCATGAATAAAGCCATAAAATTGGAAAATATGAAGAGAATCTGAAAAAGATAAGGGCAGAAGATTGAAATAAATTCTAACCTGCAATTGCCACACCCAAATGAAAAGATATTGAGAACTCAAAGATCAGTACTCCAAATT
Source organism: Nicotiana attenuata (assembly GCF_001879085.1). Classification (NCBI taxonomy): domain Eukaryota; kingdom Viridiplantae; phylum Streptophyta; class Magnoliopsida; order Solanales; family Solanaceae; genus Nicotiana; species Nicotiana attenuata. The sequence goes on from NC_031998.1 coordinate 49,545,957, forward strand.
TATGAAGAAATCACATTTCTCTGTTGTTGGTTGGAGTGAACAAGAGAGATGAAAGAATGAAATTTCTACAATGTTGAGCGTTTGTATTAGAATAAAACTGGAATCAATATGTAAAACACATTTTATGACATGGTTAAATTACTAATAGAAATATAATATTGGGATGACTTTTAGAAACTCATTATTTTATTGGTTGTGCATTGAAAACGAGTAACATGATGGTCATGTCCTTACTCAGTTGCTCGAAGATAATATATTTAATCAGGTTCTGGTAGATGCACAAAGTCGGGAAGATGATAGTGGACAACAATATTGATGAGACTGGAGATGATACACCATTCCCTGATAAGGGCGACGATGATGAGGAAATGCATTTTGTTGATGGGAATGAGAATGAGCAACCTATTTGACGAGGGAGCATGATGCCACAAATGAAATGCTCCATATATACAAACCACACCTACCGTTAGACTCAAAGTGTACGAGTCCCATATGTCATTTCATTCAAGAGAAATTCCCTACCTTGATCGGTTGCCTAGTATGGCGGATGTGGATGCCCTCACAAGGCACCTTGATGACATTCGTACAGCAATGTGGGATGAATCTAAACCAACGGACCTGTCAAATAATATGCATTTTTCTAATAAATCACACCTTAGTAGGGCGGTGCAAATTTACAGCATAAAACATTGTCGTGAGATCGAGGTTCATGAGTCATCTACGCAAGTATATAAGGTTATTTGTTGTAGATGGTTTCAAGGTTGTAAGTGGATGCTGCGTGCGAGAAAGTTGAGAAATATAGGGAGCGAGCACAGTGGCTTACATATTTGCAATATTGCAACGAGCGAAATATTTTCGAAGAATCGCACCGGTTTGCATCAAAAACACGGTAATAATACCTACACCATCAGTGAATCCAGACGATTATGTTCGTGTGGGAAATGGTCGATATATCACTTGTCATGATTACATTCCATGAAGTGCTTTGAACATGCTTGGGTTGCTACTACGAGGTACGTTGATAAATATAGTGTTGCTGCATACGTAAACGCATATAGCGGCCACTTCCAACCAGTGGGTGATGAGCATTATTGGCCGCCGGAACCATTTAAAGTGGTGTGTAACAAGGATTATGTGTGTCGCCGGCAAGTGAAAAAAAGAACGCGGATATGAAACCAAATGGATGTTGGTGATACCATTTATGCGCGTAAATATGGTATATGTTCCCAAATAGGACACGATCGCCGTAAATGTCCTTCAGTCGGTTTGGGAAGTGGTGGTAATTCAACTCTCGGTGGCAGTTCATCCAATGTGCCCAATTTTAAAGGATAAAATTAGTGATTTGTTGCAGTATATTTAATTGTACTAAATGTCTATAATGTTGTTGCTTGTAATATTTATGAAATAAGATTATGTTTCCAATAGTGTTATCAACTTGGTAATTAGCATTGAAAATTCAATACAAATATACAATAATTAAAAATAACTTCAAGAAATAAATAACGATTTCATTCTCTATTATCATCACTGTCATCTGGCTAGATTTGGCCACATTTTCACAGTCCACAACCACGAAACAATTTGCTTCTAAGAACTCCTAGTCTCCAAATCCATTGAACAAACGAATCACCATAACTGATTGATCACGCCCAACTATGCCTTATAAAAAGGACAATGTGGTCGTTGCAAATATAATCCGGTTTACAAGTCCGAAGTCGAATCCCACAGAGAACTAAGGTTTAGCTACAGCTGTTCACTATCACCAAGAAGACAAGCTTGAACAATTTCTAACTTATAGATATTAAGATTCTTGTGTTTACCTAATTAACTAGCAAATTAAAATAGTAAATTAACAACTAACGATACTAAGGGTTAGAGAAAAGATTAAGGAGGTCTAGAGTTATGATTTCCCCAATTGTCGGAATCCTTCCCGCTATGTCTTCTATAATTTCGCCTAAGTATTCTCTACCGATCATGAGAACTCTTATTATCGTAAATCTCTCCCGAGTAATTACGACAATTTGCTAGACGCACTCTCCCGAGCTACGCTAGCTGGCTTTTAATACAGCTCACTTCAGATCGCACCCAAGGCTTCGTTATCCCTAATCCCGCCTTTAAACCCTCGGTTATTGATCCTTCATATACTATGGGAGTGTTGTTGTTCAACAATTACCTAAATATGCACTCTCTCCCGAGTTATGCATACTAAATAGGCATAGCTAATTAAGAGCTCTTCAATCAACCAGAATATAAACGTAGTTGAACAAATAGAGAAAAGCTATGGCTCAATTATATAAAAACATAACAAGAATTTATCCTACAAAAGGTTCTATCAAAACTCTAGATAACAAATTAGCTATTCATAATAGTATGTAAAACTACAATACTAAAAGTCATAACCAACAATGAAAAATAGGAAGAGGAAGGAAAAACTCGTAGAAGAATTCTCGGCCTTGTTCCCAATGTGTTCTTGCCTCCAAGGGTGTTGTCTAACCCTAAAGTAGTGTCTCTTGCCTCCTTAGGTCTAATTTTTGTCCAAAATATGTCCCCTCCTAAGCGTGGTCGGTGTTCCTCCACGTGAATTAGCCTCCAAAATATGTTCGATCCTCTCAAAGTGGCGTCCTCCCGTGTATATATGCCAAGTAGGGTTAGGCCCAAACAATTATACCTTCTCCAATGTGAAAAAGGACACTTTTCCCGGGTCATACGCGCGACTTCGCGCGGTCTTCGCGCACCTTTCTGCCTCAGTCTTTTTAGCGCGCGAACTTTGCGCGACTTTGCGCGTTCTTCGCGCGTTTTCACCCTGTTCCATTCTGAATTTGGAAACACGTAAAACATGAAAGTTGTAGCCCATTGAGTTAGCTTTCCAACCATATATTGTGGAGCATAAATAGAGTTCTGAGCAAAAAGTTATGTGCGTTTTACTAAATAGTGCGCAATATGCCTACTCGAGTCTTCGTTTTGTTGTTTTATCATCCGTTGATCCCCGAATACGATCCCGGCTTAATTCCTTGAGCTTTTACTCAGACTTCAAAGCTTCAAATCAGTTAAATTCATTCCATAACATCTATATAGCTCGGAATCACACCTACAAGGCATAAAACACACCGTTAGTGCAAAACACTAGCGATTAAAGCGCAAACTCAATTAAAGTGCAGTAAATTCGAGTGTAATAAGCGACTAAAATATGCAATTATAGCCTATCATCAACACCCCACACTTAAACCATTGCTCGTCCTCGAGCAATCAAACTACACGTTTTTTTTTTATAGACACGACCTTTTTAAACAATTCTCCTAACTCATCACACCAAGAGTATTTAAAATAGACTAAGCACAAAAGCGTAACATTTTCACCTCAAGATTTGACTCACAAGTACCACACGTTATTCACAACTCACCCACTTACTCTAATATAGAGGTCACTGACATTACCTTTCCTTCATGAATCAAGTGCCCTCACACAACAAAGGAGAGTAGTTCCACACAATAAAATTTAAGAACACTTAGGAACTCAAGATAGAAAGAATTCACTCACTCTCAGAAATAACATTCATATGCCACAAAAGATGCACCATAAGCTTGCCCGTAGTGTACTACTCCACTAATCGAGCTCATTCAATCTTGGATCAATTAGGACTTTATTTGGTTGTAATGTAGGCTACGGGACGGGTAGGATACATTTAGATATAAGAGTGACTACACCTCCCTACGCACTTTAATACATACATTTTAACATTCAAACCCCATACTTATGTCAAACCAAACTCCACCTTCACATCAATGTAAATTACCCCATACTTCTTTAAGCACAGTTACGTCAAGAGCCACCACTTATCAAGAATTCTTTTTTTTTCACAACAATCCAACTATTTTGTTTTCAATTCAAGTGGCTCTTCCTTTTTCAAAACAGCGCACCTTTCTCCTTATTTCATTAGTTCCACTCAAAAGCCAAACCAACCACCCCACACTTTAACTTTTACAAAGTTCATAAACAATTCAAGTGCTCATGAGAGGTTACAATGGTTCAAATAGATGGTTAATTCGAACAAATGGGTAAGGCTTGTAATGTGGTTGCCAAAGAAACAAGATTACAGGCTCAAAGGGGTTAACTACGATACATAACAATTAGGTGGGCAAATATACATATCCGGCTCAACAAAGAAATGCCTATATCACTTCCTAGATTGAATAAAACTATTATTTCGCTTTGCAAGCACACGGGGCAAGTTCTAGGCATCAAATGCAAAGCACAGAATAACACAAAACCTTACACACACATGGCACATAACTCACTCAGGATTAGATTCATCAAGACACCCTAGTCAGAGCAGTTAAGCAAATCTAAGATCATACAATTTAAGGTACTTATACAAGAGTCAAAAACTGAGCCTAAGCGTCACAGCCAAAGTACTCACTATTCTCAAGACATAACAAAGTCAAGAGATATTGCTTCATTTCAAAACAAAACACAATGACTCCTATTCCTTAAAAAAAACTAACTACACCCGGTTCAAATAAAACCCTTGGAAAAGAACCGTGACCCAAAGAAAAACCAAGGGATAATTGCTACACTACCTAACAACACAAAAAAATCTTTTTGGTATTTTATTTAGACTTACTTCCTTCAAGAAAACTGTCTAGAAGATCCGTCATCAGGAAAAGTCCAATCTTTTAAAAAAAAATTTATTTAATTAAACGAACACAGCTAAAGTAGCATGAAAAGTCACCCAGACAATCTCCTCACCCCACACTTAAAATTGTGCATTGTCCCCAATGCACACCCATACATACAAGAGGGTGAAAGAAACTCCCTGGTAGGCCAAAGGCCGAAGCACTAGCAGTTCATGGGGTACTCAGACTTCTCCCAAGCTGGGTCCTTCGTGCGAGTACCTCACACTTAGTTCCAACCTTTTGGTTTGTTGTTGCATCCTTCCAATACCTTTGCTTTCCATGCTCCTAGAAAATAAAAAATTGACACTACAAAAATAATAAAAATTTAAAAAAAAAAAAAAGCAATAAAGCTGGGTTGCCTCCCAACAAGCGCTTGATTTAACGTTGCGGCACGACGTGAATCACTTTTTGCCTCCACCTCGAGCTTATGAATTGAACCCCAAGTTTTGCTTCAAGCTTATGATTATGCTCTTGGGGCGGTACAACTTCTTGCGAGCCAAAAATTAGATAAAATCCCCGGCAACGACGCCAAAATTTGATCACGCCCAACTATGCCTTATAAAAAGGACAATGCGGTCGTTGCAAATATAATCCGGTTTACAAGTCCGGAGTCGAATCCCACAGAGAACTAAGGTTTAGCTACAGCTGTTCACTATCACCAAGAAGACAAGCTTGAACAATTCCTAACTTATAGATATTAAGATTCTTGTGTTTACCTAATTAACTGACAAATTAAAATAGTAAATTAACAACTAACGATACTGAGGGTTAGAGAAAAGATTAAGGAGGTCTAGAGTTATGATTTCCCCAATTGTCGGAATCCTTCCCGCTATGTCTTCTATAATTTCGCCTAAGTATTCTCTACCGATCATGAGCACTCTTATTATCGTAAATCTCTCCCGATTAATTACGACAATTTGCTAGACGCACTCTCCCGAGCTACGCTAGCTGGCTTTTAATACAGCTCACTTCAGATCGCACTCAAGGCTTCGTTATCCCTAATCTCGCCTTTAAACCCTCGGTTATTGATCCCTCATATATTCTGGGAGTGTTGTTGTTCAACAATTACCTAAATATGCACTCTCTCCCGAGTTATGCATACTAAATAGGCACAACTAATTGAGAGCTCTTCAATCAACCAGAATATAAACGTAGTTGAACAAATAGAGAAAAGCTATGGCTCAATTATATAAAAACATAACAAGAATTTATCCTACAAAAGGTTCTATCAAAACTCTAGATAACAAATTAGCTATTCATAATAGTATGTAAAACTACAATACTAAAAGTCATAACCAACAATGAAAAATAGGAAGAGGAAGGAAAAACTCGTAGAAGAATTCTCCGCCTTGTTCCCAATGTGTTCTTGCCTCCAAGGGTGTTGTCTAACCCTAAAGTAGTGTCTTTTGCCTCCTTAGGTCTAATTTTTGTCCAAAATATGTCCCCTCCTAAGCGTGGTATGTGTTCCTCCACGTGAATTCTCCTCCAAAATATGTTCGATCCTCTCAAAGTGGCGTCCTCCCGTGTATATATACCAAGTAGGGTTAGGCCCAAACAATTATACCTTCTCCAATGTGAAAAAGGACACTTTTCCCGGGTCAGACGCGCGACTTCGCGCGGTCTTCGCGCACCTTTCTGCCTCAGTCTTTTTAGCGCGCGAACTTTGCGCAAATTCGCGCGTTCTTCGCGCGTTTTCACCCTGTTCCGTTCCAAATTTGGAAACACGTAAAACATGAAAGTTGTAGCCCATTGAGTTAGCTTTCCAACCATATATTGTGGAGCCAAAATGGAGTTCTGAGAAAAAAGTTATGTGCATTTTACTAGACAGTGCGCAATATGCCTACTCGAGTCTTCGTTTTGTTGTTTTATCATCCGTTGATCCCCGAATACGATCCCGGCTTAATTCCTTGAGCTTTTACTCAGACTTCAAAGCTTCCAATCACTTAAATTCATTCCATAACATCTATATAGCTCGGAATCACACCTACAAGGCATAAAACATACCGTTAGTGCAAAACACTAGCGATTAAAGCGCAAACTCAATTAAAGTGCAGTAAATTCGAGTGTAATAAGCGACTAAAATATGCAATTATAGCCTATCATCACTGATCCCAACTCCACAGCCCGAATGTCTAACAAATCTCTCATACATGATTGTCCCACTAGGAATACTTCTATAATTCTTCCGTGCCACATAGCGAAATTGAATATCAGCATCCGTAAGTCAAAACACAATGCGCCTTCTGAAATGCGCACCCTTCTCAGGCAATACCAAGTAGTAATAGCATTCATCTAGACATCTGAAACCGTCCATATTGTCTAAGAATTCATGACCTTCCTTTCAAAACTGAAATGTGACTTTGCACATGCAAATCTCAATCCTACACAACACACCGCATCTATCATGCCATTATATGAAAAGCACGAGAATCTCATGATCAACTCTGAGTCACCAGCAGAATACATACCCGATCAGTCAGAAACCTTCCATTTGATCTCATCCAGGAGAAAATCCCAATACGCAAAATGTTCCTCGTGCCAGTAGGAAATATCCACCTTGAAACGCAATAGAAATCATCGAGAACTCTTTGGAATACATTTGCACATAACCAAGTTATCAGAACCGAATCCCTCTAACTCAACCAAGGCACGCAGGTCGCAAAAACCCAAGAGCATTACCACAAACACCTGTAGAAACTCACCACATCATAAGTACCCAAAGAACCGATCATACCCATTACCGTGCTAATCTAACCTACTATCAAACTATTCTATTTCTCTGAGTTCCTTCCGAATCACCCTCAAGGTGACACTTCTCCTTGTCAGAACACCATGATCCTTAACCAGAACTTACCCCACGAGATCCTAGAATAAAATCACACCGCCCTAAGGCCCATAAGTTGTCGTATTCCCCCTTAAGCACCCCAAAAGTACCACAACCGAGACACCCACTCTGAAGAGACCTTTTGTGAGTCTAAAGTCGTTTCCTTCACCTTCCCGATACTAAAATGTATAATCCATAATGATATAGAAATACCGCGAGTCCCGACACATCCAATGTAAATCTCAGGTTCTAGCCATATATAAATCTGGAAAACTCTCAATTGCTACACATAAATGTTGTACCCATTCGAACCTTCTCGAGAGTTAATTACTTTGCTCACATCTTAATTGCACTGCCCAAACGGGCCAAATGACCTGTGCCTCATTAGCACGACGACACCTAAAGAAGTAACCCCATATTAATGCAACCGAGCATCCTACTCCATGCTTACTACATACTTCACGAATAACCACTCAATTATTCCATGATTCCCATATACCCATAGAGTGTAATACAAACTATATCCAGAAATTCTGTTACTCGAGTCATCCTCGATCTCAACCTGTGCAAGTCAAAACTGATTCACAAGTATACCTCAAACCGAACCAATACAACACATAACCGTATAATTAACTCGTCGATAGCAGACTCCCCCACTTGGCTCAAAGCCATAAAATAAAACATCTAATAACTTACAATAACCATACCCTATTACTGCCATAATACCGCAGTGAGATTCAACTAAATCCTTCATAAGCTCATGTAACACAAATCATCTAATACCTCAAATCATCTGCAAATCTCGCATTCATCCTCGTGACAGTCGAGTCAACTATTACAACTGATCCAAACTCAAATCTCACAAATATAACCCAATAATAGAAAAGAAAGCCTCCACACAACATCATAAAAATCACACATCCCTATATTACCTCGCAGGTTATAACCCACCTACTTAGCCTCAAACTGATATCTCTTTATACCCTTTCACAGCCACAACTACTACGCAATCACTTAATCTTCCTGAGTCTGAACTCACCAACAAGGCATGAGAACCTAATTCGTCCCACAGTTAAACAACATGAAAGATCCTCCAATACACTCACAGCTCGAGACTATACGTCACATCAAGACAGGAATCAAGCACCCAATAGTCCTTTTTACATCTCAAGAAAACTCTTCTCGTCACATTCAATCCATCTGAATACATCCTGCAGTCACATCATACTCATTATATAGCAGTCCAACCACTCATCGAGCCACAAATTCCACTAATAGGGACACTACTAGACTTATAAGTCGAAAAGCATGTGCTCACATAACCGAAATCCCCGTGCTCAAGCTACAGTGAAAACCCGGTCTCAAGTCCTCCAGAATGGCCCATCATCAACATACTGAAATCACATCTCACACCTCATCCATGGAATCATAAGTCATCGATGCACAGCTGATACCAGAGCGCTCACATGCGCATACGAGTGCGTGGAAGGAATTCAAAGAGTTATGCTTTTAGCTGAATCAATGTCGCACAATAAGGAAAGAAAGATGGGAAATATATCCTAAATGCCCTGTAGCCTCTCGAAGATAGGCATGGACGTCATAATACCGATCCGCAAGACTCAATAAGACACTTGCTCATGACTCGGCATGACTAAAGTACATCTCTATGCCTATATATCAATGTATACATACCAACTATAATACAATGCAGTGATAAAACCATATACATACTCTCCGTGTATCAATGCACTCAGTCATCCCAATCACTCAATCCTCACAGTCACTTAGTCCTCACAGTCACTCAATCATCCAAATCACTCGGCACTCTCACTCAGTAGGTACATATGCTCACTATGAGTGTGCAAACTTCAGAGGGGCAGATCCATCCCAAGCAGTATAATAAGCCAATCATGGCATAAATTAATAAAGTCTATTATGGCTTGCAGCCCGACCATCATGAATCAATAATACATGTTGCGGCGTGCAGCCCGATCCCATCAATATCCTCACAATCAGGCCCTCGGCCTCACTCAGTCATCAATCTCTCCAGTGTCTCGGGCTCACAATGTCATGAAAAATCAACCCAAAAATAATGATGTGATGTATCAATAAATGGTAACAGAGACTGAGATATGATATGCAAATGAATGTGTATGATTGAGTATGTAATTTCAATGTAAGCAGATAACTCCACAGCAGAAATAACCTCAGTGGGTCCTAAAACGATAAGCATATAGCCTAGACATGGTTTTTAACATGGATCACAACTCAATTACTCTAGCACATAGAGATTTTATGGATACAAATAAGATAAGGTAACTACACAGTACCATAGAATATAAACGAGTCACAATTCACACGGTGCATGCCCACACGCCCGTCACCTAACATGTGCGGCAACTCGTCACCAAACAGATAACAAGTATATTCAGTGCTTCATATCCTCAGCACCAAGTTTAGAAGTGTTACTTACCTCGAACAAGCTAAATCCATTACCGAGCAAGCCAAACAATGCTCCAAAAATGCCATCTCGCACGTACCGACCTCCGAACGGCTCGAAACTAGCCAAAAGCAACTCAAGAACATCAAATCATGCCTAAGGAAACAATTCCAAATGACAAAGGTAGAATCTTTAATCAAAACCCCAAAGTCAACCAAAAAGTCAAACCCGGGCCCGCCAAGGACATACGTAGAAATTTTTGTAAATGGTGTCGAAATTTATAGAAGAACTGGAGAATAACTTTGATTATCATACTTTTAAACAAGAAATAGCCTTAGTCTATCGATTTTGTTGAGTCTTAAGTTAGAAAAGGTCCTGAGTTCAATTCTACTTCATCACAATTTTTAACCACAAAGGCTCTATCAAACATTTTCAAAAGAGAAATGTGCTAGTTGAGGTTTGAACCTTTGACCACTTAGAGCAAATTCAAGCACATAACCAGCACACTAAGACACAATTCATGTTAAGTGATGTCATTTTTCCTACTTATCTGTTGCCGTACAATATTAGTACATATATTTAGTAAAATTTTCCGACGAAGCGGTGTCGCGTGACACCGCTTCGGTAGGCGCATCCACCCCTGGGGACCGTACCTCAGAACCCGACAAAACTCACAAAATCCGATAACCCATTCAATTATGAGTCCAACCATATAGTTTCACCCAGATCCGACTCTGAATCGATGTTCAAAACTCAAAAATTCACTCTATGAAACTTTGGACAAAACCTCCCAAAATTCTCTTTAAAATTCACAATCCAATTGCCAAAAATGAATATAGATTCACGAAATATAACCAAAACCGAGTAGAGAACACTTACCCCAATCCATATGGTGAAAATTGCCTCAAAAATTGCCTTAATCCGGGCTCCCCAACTCAAAATATGACCAAATGAACAAACCCTCGATATTAAATATTTTTGCCGAGTTGTTCTGCCTCGTTTCATGTGCCAAACAATCCCGAAACTCACTTTCGATGCCTCCAATAGGTTCCTTGTGAAATGCCAGTCAAGTTAGACTTTTGAATCACTCCATTTTACCTTATAATGAAGGAGATATGTTGGTTTCAATATTTGGAAATAGTGCAGATTTTTAAATACGAATTTAGTGGCAATTTCGTAATTTATCTGGGAAAAAAATCTGCAACCCAATTCTTAGTAAAATGACCATAACTTCCTTATACGATACCGAAACTTGATGATTCCAGTTGCTATGGTTCCAAAATTACGATACGGATCTAATGCTTCAATCAAAATAAAAATTGGATTTCATTTGCTTAATTTGGTAGCGTTTATGCTTGAAGAAACAACGAAACATAAAAAACAAGCGCAACACAACCCAAACCTATCTGAAACTCACCTGAGCCCCTCGAAAACCCGTCCGAACATACCAACAAGTCCCATAATATGGGCTTACTCGAGGCCTCAAATCACGCATAACAATATAAAACCCATGAATCGCACCTCAAATCGAGCTTAATGAACTTTGACTCTTTCAACTTTCAAAACTCATGCCGAACCTTATCAAATCAACTCGGAATGAACTTAAATTTCTCACACAAGTCCCAAATGACATAACGAAACTATTTCACCCCCGGAACCACAATACGAACCCAATATGAACCCAATATCATCAAAGTCAACTCCCGATCAAACTTATGAACATTCCAAACCTTCAAATTTTTAACTTTCGCCAAAATAGTGTTGATACCTTCTAGAAATATCCAAATGCAAATCCGGTCATACGCCCAAGTCCAAAATCACCATCCGGACCTAAGGAAAACATCAAAACTCCGATCAGAGGTCAAGTGCTAAAAAGTCAAATGTGGTCAACTCTTCCAACTTAAAGCTTCCTAGTTGAGAATCATTCTTTCAAATCGATTCCGAATAACCTGAAAACCAAAATTGATGATTCACACAAGTCATAATATATCATACGATGCTACTCAAGACTTCAAATAGCTGGACGGAATACAAATGCTCAAAACGACCATCTGGGACATTATCGAACCGCTCCCAAGCCCAAACCTAATATTTAATGTGGTCATAAATTTGAGTGATTTTGTACTATATCTATTATAATCATGAAAAGAATAGATAATGTTATCACCTATAGTAGCGGAATAAAACCGGCGACGTCTTTCACGGTTCCCATGGACGCCTTGTACAGCTGCCTATAAAGGTAGGCTATAACAAATCCACCCCAGCTGTACGTAGGTAACTCATCTAGCCGCTCCAGATGATGCGAAAATTGCAAGCTAACAAGGTTTCCCGAAGTGTTCGGGAAAAGAATACCGCCAAACATCATCAGTAACAATAGCCTCGGCTGTCGCTCAATATCCTCTACTAGTGAGTCATACTGATCTCCGCATGCAACACCTCTAGATGCTGCCTAATAGGCAACAACTACAACCGACTAGCACCACTCATAGCAGTCAGCTCCTCAGGTTGGAATCCGGTGAGCCTCTGCAACATATGTAGATAGTCGACTCTCGTATAATCCCTAAGAGCCTGCGGGTAGTTAATAGCCATACCATCAACGGACAACCCGAATAGAACCTCCACGTCCTGTAGCGTGATGGTAGCCTCGTCGATAGGTAGATAAGATGTGTGAGTCTCCGGTCTCCACCGGTTGATCATAGTCGTGATCAAGGACCAGTCGAACTACAACCGACCGATCTCTATAATCCGGTAAAACCCGTTCGCTGAAGGCATGTAACTGTACGGAGATGAAGTGGGTGGTCCCTAATGAACTCCCAAAGAACGTCTATATGTCTGGGGTGGAAGGTCTGGGACAACAACTATCCATCCCAAATATGTGAAAACCTATGGCTACCCTGGAGCAACAATAGCTTTGGAACAGCAGGTCCAGGATGCACTGACGGGGGATCCATGACGATGTCTGTAAATTGAATATTATTAATTAAAGTATTTTTCAATTTAATCGTTTAACATCGCTAAATATATTTCAATATTTTTAAATTAATATTTAATCGATAAATTTTCTATATTATTACTTAGGTTGATAAATAAAATATTTATTTGTATGTTAGATTTTTAGATTTTTCGACTAAAATTCGACAAAGTTTTGTTTGAACCGTCAACTTTTTTCCGGATGTTTTTGAGTTATAAGAAAATTAAATAATTAATTTTTATTTTACTAAAACCTTCTTCCTTTTCTTAAAAGTAAGAATCTTTTCATATTATTCTTTAATATTTTGAGGACAATGGAGATTTTTATGTTTGAGGTGTTATCATTCACCATTTTTCGCTAACAAATGTAATATTCTTACAAACCCTTCTTTTTATTTGCGTATCATTGTTAGGGGTGTCAATGGATATTTGTAAACCGACTAAATCGACCGAACCGTATCGTACCGAACCGATTTTTAGGTTTCTTTTAAAGAAACCGTAGGTTTTTATATAAATCTATAACCGTATCGATAATTAGGGTAGGTTTTTTATTTTATAAAAATTAACCAAAAAATACCGAACCGTACCGAATATTACATGTGAAAAATATATTTATATAGTAAGCTTAAAACTAATAAAGCATTAAATTTTTCATTGGGCCTTGGAATTATAAATAATGTGACAAGCCAACAAGTAATTAAACTGAAAATACTAGTTCCTAAAACCTATTATCCTACTTATACTTAAACTAAGTTATTTCAAGTATCTTTATTAACAAGACACAAAGTATTCAGCGATTACGAGTAGCAAACTATAATGTATTGAATGTGTTTCCCTTCATATAATTTAGATTATCTTTTTTTAATATTTAATATAGACTTTATTCTTGAGTCCCAGCTTGGTTAATATCTTTCCACTCGTGTGATTTATATTTTCTTTGCTTTTACTTGGCTTCTTTTACGTTGCTGTCGAATAGTTGATGTATCTATACTCTAGCCATCTTTCATGTTTTTTAATTCATCACCTTTTAAACAGTAAAAATAGCTAGAGAGTTTTGCTAAGTCTTATAAAAGAACGCATGTTATTGCATTCTACTTTTACTGGTGAATTTTACATGACATTTAAAAAAATACCGAAAATTAACCGAACCGTCCGATATCGAAGTGAAACCGACATGTTAGAACGGTTTCGAAAAGTCTAATTTTTGTTATGCATAATAGAATAACCGAAAAATTGGTATGGTACAAATTTTATAAAATAACCGGCCGAACCGAACCATTGACACCCCTAATCATTGTGTCTATGTGTGTGTAAATAGTTTTTGGTATAAAATTTGATGGACATGTGCAAGAAGAAGGTCAGTTTGAAGCATTTGTATATTATAAATTAATTTAATTTTGAATTGTAGTTAAAAATTTGTTCATTGAGGATTGAGAATTCTATTAGGCAAGTTAACCCGTTGAATACAACAACAACTACGCCCCAGTCCCAATGTTCAAGTGAAAAATGAGTGCTTTCATTGGCTATCAAAACCAAAAAAGAAAACGAAAAAACAAAAGAGTGCCTTATGTTCAATGGTCATAGCAATGGATATTAATTTTTATAGCTACTCTGTATTTATGATACTAGCCAGCTACATCTAGATCTGATGCTTGAAAATTGAATTAAAAAAAAAAACTGAGACTGCATACATTGTTTATTTGCTTGGGCTCCTTGTTCAAATTTATGGTTTATATGGTGTCGTCGCATGAACTCAACAAATGTATGGTAGCTTTGAATGTGTGAAACACCATAGCATCCTCTGGTATTTCAAAAAAGCATTGTGTGCCTCAATAATGTAAAACAATTTTAATCAATTGCATGTAGTTGTCAAATAAACTTGAGAACTAACCCCCCCCCCCCCCCTATATGTGTGTGCATGACCTTGAACTAGTAAATGTCTTTGCTTCAATTGCAGTTTTCTTGTTTGGGAATTCCTAAACTAGTCAGATTCCGGATGTAGCAATAAACGAAATTCTCATTAAGGCGTTTCGTTATTACTTGTGCCACATTCAGTTTGTGCAGATTTGCAGCTATAATATGGACATATATTAGGTCTATTATAGCTAACCTGACTTGTCTTAACCTATTAAGTAAATGGGATTTTAAATACATGCTGCCCTAACTAAAATATCTTTAGCAATTTGCTTGAAAATTTATTTTTCTGATAACATCATCAATAGAGGATTGAATTATAGTAGTCTTACCACCCATGACTCTCATTAGTGGTTTAATATATTTCTTACTTTTAGGTATTTGATTGTCATCTCGTCATAGATCCTCGAACCAAAGAGTCTCATGGATTTGCTTTTGTCACTATGGAAATGACTGAGTATGGAGAATGTTGTATCAAATATCTTAACCGTTATGTGATGGAAAGTTGACTTATTACTGTGGAAAAAGTGCATTTGCAACCATTAGATGGTTTAATGTTTGTTATCTTATAATTGTGACTAATATTTACTGTTAACTGTCAGTTCTGCTATCTTCAGAAATGTTGCCTGATAAACTTTTGGTTTGTGTATCTCCATCGAATTCAAACTCTAAAGCTCTAATGTCTAAATCATTGACCTTATCCTATCACACACTGCGCTCTGCATTGACTTTGCCAACATGTCGAATTCGGTTATTTGCCAAGGGTCGCTTCCCCTTAATTCCTTCACAAGTATTTGTCTCCGACATACTGAACAAGTCGTACTGCTTCAGTTTCATGTTGTTCGTATTTGCTAAAATCTTCTCTTACACTGAGCAAATTTGCATTAGCTCTGCACTGCTCTAATGGTAGAAGCTTCTAGAGCACAAAAATGAAGAAGAAGCAGGCATTGCAAAAATGATTCTCTTCTATTCTTTCTCTGAAGATACAGGGTAGTATTTATACAAGTAATGAGCCTAACTAACATTAACTTATGAGCTGGACATGAGCTGGCATTAAGTGTATGTATTAACCGACTAACTGACACAGTAACTACCATAACTACCACTAACTAACTTGAGCTCACAAGACTCCCCCTCAAGTTAGAGGTGCAATATATTCAGCGCACCAAGCTTGCTAAGAAGATGAACGTGTGAATCCTGAGAGAGGCTCTTGGTGAGTAAATAAGCTTGTTGGACTTTGGAATGGACATAGACAGTCTTGACCACCCCTGCCTTGAACTCATCACGAATGAAATGACAATAAATCACAATATATTTTGTTCGTTCGTGAAAAATAGGATTAGCAGCCAACTGTATAGCAGATTTGCTGTCACATTGCAATAGAACATGAAGCTTGATGGGAACTCCCAGCTCTTGAAATAGACCAAGCAACCATGTGACTTTAGCTACAGCTGAAGCCATGCTACGATATTCAGCTACAGCTGAACTTCTGGACACTGTTTGTTGCTTCTTTGACTTCCATGAAATGAAAGATTCACCAAATTTTACCACATAACCTGTTACTAATCTCCTAGTATTGGGGCAAGTTGCCCAATCAGAATCACACCAACATTGTAACTTTGATGCAGGACCAGACCTCAACCAAATACCTTGTCCTGGAGAATTCCTCAAATATCTAACCACCCTAATAGCAGCCTCCCAGTCGGACTTCTTAGGGTGCTGCATGAACTGGCTCAAGGTGTGAATAGCATAGCTAATATCAGGTTTTGTTGAAGTAACATACATCAAACGACCAATCAATCTTTGATATGTACTAACATCTTCTAAAAGTGAGTCACCTGTGGAACCTGTTGCCTGATCATATGCAATTGTAGTTAACTTGATATTGGTCTCCAAAGGGGTAATTGCTGGCTTGGCACCACTGAGTCCCATTTCAGAAATGAGTTCTAGGACATACTTCCTTTGATTCAAAAGTACCCCAGTTGCTGACCTTAAGATTTCAATGCCCATGAAGTACTTGAGCTCACCTAAGTCCTTTAGCTTGAATTGCTGATGGAGTATCTCCTTTGCCTCAGTAATCAGCTGATCATTGCTGCCTATGATGAGCAGATCATCCACATACACCAGGATGATCACCATGTCATCTGGTTTCTTTAATGTGAATAAGGAGTAGTCATGATTGCTTTGTATGAAACCTGCTACTGCCAGTGCATCAAACAAATTAATGTTTCACTGTCTTGATGCCTGATTGAGTCCATACAAGGACTTAACAATTTGCAAACCTTCTGCTCCCCCTGCCTCCTAAATCCTTCAGGCATATCCATGTAAACTTCTTCATAAAGATCGCCTTGCAAAAAAGCATTGTAGACATCCATTTGGTATAAATTCCAACCTTTAGAAACATCAAGGCTATGACTGACCTTACTGTTACTATCTTCACTGCATGAGAGAAAGTATCATGATAATCTAGACCCTCTTGTTGGCTATAACCTTTTGCAACTAGTCTAACCTTGAACCTCTCAGTGTCTCCATTTGCTTGGTACTTGATCTTGTAGACCCATTTGGATCCTACAGTGTGTTTCCATGATGGTAAGTCTACAACTTCCCAAGTTTTATTATCCTCTAAAGCCTTGATTTCTTGTTTCATTGCTTCAATCCATCTAGCATATTTTGCAGCTTGTTTGAAAGATCTGGGCTTAACCAATGTAGAAAACTTTTCCAAATAGCTTTGGTACTTTGGTGTGACTTTGTCATAGGATATATAGTTAGTGATGGGATACTTACTGGTTCCCTTCTGTGTTGTGACATAATCTCTTAGCCAAATAGGTTGTATGGAGGTCCTGGAGGATTTTCTCAGTGGAATATGTGCAGCATCAGTGGTCGTGTCTTGATTAAGAGCATAAGGTTCATCTTCCTGTATTACTGGAGTGATACTTTCATATGGTGAGCTTTCCTACAACTCATTGTCTCCTTCTGCATTGTCTTCAACTGCATTGTCAGCTGTAAGTACAACTAAACCTTGATCCACATCTGAACCTTGACCTAAGTCTTGTGAGTTGTTTGCAACTCATGTAGACGGCATTCCAACATCAAGTATGCCAGAATCCAAGTGGTCAACATGAGGACTGTGATTGATGGAAATCTCCTGTTGTTTTTTGCAAATGGGAACACAGACTCCTTGAATACCACATCCCTACTTACAAATATTCTATTAGTAGCAAGTTCTAATAAGATATAAAGCTTCTGTCTATCCAAATATCCTATCAAGACTGATGCCTTTGCTCTTGCAGCAAACTTATCTCCTATTGGTAACAATTGAAGACAAACACAAGCACCATATCACTCTCAAGTGAGTTAAGGATGGAGGCCTTGTATATAGCATCTCATAAGGGCTTTTTCCATTAATAGCTGATGAGGGCAACTTGTTCATCAGGTATACTGCAGTAGTTACACAGATTCCCCAATATCTAATTGGTATTTTTTATTGAAATCTCAGTGCCCTTGCTACATCTAAGATGTGCCTGTGTTTTCTTTCCACAACTCCATTTGTTGTGGACTGTGAAAAAAGATGCTTTGGTGTAATATTCCAAAACCTTGTAATAGATCATTGCAATGCAAGTTGAAGAACTCTATGCCATTTAGGGTTGCTTATCGGGCGGATTGGGCGGTTATTTACTCTTAACGGTTTGGCTTATCGGTTATCGGCTTTTAAATGTATTAATCTGTTAGCCACCCGATAAGATATCGGGCGGATTGGTATCGGTTTAGCTCTTATCGGACGGTTATCGGGTGGTTTATCGGCCTAATTCAATCTATATTGCGTGCATTAATTATTTGGTGACAGCCTAGCATACAAATTCAGAATAGAAAATTACACATTGAGTCCAGACATACATGTCTGTTAATGCCTTCATAAGAATGATGTAGTGCGTCATGTGTTGTAGAGTGAAAAAAGCAGAACACACTGTAGGCTACATTACATCCCAAAGCAGACTACATATGAGTCTAGACATACATGTCTGTTAACACATTTGAACTTGTATCTCCCTTGTGAGGTTAGACCTTAGAAATATTGATTCTTGTTTATCATGGTTTTTTTTTGTTTCTTGAGTCCATCAGTATTGACTTTAATCTACGTTGGTCGATGATTTTCATTTATTGTGGACATTAAAGTAATCAGAGAGGAAGAGAATGGTTTTTGCAGTGCAAAATTCCCAAACAAAAGGACAAGCAAGAAAAATGGAGTTGTCATTTGTATTACTGTATAGTTATGCCACATCCTAGGAAGTTACGAACTGGGAAGAATTCAAGAATTCAACTCTTCAGTCACACGGTATTAAAGACTGTAGTATACGTATTTAGGAATTAAGCGTTAGAGATAGAGTACTGGAAGTGGAAGGGTTTTTGATATTTAATATATATATGGATAAAAATAAGTTATATATATATATATATGTATATATGTATATAACTGGTTAACGGATTATCCGTTAAGAAAATTGAATAATCCGGCCCCAAACCTATAAGCCGTTAATAAAAAAAATTCAATCCGTTCCCCGTCCGTTAAACCGCTAACCCCATACCAATAAGCCATTAAGCTTCGGTTTCGATTCGGTGTTCGGTTTCGGTTCGGTTTGAACACCCCTAATGCCATTGTCTGATCTCAACACTTTTACCATCACTCCAAATTGGTTTCTTACCATTAACATGAAGTTTTTAATTACAACAATTGTTTCAGATTTGAGTTGCAGCGAATGAATCCAAGTAAACCTACTAAAGTCATCCACAATAGTAAGGAAATAATACTTCTTGTCATAGGTGGGTGTTTTATAAGGGCCCCATAAATCCATATGAACAAGATCAAAAGGAGATACTGCCCTAAAAATACTAGTAGGAAACAACAATCTAGTTTGTTTAGCTAAGGGACACACAGGGCAATTATTCAGAAGATCATTATCCACAGTGCTTCCTAACCAATTTATACTTTTCATAGCAAAGGCCGAAGGATGGCCAAGACTTTGATGCCATAATCTGCAATCCTCATTCACTGCGACTATTGCTGCTACATTACAATCTCTACTGCTATTATTACTGCTACCTTTGACAATGTACAGATCACATGTCTCCTTATCAATCCCATTCACCCTGCCACTGTAAAGATCCTGGAAGAGGACAAAGTCAGGAAAAGAATTCACTGAACACCTCAGTTCTCTTGTGAGTTTAGATACTGAAAGGAGATTAAATTTGAAATCTGGTACATACAAGACACCTTTTATAACCTCAATACCAAGTAAAGATGCATGGCTTGTATGAGAAATAGGGATCTTATCTCTAGTAGGAAAATGTACTGTGTCCTTAGATTCTTTCTTAATGTTATCATTTGTTAATAAATCCATCGATGCAGCTATGTGATGTGTGGCACCTGAGTCCACAATCCACTCACTAGTAATATCTTTGGACATGAAACAAACTACAATACCTGCCATATTGCTTTGGCTATCCATGTTGTTTTGATTGTCAGCTAGTTCCTTGTTCAACAATGCTAAAATCTGCTTGTATTGTTCCTTCGTGAAGAATGGTCCCTTTCCAGCAAAAACATCCCGCAAGTCACAGCTAGAAGAGCATTGAGCACCTGCATTGCTAGAATCATTGTTAAGAACATTAAACTGTGGAGTTCCTCGACCAAATTGTCCATTTGCACCACCACTTCCACGACCAAATTGTCCAGTATTGAGCTGATTGAACCTTTTCTTCCCCTTAAAGTCTTCAGGATATCCAATGAGCTTATATCAATTTTCTTTGCTATGACCTTTGTAACCACAATGTTCACATTTCAAAAGGTTTCTTTCCCTTATAGCTTTGGTTACGACCAACCTGCATAGCTACTAGTTCATTCTTATTAATTACTGCATCCGTACCAGGACACTGTATAGATTCATCTTCGATCACCATCGCATAAGCTCGATTGATAGAAGGCACATTCGACTTCATGAGGATCTGCCTTCTAGCTTGGTCATAAAAGTCGTTTAATCCACTAAGGAATTGTAGCAATTTATGTTGGTCTAAATGATCAACATAATCCCTTGAATTGGCCTTGGGTACCATAGCATCATACTCAATCCATAAATCCTTTAATTTTGTGAAATAGCATGAAACAGAATCTGTACCTTGTGAGAGAGTGGCAATGGCTCGATGCAATTGAAAAATTCTCATGCGAATCTCTCCCTCAAGTCTTCACACACGAGATGAGTATTTGAAGCGTATGCAATTCCACACAAGAGTTCCGTGGATACTATGTTCATGAGCCATGAGAGGACAATAACATTACAAGTTTTCCATTGCTCTTGTTGCTCAGTACTACATGATTCCTTCGTACAAGTTCCATTCACAAACCCTAGCTTTCTCTTCCCAAGTAGTGGGATCTTTATCGTCCTACACATAGCCCATAATTCTAAGATCCTGTAAGCTTCACAAGGATCAGACAACGCCCGGAGTATCTGCTGGACCTAGATACAATGGATGTGTGTACGAATTGTTGATTTTGCCATAATTGGTTCTCGCACTTTAACAATTTCGGAAATTAGAAATTGATGTCCAAGGATCGATCGATGACCGAGAATCTAATTGACTTGTATCCGCTCTAATACCATGCTAAAATCTGCTCTTATACTGAGTAGGTTTGTAGTAGCTCTGCACTGCTCTAATGGTAGAAGCTTCTAGAGCACAAAAATGAAGAAGAAGCAGGCATTGCAAAATGATTCTCTTCTATTCTTTCTCTGAAGATACAAGGTAGTAGTTATACAAGTGATGAGCCTAACTAACATTAACTTATGAGTTGGACATGAGATGGCATTAAGTGTATGTATTAACCGACTAACTGACACACTAACTATCATAACTACCACTAACTAACTTGAGCTTACAAGAGTATTCTCTATATATGATTGAAGGTTTGTCTTGACTCCAACTTAAGATCGTGATTTAGAGTGAGTAGATATCTACACGAACAGTACAATCAATTTTCTTCTCTCAATTTCTACTATCTTTCTTTTTTTTGGGTGAAATAATGGAATGATATATGTATAAAAGAAATTGAATTGAAAGAATGCCAGTGAAGGTTGATCTTTTAGCTGTATCACCTTTTACAACAGAGTATACAAGAATATGAGAAATGTAATGCTTCATGATAGTATTTGAAGCAATTTTCTTGGTCCGTAAAACATCTTAGCACTTTCTCCTACAATGTGAGTGACTGCTTTTTCTTGTATAAGAGACGTTTGATAAATTTATTTCTAGAAAAATGTTTCTATTATGTTGGGGATCAAGAAAGATGAAAAGGGACAGTTAGAATTGGAAACCTTGGTGTCAAGTGTTTTGTTAAGACGCCAAGCCCAGAAGTGGTTCCTCTCTTCTTCGATGCCGTCGAGACTCTGCTCAAGTGATTTTATTTTGCCTCTCTTTTATTCGGATACGTCTTATTTTTGTTGTGATTAAATAGCTTGAGTTTCCGGGTCAAACTATTTCTTCATGCTTCATCTTGTGTTCAACTCTTGTTTTTATAGTGTTTTTGTTGTTGGAATCCTCAATCTTTTCAGTTGTATGGAATGTATCTTAGAAATTTCTTTCTGTAGCCCCGTTATATTTTTGTCTATGTTGCGGCGACTCTCCAAAATGCTACCGCATCCGTGTCGGATCCTCCAAAATGCACTACTTTTGAAGGATCTAACACACATTTGATATTATTTTCGAAAAGTCCGAGCAATATAAATTTTTATTGACATTCAGATCGGATTTTACCAGTTTGTCATTTATTCGTGAAACCACAAAACAAGATTATTCCTAATCTATAAAGAGTTGAACCATTGTTGTTTTGCTCCAATTACTGAAAGAGGTTTATTTGGGAATTAATACTCCTTGACAGTTGTAATAGCCTTTTTAAATTAAGTTCTCTCAAACCAGATTAGCTGTTTATATTTATCCTCATGTTTAGTTGACATTAAGCACAGGTACTCGAGAAGATGAATTGAGCAGAATACCGTTAACGATAAAGTTGACAACAAAAACATACCCATATTATCCCAAATCGTAGGGTCTGGGGAGGGTAGCGTGTACGCAGACCTTACCTCCACCTAATTTGTAAATTTATTTACTTTAAGGCTTTGAATGATCATGGTAATATGTGCTGATTTAAACATGAATACAAAAAATTTGAATGATCTAACTAATAATGTACAATAGACGCAAACACACCAATTAAGTATGGTGAACCTGCACGCATTTTGCCTAAAGTTGTAATTTTTGGCTGGTTAAGCCCGAGAAATAGAAAATAATCAGTAGAACAAACAGAACTATACTCGCAATTGATAAATAAAATTATTTTTCTATTAAAATAGAAAAAAAATTTTAGTCGCAACTCAAATTATTTACTCGAGTATTATTATATAAGAATAATTTATTATAAAGTATGATTTGTTATATAGGTAAGTCTATAAAACAAATTAAAAAAATTATTTTAAAGATAAAAAGTGACAAATTATAATAATTTAAAGGACAAAACAAGTACTTAAGAAATTCAATTGAGATATGAGGAGATAATGTTAGATTGTTCAAATTGAAATCTGGGGTTTGGATTATGTTGATGTGAAAAACAAAGTTGGAGCGGAAACATGATTTTTACCCTCTGATAACTGTAAAAAAAAGCTTTAAAGAAAGGCAAAGGAACCGCATCGGACGGCTCTAATCGCTCAATCAGATCTGATATTAACAGGCACTAACTATTTATCTAACAGAGAGAGAGAGAGAGAGCGCGCGCCACATCAGCTTGACATAACTCTCTGCTGATTGCTCACAGTAGAATCATCGTCGTGACCGCTTTCGATCGAGCTATCTCTCAGGTTCTATCTCCGATTATTCTTTGTGAAAGTCGTTTTGTTTATGATCGTTTTGGATTGTTCACTTTAATTTAGGGTTTTTTATGCTTGTTTCTGATTGATCAAATGGAGATTTAGTTGTATTTAGCTGTGAAAGGTTGGAATTACGACTTTTATGTTTGCTATGCCTTGGGGTTTTAGGCTGGTGATAACAGTTGCAACGATTGAACCCCGAGTTTTTGCTATCTGTATTTGATTTTATTTAATCTTTTAGGTACTCTTGTGCGTGTGTCTCTCTCTCCGTGTGTGTGTGTGTGTGTGTGTGTGTGTGTGTGTGTGTGTGTGTGTGTGTGTGTGTTGAGTTGGTAATAGCAGTTGTCACGACTGAACTTTTACTATTCTGGATTTGAGATTTTTTTGTTTAGGCACTCTTGTGTGGGCGCCTGTGTTTATGGTGAGGTGGTAATAGCAATTGTCAAGACTGGGCTTTTACTATTCTGGGTTTGAGATTTTTGTTCTTGTTTTTTAGGTACTCTTGTGTGTGCATGCCTGTGTTTATAGTGAGGTGGTAATAAAAGTTGTCAAGACTGAATTTTTAGTGTTTAGGGTCTGCGAATTTAGGGTTCTTTAGGCATTTGGGTAATGATGGCTTTTGTTAGACGTAATTAACTTGTTGGATGAAGGTTGGGTTATCTCTTGAGCAACGTGAGAAGTTCTTATTTTTCACTCTCTCATTATTTATATTTTTTTATCAACTGAATGTTACTTTCTATGTTTCAGGGGTCAATAAATACCTGGTGAGATGGGTAACAACGGTGCTGAAGACGTGAAAATTTGTGGGTTTGATGATGCTAAATGTCCTGAGACCACTGTTGAAATAAAGATAAAGACATTGGACTCGCAGACATATACATTGCGAGTGGATAAATGTGTAAACATCTTTTGCCTTTTGTATTCTGTGCCTTAAGGAAGAAGGCTCTTATACCTGTCAAAGGGGAGAAAAAAGGAAAGAAACAAATACGGAAGGGCTATTCTTCCATTAGTAATTTGTTTATATAGTTCGTTAGGAAATAGAACCTTTTAAGCAATCATTTCCAGTGCATATGAGCCTGTAATATCTATGAGAACTCCAGTTCCATTTTCATGTCTGATTTGAAGCAGAATCACATGTACACTAATCATTCTATTAAGTTGACATTGGTAGCTCTTTTCTCTCTTTCAAACATGCTTCAATACTCATGATATTGCTTTTTCTCTTTTTTCTTTTTTTTTGCTTTGAATGCAGGTTCCAGTTCCAGCACTGAAGGAACAAATTGCCACAGTTACTGGTGTCTTGTCAGAACAACAACGGCTCATATGCCGGGGAAAAGTGTTGAAGGATGATCAGCTCCTTTCAGCTTACCGTATCCTTCTTGTTATTCATTGTTCTTCAAGGGTACCACTACTTGTATCCAATCCTAGGATTCTGGGACTTCAATTTAGATACTTGAATTCCTTCATCGATTTACATAATAGATGTAGAAGATGGACACACTTTGCATTTGGTTGTGAGGCAACCTTCATCAGAGAGCACCCCTGATCTTCAAGGTTTGTTATGGTTTGAGCCGTAATGTGTTTCATTTGGAAGTAGACATGAAGTTCTAGAGCAAGTCAAACTTCCCTTGTTGTGTAGGTTCTGCTCTTGTGATCTCACTTTGTTGTTATAATGTTTAATTGTTGGATATTTGGAAACTTAGTATTGGTGAGGAAAGTAATCGCAGATAAAACAAATCAAAGACATTTCGAGTAAACCAGTTGTTTTCAACCTAGGTGGTTGAGTTGACCCAAAAAACAGCCTTGGAGGTTGAAAAAAGGGTAGAAGAAACAATACACAAATTGATGAATGCTTTATATAGATCCTATCATGTTTGCGAGTTCTTTCTAGTCTTCAAAATTTATGGAAACTTGTAGGGACTGCTAGAAGAAAAAATAATTTTGATGGATGTTTTATGTAGATCCGGTCATGTTTATGAGTTTCATAACCTTCGAGATTTATGAAAACTGTAGGGACTGCTTCTGCATCAAGTTCTGGGCATATTCAAGGAAACCGAGTGGGTCCTGGTGTAGTTGTTGGAACGTACAACTTATCCGAACATGGAGATGGAACTTTCCCTGACCTGAATCGGGTGAGCATGCTTCTTATTTTTTCCTTGTGACAGTGTATGTAGACTATTTGCCTTATGTTTCAGGAAACAAATTAATTTCTACTTTCATATTTAAAAGATTATCTCAGCTGTGCTTGGGTCATTTGGAGTTGCAAGCGTTGGCAACGAGGGGATTGATCTCAATGTAAGTTTCAACAGGCCTCACTTTTGATCCTACTATGCTGATTTTTGACTTTTCCCCTGTTCTGTGGAGGACTGCTGGAGGTGGTTCAATAACTTTCACATTTATTTCATGTTTACTAATTTTCTTTGTCAAAGGTTGACGAATTGCATGTGGACCCACTCATCTCTTCTTGGGTGTGTGGTTTATAAAGATGCCAGGCACACCCACTTTGTGCTCTTTTTGAGGGTTGTTTGACTTAAAAATTGTTAAAAGTAATATATCCAAAATTTGACATAATATATTTGCCGATGCTATGAATTGTATTACTCAGGCTTTCCCATTTTACATGAGGTAGTTTTGTTGTGAAGAACCTTCTAAAGATAAGTATAACTTGCATATTATGCTAGTGAGAGTAAAAATATATTAAAGTGAAAGAAATTTGTGTGGTAAGGGAGACATCATATCTTAAAGTTGAATTAGTCATAAATGAACCAGAATTTTCAGAGGAAGTCTGGTTTGTATTGACACCAAAAACCAAAAAAGGTAAAAAAAAAAAAAAGAAGAATCGTCTCAAACATTTTAGGACATTCCAGATTGAGAAAATGTGTCATATAAAATTTGGATGGAGGGAGAATGATGTATTGAAATTTTCAGATCATCTTGATGAACAGAGAAGTTGGTATTGGTAAATGGAAGTGTTAATCTGTGAAGGTGTTCGCATGACAATAAAAGGAAAATACCACATGTTGGAGCAATTAATGAGCATGCTGCAGTACTGTTGTACTTGGAGATTAGGTCAATACTTGACGACGCCTTTATGCGCTTGTGATATTTAAGTTGTAGTTATGTGGAATGGTTGTACTTTAATGGACAATTATATATTTTTTTTGTAAGAAAGTTCATTTTCACATCAAATACATTTGTACTCTCCATGTATATTATACATGTAATAGAATCACCTCTATTAGCAATAATTTCTTCTTGCTTAAGCGCGGGAGGAAGGGCCTTCCTCCCCTCTAGTTTCAAATACATAGAGCAAGCTATTCTATAATTTACCCTTCATTGAAGAAAAAACCCTTTAATGAAAGAAATCGAATGTGACTATTATAGTGTGAGTTTTCTTTTATTTCAAGTACTAACTAACATGATTGATTTCTATGATTTACAACACTAATTGTGGTAATCTTGGAATGCCATATAACATTAATATTACATCATTAAAACTTTAATAACCATAAGAAGGGAAGGTAGTTATTCACTTTTCTTTAAAAAATGTGGCGTGCAATGTAATCTTGTAAACTGGAATGGAAGTGTAAATGATTTCTGTTGATAGAATGGGAGGTTAGTGGTTTACGCTGGTGGAGTCCTGTGCATGGATAGTGGTTTTCAAATTAAAAGTTGCAAACGACATATGATATACATGTTTTTTTATGTTGTGTTCCAAACTTTGGGACCTTCTTGGAAATTGACATTTTCCATCCTTGGTGAAAACTTTTTTCATTCTAAAAGCCTTGCTCAGCACAAACTAAGAACCCATCATGTTTCCAAGGAGATCCTGCATTTTAACCCTAGTTAAACTTTCATGTGCTCTAAAAGGCTGCAGACAATTTTCTTCTGAACAAGCCCTATTTCTATATTTTGAAGACGTACATGCATTTTGTTTCAAAAGGCATGATTTTCCAAAAGGTGCCATTTAGCCCGTGAAAATATACTTGCAAAAGTTGTCCAAACTTGGGAGGGTTGAGTCGGGTATATATTCGTTGACATGCCAATTTGGGCATAACCCAAACAAGTTCATCTACAAGTTTGGGTCAATTTGAACTACCTATACCGCAAATTGACCAGTGACAAAACTTGTCAAATGAAATTGAAATAATTTAGGGTTTGGTTTGTAGGTGGAAAAAACTTTTTTTTAAAAATAAATTTGGAGTGCTAATTAAGAGTATTTATTGCATTTGTTTTCAGTTGGGCGGGTTTGTTTATGACCAATTATTTAGCCATATTTACCGCCTATTCTTTTTTTAGCTATTCATTTTTCACGTAAGTTGTATGTGTGTTTTGTGTTATTTATTACTAAATCAAAAAAGATAACATAATGAAAGATATATACAACATTTTTAAGGAGAATTTTTTTGTTTAATTAAAAAGGACAAATAATGAACACAAGGAAATAATAAATTTTTTAGAATTAATAGTAACTTTTTGAAAAATCTGATTCAAGAACCATACATGCATCTTTTGTGCATACGGCTCTACAAAAAAATTGACCTTCCTTTCTTTCTAGGTAAATGGTCAAATTGTCATTCTTCCTTTCGAAGTTAAATTGCAGCTACAAAGCTGCCCCCCCCCCCCCCAAACGGAACAAAATGAAGATAGAGGTTGCATTTGATATGGATCTATATATCATTCTTCCAATTTTATCTTGATATATGTGACATACCCTCGACATACCATCTATTCCACTTATTTGCTATATCTGTTTGTTCTGACAGTTTGAATTACTCCTATGTCTTATAGTTTGAATTACTAGATCTTTTATTTCCAATTGAATCTCGGTATCTACTGAAAGAATCAAATCATTGAAGGAAGAGATATAGGCATATTCAAAAGATCACGTAGTAATCTTTTTTTTAACATTCCGAAGAAGTAATTGAGTAAACCATTGACATTAGTTCCAGGGGCGGCGAAAAGGAAGAGTAAACCTCACGCCTTTTTACGCATGAACCTTGATATGAAATAAGTCGATGAAGATAAATTCGTTTTCAAAAATTTGAAAGTGATAAATGTGCAATATGCCTAGTATCTTGTTGTACAACCACTATGTTTTCCTGCAATATGCCTAGTATCTTGTTATACAACCACTATGTTTTCCTTTCTTTCTCATACAAAGTGCGTATACATACAAAGTTTGAAGAAGGAGAGGGAGAAGGAGATCCGGCAGGAGGATTTATTCAATCACATAGTTTGGGCTCGTAATGAAATTGGTTCTCGAGTGTATCTTATCAATCTTTTTTGGCTAGAAGCTCTTGAATTTTCGTTCTATTTCTATAAGAAGATTCATTTAATCATTTTATGAATGCATCAAAAAAGATGGTAGTTTTCGAAAATTACAAAAAGGAGATTTACTTCGTTTATAATGTCACTGTTCGAGGAAATAATGTTCTTTTATTAATTGAAAAAGTCAAATAATCAATACAGGGAAGTAATGAAGTATTAAAATTAATTTTAACTATTTGACAAATATGGTAGTTTCTGAAACTTAGAAAGCAGATATTATGCATTTCTGATGTCACCATTCAAGGAAATAATGAAAGTTTTATTACTTTATAAGGTTAAATAATGAATACAAGGAAATAATAAAGTTTTAAATATTAACTGTAAGCACAATTTTACCCTACATCTTTGTTAAAAAAATATTTTAACTTTACTTGGTACGCACTTACTAAGAGTGAATAAAGTTCACCAATGCTTTGTGTTGGAGTTTTTGGAGTTTCTGCTTGTATAGTTGAATAGATAAGTAAATTTTCCTGCCCATCTTGACCAAGTAAAGATAGGCCATGCTATGACCTATGTTGCTCGGACTCTCCGAAAATGTCAGTGGGTGCGTGTCGGATCCTTCAAAAATAGTGCATTTTTGGAGGATCCGACACGGGTGCGGCGCTATTTTGGAGAGTCCGCGCAACATAGGCTATGACCCAGCCCATTTATTGACTAAACCTATTCAATCTGTCCAAATTTAGCACAAGTTGCCCATTTGACACAGCTAGTTTAGTACATTTCCGGGCCTCGAGGAATATATCAAGTTACCTAAATGGATAGCTTGGCAAAACAAAGTTTATTGGCTAAGCCTGAGATTTAGTTTATGAAAAGCCATTGCTTCATTGCTTGAAGCGATGCAAAGCGAGGGGGTTATTGTTTCATGGGTGAAACCATGCGCTTTAGAGAAGTTTGCGCTTAAAAAAATGGTGCACAAAGTGATCCCAATGAGAATTGATTGCTTCTTTGAATCTTAACTTTGAGGAGTGGATTAATATTAGCAATTATATACCGGATGCTGAAATTAGGTAGTTTAGTGGTAATTTTCAAAAAAGTTGGTAGCAATTTAACTTTAATTGTACTAAATTCATAGATGTTTGGTATTTTTTTAATTTCCATAAATTGTGGACTTATAATTTTAAAGAAGGTGTGATTGACTTCTCGCTTTTTGCTTCAAGCTTCATGGACCTTGTCGTTTTTCTTTTTCTGGCCTTTTGCTTTTAAAAACACAGTGCTGACTGCTGAGTGATATTAGTGACTGCATATGACATGTCTGATTCTCTAGGAACTTCAACTTATTGTAGTAGCTCTGTTCACTATTTACAGTTAGGTGCTGTTTCAATATGCTCTTTATTTAGGGCTTACTAGTGTTAACTTGCATGCATACACATGCACCCTCATTTCATTGGGGGTTGGGTCTTGGGAGGGGGAGGGGGAGGGGAAGGAGGAGTTGATTGCAGGACTTGATTAATTGTTTTGTAACTTGTGGACATCCATGCTGTCTCATCTGTAGGGTCTTGGTGCAGCTAGTATGGGAAGTATGAGAAATTCTGACCAACTGCCGACTGAACATGCTAGTACAACCAATCAATCTGGTTCCGGTATTGGCGCTTCTGCACGTGCAACAGGTTTCCCAGTGGAAGCTCTGCAACCGCCGGTAACTTTTCCATCAAATGTTTTCAGGCATACTCTTTGTTTGATGTACAAAGCAACATGTTCTCCATCTCCAGTATCATTTCAGTGGTAGAACATTATTGGCACTTATTCCAGCTTTTCTCCTTTACGGCTCATTTATCTGTGTTTTTCTTGCAGGTTATTCCCGATTCTCTGACAACTTTAACACAGTATTTGACTAATTTGACTGAAGAGTTCAGAGCAAATGGTAAAAGTCCCTTTCTCTTCTTTGCCACTGACAGCCCTCCCTGGAAAGGGATGAGAGGTAAAAACTGTTCTTATATGTGTAGTCTACTGTTGGCAGCAAGGAGACAAAATGAGATTGCACTAACTGCTGGGATCTGTGGAGCTGATAGACCAGATTCTAATGCACCCTCACATACCACTAGACAGAGAGGCCTTCCAACGCCTGCATCCTTGGGAGAGGTGATGCTCTCGATGCAACGATTACTCACTGAACAAGCTGCAGAGTGCTTGTTGGTATGTGCTTTAACTTTTAGCAAATTCTGTTTAAGCCTTCCTTTTTTATAAAAAAAAGTTTCTGGGGATTTGTTCTACTTATTATCCTCTTGAAGCTAACCCGCAGTTCGAGGATAGACTTCTTGAAACCAGTTGAGGGAGAGTTACTTCCCTTTTATACAGGAGAGGGATAAGTTATGAAGCTTCCTATATCTGGAGCTACTTAACATCACTAGCTTTTTTGGAATGATGATAATGAGCTAGCAGCAAGTGATTGAAGTAGTGCTGTAGAAACCTTGGAGCCAAATGCATTCTACTAGTTTTGCGTGAATCACATGAATTAAAAGTTAACTTTATTGTTACTAAACGTGATAGGACTCAAAGTTTATGGTTGTTTTATGATTACCTATTTAGTTTCTTTAATAGTACTAATATTCTACTTCTAAAAAAAGTTATTGAAAAAAAAGGATTATCCATCAAACCAAAAAAGAAAGCTGAAAAAGAGAAGTTCTGGATTGTGCCGTCTCTTAAGGGACTACCATCAAGGTTCTGTTTGGCCAATGCTTGTCTTTTCTTTTCTGACTCTGTAGCTTTCTCATTCAACTGAAGCAAAATGAAGTATAATATTGTTTTTCCTCCTTTTTACAACTTTCAAAGCCTTTTAAAAAAAGAACTTAAAATTGGTATTTTTGTTATGTGGAAGTACCAATCACTGTTAATCTCTTCTTTTATACCCATCAAGCTTCAACTTACGACAATTATTTTACATGACTTGAATGATCTGTAGAGTTAGATATCTGAATTTGTAGCAAAACTGCTCTTATATCATAACTGCACTTAATGACAATTCTTTATGGGTTTGGTCTTCCCTCGATGCTAAGGAAAAGGAATATTTTAGTATGTCTACACAGTTGTAGCTGGAGGCACTATTCAGCATGAAGCAGAATGTTTGTTCCATGTGACAATTAATTTTATGGTATTTCCTGCTCTGCACTTGACTGCAGCAATTTTCGAGGCTGCTAGAGAATCAAGCAAATATCACAGAACCAACACAAAGAATGAGAATTCAATCGCATGCTTTAAGAACTGGAGATCTATTCCAAAAATTAGGTGCTTTGCTGCTTGAGCTTGGTCGGACAACAATGACATTGCGAATGGGTCAAACAGCGGTAGGTTTAATTTCAATTTGGATGAGGGTAGTATTAATATTATATCCTGGATTTGCTTGTCATTGTGCTGGCAAGAATGTAAATCGTGCTGACAAAGGAACAATGAACTTAGGAGGATGCTGTGGTGAATGCTGGACCTGCTGTTTTTGTGTCTACTGCTGGCCCTAATCCTATTATGGTTCAGGTGTTTTACTTGTCTGAGATATACGTTATTTATCAAAGCCCATTGATGTGGATACTCAAGTTCATTATGTTTGATGATGTGCAGCCACTACCTTTCCAGCCGGGTGCAAATTTTGGTGCCATTCCTGTTGGAACTGTACAAAATGACAGCGGACTTTCTGGAACATCTATTGGTTCTGGTTTTGCTCCTAGGAATATTGACATCAGAATACGAACAGGTTTTTTCTCGTTCTTGTTTGTATTGATGGCACCCTTTAGGATGGACGTGAACCTTTTTTAGATTCAGGCGCTAGATCCACGTCTTGTTCATGCTTATCTTCTACTTGTTACTCACTCACCTGTACCATTAGGTTCATTTACGCCTTCAACTCTTAATCGAAGAGAGCCTGCTGGTTCACAGCGTCCAGTTCAAGCTACTCCTGCAGCTTCTAATGGTGGAAATCCTGATCAAGAGACCAATGGAGGCGCTAGAAGCTCTTCTGCCATGGAGTCTGGAGTGCGGGTGGTTCCTATCAGGACAGTCGTTACTACAGTTCCAGCTTCTGTTGGGCATTCAGCTTCTGATTTATCTCGAGGTTCCATGGGATTATTTTATCCAGTTTTAGCAAGAGTTCAACATATCAGCTCCAGGAATTCTAATAATTCTGCACCTGCTCAAGCATCTGCTGTAAATAATTCACATGGAGTTGAGGCTGAACAACCGCCTAATCCTGATTCTGCTGGGGAACGGCAAACTAGTGGATTTGCTGGTGCTGAAGGTAATTAACTAACCATGCAATAATGTCGTCTTTTTCCTCTCAGCAGGAATTTGGCCCTTTAAGATTTCTTCTGTCAGGTTTCTAAACATTAGGCTGAAAATGGTCGAGTCGTTACAGGGTTTATGGAGTACTATTTGAGTGATCTCTTACTGTTTGGTGGCACATTACATCCACCATTTTTTATGATAAAGTGGCGATAAGTATGTCCAGTAAAGAATTAGACCTTTATCTTTGTTGCTTTCCACTGTCACTGGCATTTGATTTGAGTACATGTCCTGTCTCTTCCACTATATCTCAAATCAAATTTCATAAAACCTGTATCGATGAGTAGTTATGCTTGCATCAACATTGTTCTTAGCTGTTATACACTCCCATTTGAATTGTCAGGCAGATGATCTTTTAAGTATGGAAGGTTGATTCTGGTCGGGGTGTTAGTTTGTGTCTGTAGTTTATGAATAGAGGAAGGCATAAATGCCATGTGGGTATTATGGCTTTTGGTTTTCTGATTGCTTGGTCTGGTATAATTTCTGAGGTTGCTGTTGATATATTTGAGTATTCATATTCATGCAAATAAAACCCCAAAACACACACACACACAAAGACTCATTTTTGTTCTTTCTAAAAAAAAAAAAAAAAAAAGGGACTCATTTTTGTTTGGGATAACGGGTTTCAGGTAATTTTGGCTCATTTAGTGAACTATCAAGCAGTGGCGAGTTCTCCACACAGTTTCAAAGTAGAATTGACCAAATTTATAGGTCATTTTTCACTGGAGAAAATCCAAATCCTGAGAATGTCAGTGGGGGTAACAATTCTGCCACTGGAGGTAGTGTGGCTGCTGAAGACATTGGTAATTCTCAGGCTACGCCCATGGCAGCAGGCGAGGAAGGAGTTATTTTGTCAAATATACTTCGTCATATCATGCCGATTATCTCTGAATCTGCAGGAACCGATAATTCATCTAGTGATAGACCAAATCTTGACGAGGATAGAAGTGACCATGGTTCAATGCAGGTATTTTCATCCCCTAGACATCTTGTTTAGTAGACGAATTTGTGGTCATAGTAGGTTTGAAAGAGATACAACAGCTTATTTTTCTGAAAAAGAAGACTCGATAGATTCTTGAAGGCCATCACTTGTGAAACAGAAATACTTACCAGAACTCTCTATCTAAAAATATTTTGCCTTGTCACAGGGTCAAGAAAACACGGAGCAAGCAAGTTCTTCAGACAGGTGCCACAATCTTTCATTGCCACCAAGTTCAAAGCGTCAAAAGGTAAGTGCCCTTTTCTCCTTATCGTATACTTCGAATAACTGCCAAAGAGAAAGTTAAGCTGCAAAGCTATGCCGCACTCCTCCTGCTGGGCAGATAATATACAAAAAAGAAAAAAAGTAGAGGGATGAAGGGTTGGGGCAGGATAGAGTGAGAGTAGGAGCAGATATGGTATGTCATGATTGAGAGGATTTTTATTTTTTAGGTTCAAAATTATGAGGCCGATTGCTGATAATCAATGTCACATGAACTACCTAAGTATACAAACATTGGTGACCCAAAACTTTGCTAAAGGTTAAAGTCATTTGCCTGATTGTGTTTTGGGGAATGGGAAGGAACTAATATGCCGACTCTTCTTCACTAGAAGTCAGGAAGAATGAAATGTGTTTTTTTGGTCAAATCTGTATATTAGAAAATTTGGTTTCAGAGTAAATTGACAGGTTCTGGACACAATCTTAACGCGTGTAATTTTATTACCCTTTTTGAAATAGAGCTGAAAGTAGTATCAGGTTTCTTTCTATTTGACCAAGAAGTGTTAGTTTAAGATATTTCTAACTAGATTAACTGTTCTTTTGGATTGCAAAACCTTCTGGATGTAATCCAACTTTGGCTCTACTTTAATGTGTACGTAGTAATGATGGGTGGTGAGATGGTGATTTATCGTTAAGGCAAGTGAAGTTGCTCTAGTGAGCAAAGTGGGATAGGACACTCCCTGATTGGAGGGGTTTTTTTTAGAAGGGGGTGGGGGGTTTATCATACTGGGAAAACAGTGTTGATTAATGGTTAACTTGGTAAATCTGAATATTTTTATTATACAAGTGTTTTGTTTGCTTGATCATTCTATGAATACTTGTTGGGGTTACAGTAAACAACATGAACAAAATCTTTTGTTGGTTTGAAATGTGTTTAACTACCTTTAGTGTTACAGGCTGATTAGTTATTTCACATTGCATGTTCACCTGTCCAAAAAATAATATTACTGCTTTATGATGCAGCGAGAATGATTTCAAGGTCCCAGTTCATCCAACGGTTCCAGCCATGATAATGCATTGCAGCCTTCTTTTTGATGTTTCGATCTGTATAACAAGATCTGAGCGCTGCTTTGGCAGCACAGCTGTTGTAGTGAACACTTTCCAGATTCTATAGTATTGCCTTGTTGGTCCTCCATTTTAGTTTCTGCATTTTTGGCTCTTCATTCTGGATATCAAGGAAGTATATGATTAAGTGTATAATCATATAGCAAGTCAGAAGGTCCTTGCATGGACAACTAAGTTATAGTTCTCATTTTTAAAGATCTATTATGATATTCTTCAAACAAATGTAGAAGAGGTTGAAGAAGGGACAATGATCCTGAATTTGTGAGGCAACGGAGAGTTGGGATGGGGGTGGGTGGGCGGGCGCTATTGGCAGCTGTGATGATCACCTTTATCCCAGTTATATACAACAATATTTAAAAAAAACTCATGCTTGTGACAAAGATGGAGACTTTTTCTAGTATATCTTTTGTTTCTACTCTATAATTTGTTCAATCAGACTTCCGTATATCATGCGAAATTAAATGTATGCTTGTTTGATGTTTCCCTAAACAGAAAATAGAAGCGCTTATATTTCTTTTTGAAAGAATTACGGCCCTTGTCACTTGCCCTAGCAGCCCAACCGAAAATGGCCCAGATTTGAAGCTCTTATCCTATTTAGTCCATGTTGTACATAACTTGAAAGAAACTTTTCAGCCTTTAGCCTATTACTAAAGACATACTTCTAGGATTTTTATTATTTTCTTCTTTCTTCATTCCCAGCACAACAAATTCTCTCTCACCGCCTGTCGCTTCTTTCTTTCCAACCCACATAGATCCCTCATCCTCTCTTAACCTAGCCCCTGCTATTCCCCCTCCCCTACCCCCCTATGCAGTTCTGCCATCAATGGCTCGAAGAAGGCTCGGGCTCCTACTCCGTCGTCCATGGTGGCAAGCAGAAGAATATTGATGATTTTTGAAATTGGGTCTGACTCTTTGCAGTTTGAAACCTTAATTTCCAATGTCTGGTCGAGCTCCGAGGAGAAAAGATTGGAAGCTAAGTCAATCTTCAACACGATGAAGCAGAAAGCTCCAGACTTGCTTGTTCTTAAGCTTGTTGACCTTCTTGGCTCATCGCAAGTNCATTTTTAGAGTTGCCCATTTTCTGAAACCAACACTACCCTCTGCCCAAAAGCTCCCATTTTTCCCTTCTACACCCAATGTTCAAGAACTGAGAAGTTCTCCGCTAAAGGGCAGAGATGATTTTATCTATGGTCATTGAACTTTTATATTTGTTACCCAAAAGTTATTTTTTCTTTCTTTTGTTACACAAAAATGATTTTACTTTGCTCTAGTTATCACAAAAGTCATATTTTTACTTGAAAAGTCTATTATGTACTTGATATTATATAAACCTTCATATTTATGTAATACCTTCTATATTATATACTATATAATATAGTTTTAATTATGTATTTTATTTAACTTAATATTATTTTATTTATTATTTTTATAATATATCGTATATTTAATTTTTTCTTAACTTTAATTTTCAAGATATATTAGTAGCATTATAAAACAACTTTTTTTTAAACAATTCCTTTTTTTGAATTTAATTGACCGACCAAAGTTGGTCGCGTTTTGGACGATTATTGGCCATTATCGACCAACTTTGGTCATTTTTTTGGACGGTTTTTTCCAAATTTCTAGTAATGTAATTTCCCAAATAACCAATTGCCCAGGTAAATCCCCAAGAAAATATCCCCAGCTAAATTCGCATGTAGTACCTAGAGTTTTCCTTCAGATTAACATATGATTTTTTCCTCATTTTCTTTGTTTGTTTACAACCGAATTTTCTCACGAAATGTACTTGCCGACTTATTTTTCTACTAATATTTGTTAAAGTTACTGACGAATTTAATAACGCTACTAATATATTTTGAAAATTAACGTTAAGAAAAAATAAAATATACGAATATATTATAAAAATAATAAATAAAATAATATTAAGTTATTTTATTTATAAATATAATACATAGTTAAAAATATATTAAATAGTATATAATATAGAAGGAATTACATAAATATGAAGGTTTATATAATATCAAGGGCATATAGACTCTTCAAGTAAAAATCTAACTTTTGTGATAACTAGAGCAAAGTAAAATAAATTTTGTGTAACAAAAGAAAGAAAAGTGACTTTTGTATAATGAACACAAAGTTGGATGATTTTTACGTAACAAAAAAAAAAAGTGACTTTTGCGTAACAAACACAAAAATTCAATGACTATAGATAAAATTAACTCAGCCATTTGTAGTCTATTCTGCCCCAGTAGAACCAGACACTGTGCCTATTAAGGATTTCCGTCGAGTTTTTAAACCCAGAACAATTAATTGACGATTGGATTTGAAGAAAAGACTTGGGCGGCCTTTTGAATTAAAAAATAATTTGGTGTTATTTTAAAAAAAAATTAAACTGGAAACAATTAAATGCTTATGTTTTTGGTCCTTTCCAGACAACCAAAAAAATCTTTTAAAAAACAAAAGAAGTGTGTTTATTATGAGAAAAAAAGAAGAAGGACTAAAACAAATCTTTGCCGAAACTAATTACATCCAGTAGCCACGAAAGTATATAAAATTTGTATATATGTTGTATATATAATAATAATAATAATAATTATTATTATTATTATTATTATTTTTATTTTTATTATGAAATACATATTTATATGGATGTCCACTAATCAAATATAACTCCCACTACTCTTCTCCATTATGTAGATAACCCCCACTACTTCTTACCATTATGGATGTAACTCCCACACCTCTATGATCTTCCCCCATGTTCTCAATAGTTAATACCATGTTTATGGAGTCCCTTTGTATGACCTATATCATCCTATAAATAGAGGGTTTGGGCATCACATTGTACACACTTGAATACATGGAAGAAATAGATTCTCTCCTCTCTTTCTCTCTACATTGTTGTCTATCTTCTTGTTTTATTATTACTTTGAGCTAAGTTTCGTAATAATTTTTTATTTTTCCAAAAAAAGGAGAAGAAGTAGAAAGCGGGTTTGGGCTAGGATTATTAAGTTGGGCTGATTTACAGGCCCTAAATCAATATCACGGGCTAAGTGAATGTCATGGCTAGGGTATCAGTAGTATAAACTATAAAGGCTTTAGTAGCTCACAATTCAATCCAATCTCCGCCTAGGGTTTTTGCTGCCGAGCCACTCCCCTCGTTCTAGTTAAGCTTTCAGCTCTTTCAACTCCACAGCCATGGCCGAACAGGTACTTCTCTCTCACAATCACGAAGTTCGTTAGGTAATCACTATGTTACCCAGAAATCTGAGTGTTTTGCTATTTTTGTATTGTTGCAGACGGAGAAGGCGTTCTTGAAGCAGCCAGGTGTTTTTCTTAGGTGAGATTCAGTCTGATAAATCTTCGTTTTCTGTTTTATGTTCTGTTTTAGAAAACTTTAAGGCTAAGGTTTGTCTTATTTGTGTGATTATGCAGCTCGAAGAAGACAGGGAAGGGGAAGAGACCAGGGAAGGGAGGTAACCGCTACTTCAAGAGCATTGGTCTAGGGTTCAAGACTCCTCGTGAGGCTACTGAAGGTCCGTATACTTTTTATTTTGTTTAATCGCAGATCTAATTCCTTGTAATG
Source organism: Nicotiana attenuata (assembly GCF_001879085.1). Taxonomy (NCBI): domain Eukaryota; kingdom Viridiplantae; phylum Streptophyta; class Magnoliopsida; order Solanales; family Solanaceae; genus Nicotiana; species Nicotiana attenuata. The sequence continues at coordinate 49,585,187 of NC_031998.1, forward strand.
TGAACAAGTACAAAATTAAGTAGTTGATCTTAAAGTTGCTATGCAAATTAGAGGTGTCCATTTTCCGTTATAGAATCCGTTTGGCTTTATTTTTTATTATGGAAATGCTTCTGTTGCATCTTTCGTTCGCTTGCTCTTAAAATGTCCCCAGTTACTTGCAATGTAGTTGGGAATGTTGTGATCTATATTTTCAGAAATGTTATTCATTACTAATGGCTGCTCAGCTAAGGGTATAGTGCAATAGATGATGCAATGTGAGGAGGTGGAAAAATGGATTCTGGTGAATGCGTGAAATTTAGTGCATAAGTAGGAATATTATCCTGTGTAATGAATATTGTGAGGGACTGTATGTTAGGGTGCTTATTGCTGGTAATCGGGAAAAGTTAGTTGTGTCTTTGTATATTGTTGGCTTAATGGTTCTTCTGGCCTTGATAATCTATTTGCAAATTTATTATAAAGTAACCAGTAGGATAATATAAGCTAATCTGCCTATATCAAGAGGGGCTTGGTTCACAGTCCAAAAAAGATCTTGTATTTTACATGGTTCGCTGAGGGTGTCAGCAATGACTTTAAACCCAGCTATCCATGTGAAAGTCATCAATGAAAATTGCTGCTTCCATTGCATCACTGTACATTTCTTCAATGATTATGTGGATATCTTACCTTAATATCCATTTGTGTTCGTAAATTAAGGAAAAGTGTAAGTTATTTCTAGGCTTTTAGGCTAGTTATATGCTTTGTTTTCCGCTACAACATCAACATATTGTGATGCTGGTCTATTACTGAGCGCCGTTACAGCTTCAGTTAGTAAATTTGCTTTTACTCAATTCTGGATCCTCCCTTTTTTACATGGAAAAGTTCTTAGGAGCTCTTATGCAGAGTATGAGAGGGATAGCTGCAATTAAATGAATAACATCCTTCCAATTCCAATTTTTTGTTTCTGTTGGACTTAGGCAAGTTTATGATTGGATGAAATAGCACACTGGACAACAGCATTCTACTTTATGTACAAGACACTCCTTATTTATAATGCTCGCGTTTAGGAACTTAAGTAATTGATAATTTCAACCTTTATTGGAGCAGCAGACTTGTGATGTTATACCTGGTTATTGATTTTGCTTGACCTTCTGATTTGATCTAATATAGTTGTTGCATCTCTCGTATTTTAGGTACGTACATTGACAAGAAATGTCCATTTACTGGAAATGTTTCAATCAGAGGTCGTATCCTTGCTGGTACATGCCATAGTGCCAAGATGAACAGAACCATCATTGTTCGTCGGAACTACCTGCATTATGTCAAGAAGTACCAGAGGCAAGTACTTGTCACTTCTAAGTTAATGGCTGCTCAACTTGTTTTATGTATTTAATTTAACATGAAATACTATACAGATATGAGAAGAGGCATTCCAATATCCCAGCTCACATATCACCTTGCTTCCGTGTGAAAGAGGGAGATCATGTTATCATTGGACAGTGCAGGTCAAGACATAGTTGCCTTTTCCTTAAACATTGTACTGTTTCAACTTTTTATCTGCTAATCCTAATTAAATCTTTCAACTTAATAGGCCTTTGTCCAAGACTGTGAGGTTTAATGTGTTAAAGGTGATTCCAGCTGGTTCTGCTGGTGGTGGCAAGAAAGCATTTACAGGAATGTGAGCAGGTGTTTCTTGAGTTTGTTGTCACTTCTAGAGTATGAAAGTAATTATGTTTAAGACTGAGAAGAGGAGTGACGTTAAGACTTCTCTACTAAAAGCTGTTTGCGTTTGCCTTTGAAGGCTTAAATTTTGCATGGATACTTGCTACTTATCATTAGTACAAGGAGTTCAGATTTCAGTTTAATTGTTACCATTCTTATTTCAGATCAAATGTTCTTCCTGATTGCCCCATGAGCGAAATGTCTATTTGTTGAGATCTTTAGGTACTACTGTTAGGAGCTTATCCTTTTTGCGTGTCTCTGTGGTTGTTGCTATACTCTGGTGTGGTTATTGTGTGAGCGACTCTGTGGGTTTGGAAAATTGATATTGGGCCAACCAGTTGATCACATAACTAGGCGTCTATAATCTATTCATCTGGCTTGGTTTCCCACTTTTGCACACTTGACAGTTGACCCATAGCTGTTGCTAGGGGTGTTGTAGGCTAGCTGGAAGTACCATACAAATCTAACGCACACTCAGATGGAAATTGATTTGGTTGATTTGTACCGATTTGGTATTAAATTTAAAAGCCGGCAATGCATGCTTTGCTTGATATTGTCTCAAATGTTGAACTAAAAAATTAACCAAACTAGCTATGTTAACATCTTTTTGAAATTCTTTTAGTATTATCATGCATTTTTATAGTTTCTTTTCAATGTGACTTTGGGTATAAGTTCGAAGAAATTACTAAATTTGTTTGGACCAAGGATGCTATTTGCCCCAGACCATTGTTCAAACAAGCGAGGACTTAGATGAAATGTGGTGAAAATGTTAATACTCTCTGGACATAAAGTGAGGAGATTAGTAGTGATGAGAAATTTTACAATGTGTGAGACTTGCCACATCATACTTGAGTGAGGCTATTTATCGTTTGACACATGGAGCCACGGACCCTACCCTTCATCATCATTCTCTCCCTCATTCTTGACCGACATTCTCACTCCCGGATTCATCTTCTCAATTTTCTTTATTCTTCTCCACTTCTCCTCAACACAAACAATTGATTATTTTCAACTATACCAAAATTGTAGGGTAAATTGATGAAAATTAAATTAACATTTTTTCCTAACTTCACACACACTTGGAGCAAGTGCAGATTTCAAGCAATTTTCTTTTTCTGTTTTACTCATTTTTGGCATGTGTACATCTATGGCTGTGCAGCTTTTATAAATTTTGAACGAAAATATTATTTAGGCATCTTTTTTCAAATTATAAGCAAAATAGTCGAAGAGTACTCTCTTTCTTCAGAAACTAGAATTACAGCCATCTGCCCCTTCTTCATGAATTTCTCTATCCCTTTTGAATGCAAGGGTTGAGACTAAAAATACGGGTAAAAGCAATTTTACTATTCAAATGTCTTTTTCATCCGCTTATTCTTCGAATTGAGCTTTTTTGGCATTTGCTCATTGATTAAGCTAATTAACTTTAATTTTGTGAGAGCTTCTTGCTTCAAAAGTCATCTTTTTGTTATTATCCTCGGTCTTGTGTTTCTGACATGTGATTGAAATATTTCATAAATTCAAACCTCTTTTTTGGGTACAAAGTTCAGTGGGAAAGAAGAGCTAACCGAATGGATTTGTAAAAAAATAATAATTATAGGATTTATAACAAGAGAAGAGGATATATAGGGGGTGAAGTCCGTGGGGAGGAGAATGAATTAGAAGAAGAAAAAATGAGGAATGACCGGAAGTGAGAGTAGGTGAATTGTGACTGAGAAGTGATGATGAAGGGTAGGAGTGAGAATGTCGGTCAAGAATGAGGGAGAGAATGATGATGAAGGGTGGGGTCCATGGCTCCATGTGTCAAACGATAAATAGCCTCACCCAAGTATGATGTGGCAAGTCTCACACATTGTAAAATTTCTCAGTAGTGATTGTTTACGTTTTTTTATATGATTTGACAATATTTTTCATAATAATGAAATCGAGTCGACGAGTTTATACTCTTTCTAATGAGTTAATTACTCAAATGCTCACTTAACTATCCCAAATTATCTTCTAAAGTCACTTTTCTTTCGTTTGTAATAACAAAGTCACTGAACTATGTCTATTGAACTCAGAAGCTCACTCAACTAGATTTTCCAAATTTTGGATTACCAAATACTTATTTTACCCTCTAAATTATAAACATTTATCTTCTTTTTTATTTTTTAAAATTTTTTAGTATTAACAACAAAAAATTCAAAAATTTATTTACACAATTCAGAATGAAAGAAAATAAAGGTTACTATGTTCCATGCACATAATATAAAAATAATTATTTAAATAAAAGTATCTTTATAGTATAAATTATATATTCTTGAAAATTATGCTCAATTATATGATTATGTTTCTACTAATTTTTCGACGACACAAAGTTATGTCACCGGAAAGCAGGAGGATTATTTGTATAGGGTAAAATATGCTATGTTAAGTCGTGCATGAAACATATATAATATAATTGAGCATAATTTTCAAGAATATATAATGTATGTTATAAAAATACCTTTATTTAAATAATTATTTTATATTAAGTGCATGAAATGTATATTTTAAAACCTTTATTTTCTTTCATTCGTAATTGTGTTTTTGAATTTTTGTTATTAATACTAAATAATTATTTCAATTAATTTTTTTACTATGCTCATTATTTTATTATTCCAACACTATATATGCCTAAATACTTTTTATTTTTTTAATTTATAAATAATATTTATTTATTCTATAGGTAAGTCTATAATGTAAATTAAAAAGAAATCATAATATTAAAAAGTTTAAAAAAAAAAGATAAATACTTATAATTTAGAGGATAAAATATGTATTTGGTAATGCAAAATTTGGAAAATCTAGTTGAGTGACCTTCTGAGTGCAATAGGCATAATTCGGTGATTTTGTTGTTACAAACAAAAGAAAAGTAACTTTAAAAAATAATTTGGGATAGTTGAGTGACCTTTTGAGTAATACTCTCTTTCTGTTAGTAAGCATGTAAGACTTGCGCATAATTTTACCTCAACTAATCTTTTCAGTATCTATGAACTCAAATAAATTTTCTTTTCTAGTACAAGTTCTTGAAGTGTGAGCTGAACGAAACCAATTAAATCATCGCAAGACGGGATGAACTTCGAAAGCGATAACTGTGCCTAATGTAATTTATTTTGGTTTGTAAATTTAGCAAATAATGTAATTGGTTGCGCTCTCTTAATCCACGTATATTCCTACATCAAAGCTCATAGAACAGTGGACCATCAGAAATTCTCTTATACCTCTAGGTCCCAAAATCAAAAACCATAAATAGAAGTGCAATCGACTCATTAACATGGCTTTTGGGCGCACTTAGCTATTCTATTAATATCTACTACTTTCTATCAGCACAGATACTGGATTATTCTGTCCATCAAAGTATAAGAAGGGGAAAACATCACCTAGTATTTTTTGCCTCCCTTTAGATTTGAACATGAGACCCCATGGTTCTACGTCAGTTTTATTGATTACTAGGTGTCACACCTCCTTTTTTTACACACACCCCCGAAGGGTAGTGTATAAGGAAGTTTTTCTACTTTGAGTGACATTATTCGAAATGTGATTATTTATTTATTTTTGTTCAGAGTCGCCATTTGGGATAGTTTGTTTTCTGGTGTCCCAAGTCACCGGTTTATTTTAAATCCCAAATCGAGGAAAATTCGACTTTCCTTGTGAAGTCTGCGAACCAGAAATTCTGAATAAGGAATTCTGTTAACCCGAGGGAAGGTGTTAGGCACCCCCGGATTCCGTGGTTCTAGCACGGTCGCTTAAACTATTACAATTGGACTATTATCTGATTTTAATACATGTTTTAAACTATGTGCATTTTAACTTATTAACCGCTTTATTTTTTTTTAAAGAAGATTTAACGTCGTTTAAAACATGTCTTTGGACCGCACCACATGAAATGCACCCGCAGTCCGAAACACATTTTATTCAACGTTGTTAAGATTTGGATTTGGGTCACATGAAATGCACACCCGAGTTTAGGAAGGTAATGTTATTAAAATAACGCGCCTAAAGCAACTACGCGCTTTTAAGTTTGCGAGGGCCATGGAAAGTTCAACTAAATGGCACGCTTCGATTTCTAAGGAGTAAAATTAATTAAATGAGGCCATGAGCTTAGGGGTTTTATTTGGCATGGCACGCCTCAAATTATTTCAAAGGGGCTTTATATTTAGTTAAGGCAAACTTTGATACACCTAGTTATATCTAAAAAAAGACTAAGTATCACAACCACGTCACGGGAACCGTACCCGTAATTGTGATGATTTAATTACGCCTACAGATTCGCCTACCTGCGACCCACTCAACTCAGCAACCAATATGAAAAATCAGTGAATCAAACAAATGAGTTTGTGATAATAATTCATGTGCATTGATATATACTACAAATCCGACAAGGAAATAATTTGCATTGTTAAAGTAATGACTGTCACTTACACAGTAGTCTAAATATTTAAAAAAAAAACGAAAATGCTTGTGACTCTTTTAATAAAAAATATGCATGTATCTCTTTCACAAACAAACTCACATTCAAACAAGGAAACGAGTAAACGAACAAATTCACCATACAAACAAATTCACATTCACAATTTTTCAAACAAGGAACCAAACTCTGAGATTAGAAATATCATTTTCATCAAATCAAAATAAAGAAAACATAGTAGATAACATTATCATGAACCAAAAATCATATACATACCAGATGAACCATCATATATGCAATAAATTACCTTAGTTTCACCATCAATCAGAAAAGAATGATCACAGAGGTAGCGATACAGCTCCTTCTTCAAATCGAACAAAATCGAATACGGTTCATCACTACAACAGGAAAAAATATCACGACAACCCGGTGACCTCTGGTCGGAACTCAAACCGGCATCGAAAAACCTCGACTCAACACAACTCCGGACGTTTTTGCCTGCTCCCCTGTTTTCGTTACTGTTTTTCGAACTCCTTTTCCTCTTTTCTTTTGCAGCTAGCTGCTGGTTTGGTCAGAGATGGGGGTTCGAAGAGATGAGTTGAAGAATGGTGTTTGTGTTCCGGCGACCTGCTGCTGCTGCTGGTGACAGACGACGGAGATGGAGGGTTCGGTCGGGGTTGCTGGCTGCAAAGTGAGGAGAAGGAAGGGTCGTTGGAAGGGCTTGGAGAAGAAAGGGTCTTCTAAGGTTTGTGAAGAAGAAGCTGCAGGCTGCGCTGAAGATGATGAGGTCCAGGGTGGGGGGTTCCTCTTGAAAAGTTGCGCTTCAGATTGTCTTGTATATGTTTTTAGGCGTTTTTTGGTGTCTAGGGTGTGTTTGTGGTGTAGGTTTATATTTTAGGTGTAGGTACTATTATATAGGGGTAGGGATTAGGTTAGGGGTATGGGCCTGGGGATTATGGTCTAGGGAATTGGGTCAAAGACAAAAAAAGACATGGACTACAAGATTTATAAAGACGGGATAAACCAACCTAAAACTAATTCCTCCTTCTAAAATTATGTACAATTATAATATAAAAATATAAAATTAATTTTAATTAATTGAACTAAACTATAAAACATAAAACTATTTTTTGTGTTTTCAAGAATATATAGAAATAAAGATAAGGTACTATTTTTGTATTTTTTAAGATTAAAAATGACTACAAAATATTAATGAACCTATTTTTGTAATTTTTTATTTTCTTGTAATAAAATAAAGTAAAATAGTAAAAATTAGTTAAAATAACGCTATTAGGTCTAAATTAAATATTTACATGCTAAAACATAAAAGATCTTGGGGAGGGTCAAAAACACATGTCTACAGCTGCCCCTCTTTGACTGGAAACGCGAAGAGTTTTCAGACAAAGAATGACTAGACAGGTTTTTGACCCGACCCTTATTTGGAGAGACCAAAAGCTAATAGAAAGGAGAATGTGACCGAGCCCTGGTATCTGAGCTGCCTACATATCCTTGGCTATAAAGGAATCAGGTCACGTGTAGTTCAGAAGTGAATGAGGTGATGGAGTACCGAGGTGGAGAGCCGATCGAGGTACCGTTTCGCCGAGGTTCCGGTCCGCGGTCCTGTTACTACATCAAAATCAAAAATGAAAAAGACTAACTAATCCTATCAGCTACGAGTTACAAGATTCCTATCTACGAGTCTTCTGAAGCTTGATCTTGAGTCTTAGTTGGTTCTTCATGCGGACCCTGATCTGAATCTTGATGCTTGTTAGCTGCAGGTGTTGGTTCAATCTTCTTCAGCTTTTCAAACCAAGACGGGACATGCAGAGCTTGTGAACTCAGCCCTGTCTTGAGCAACTCACATCTTCCATTAACTTCTGCATTTGGATTCACTTCTTTTTCTTTTCTTATTTTTCTTTATTCTGGATTGAGACTCATTCTTTTGGTCATCTCGAACCCTGTGTTTCGAGGTAAAACCTGCTCAGACACCAAAAACAAACAAGCGAACGAAATTTTCTGCCCCAATTTTCACTAGGAAAATTTTGTGAGTTATTTGGTAACAAAAAATCTAAACTTTTTTTTTTTTGAAAGTAATAAAATAAGGATTGTGTATCTTTAGGAGGAAATACTAGGGAATGGCGCCCTATATCTAAAATTCTCAACTAGGGAATGGAGACCCTATGTTGGCAAAAAAGGCGACTAGGGAATGGAAGCCCTATGTCTAAAAATCTCAACTCAGGGGTTGGAGCCCTAATGTTGGCAAAAAAGGCGACTAGGGAATGGAGGCCCTATGTCTAAAAATCTCAACTCAAGGATTGGAGCCCTGATGTTGGAAAAGATTACCGGGTTATGCTGGCATCAGCTAGGGAGTGAGACCCTAATGTTGAAAAAGCAGACTACTGAATTGTGTACCTATGCTAAAATGAATCAAGAAGGATTTTTTTTTTTTTTAGAAAAAATAACTCTTTTTTTTTTCAAAGGCATGAACAAATGACCTTTTTTTTCGAGACATCCTTTTTATTTTTCAAATTATCCTAGGAGAAAATTCGTCAGACTAGGTTTCCTATCTTAGGAGAAAGATTCATCAGACTAAGAGTTTGATCCTGGGAGAAAATTCATCAGACTAGGTCCTTTTTTTTGGTTATCTTAGGAGAAAAAATCATCAGACTAAGATTTCTATCCTAGGATAAAGTTCATCGGACTAGGTCTTCTATCTTAGGAGAAAAAATTCACCAGACTAAGATTTCAATCCTAGGAGAATGTTCATCAGACTAGATTTTCTATCTTAGGAGAAAGATTCATCAGACTAAGATTTTGATCCTAGGGGAAAGTTCATCAGACTAGGTCTCTTTTTTTTTTGCATCCTAGGAGAAAGATTCATCGGACTAAGATTTGATCCTAGGAGAAAGTTCATCAGACTAGGTTTTCTATCTTAGGAGAAACATTCATCAGACTAAGATTTTGATCCTAGGAGAAAATTCATCAGACTAGGTCCATTTTTGTTATCTTAGGAGAAAGATTCATCAGACTAAGATTTCTATCCTAGGAGAAAGTTCATCGAGGTACTAGGTTTCTATCGTAAGGGATAAGATTCATCAGACTTAGATTTCATCTAAGGNAAATTCATCAGACTTAGGTCCATTTTGTAGTCTTAAGGNGAAAATTTCACCAGACTAAGTATTTCGAATCCTAGGATAAGTTCATCAGACTAGGTTTCATCTTAGGAGAAAGATTCATCAGACTAAGATTTCATCCTAGGAGAAATTCATCAGACTAGGTCCATTTTGTATATTAGGCGAAAAATTCATCAGTACTAAGATTTTCAGTCCTAAGGNAGAAATTCATCAGACTAAGATTTCTATCCTAGGAGAAAGTTCATCAGACTAGGTTTTCTATCTTAGGAGAAAGATTCATCAGACTAAGATTTCTATCCTAGGAGAAAATTCATCAGACTAGGTCCATTTTTGTTATATTAGGAGAAAAATTCATCAGACTAAGATTTCTATCCTAGGAGAAAGTTCATCAGACTAGGTTTTCTATCTTAGGAGAAAGTTCATCAGACTAGGTTTTCTATCTTAGGAGAAAGATTCATCAGACTAAGATTTCTATCCTAGGAGAAAATTCATCAGACTAGGTCCATTTTTGTTATCTTAGGAGAAAAATTCATCAGACTAAGATTTCTGTCCTAGGAGAAAATTCATCAAACTAGGTTTCCTATCTTAGGAGAAAGATTCATCAGACTAAGATTTTGATCCTAGGAGAAAATTCATCAGACTAGGTCCCTTTTTATGTTATCTTAGGAGAAAAATTCATCAGACTAAGATTTTTATTGGGAGGAAAATCCATTATACTAGGACTTTTTATCCTAGGAGAAAAAATGTGAAGATCAATGGCAAGATTTTATGCAAATAGCAAGACAAATAAAGGCAAAGATTTGAGAAACTTCCATTTGTCGGCTCTTCTCTTCTTTTCTTATTTTTTTTCTTTTTTTTCCTCTTTTTTTCTCTTTTTTTGAACCATTTTCCTTGCACTGCTTTGTACCTGTTTCACACAAAGAAAACTTTGTCAATTTTGAAAACGGTGGTCGGTTTGTGGCCTTGAGTCTTGGACAGCTTGGCTTCTGCTCAATCGGCTTGAGTCGGTTTCAAGAGACTTTTGCTCTGCATCAACCCTAAATTATTCACACCCAGTACCATTTGTATTTGTGGCTCAATCAGCCTTATCCCAACTGGACATCTTTGCTTAGGTGACCTTTTCCGATATCTTGAATGACTTCCTGCTTTTTGAGCAATATTTGTCTGTCAGAGAGAATCACCAGTTATCTTTGCTTGCGCCAAGTAGGCTGACAAAGGTCTTTTAAGGTAGCATTTGCATAAATCCTCAAGGTATATTGACAGTGACAACTGAGTGTGCTGGCCAAATTTACTTTGTGCAACTGAAAAGCTGGTAGCAGATTTTGAAATCTTTTCTTGCTTGTTTTGAGAAGGACTGACTCAGGGTGAATGACACAATGATGCAAAGAAACAAGTATTAACAAGAAATACCCCTGTCGGAAGGACAAAAGGACAGAAGGAAGAATTTTTTCTTTTTTTTTTCTTTTCAATAACTAGCTTTAATGATCATGACATGCATTTTGGACTCAACGGCCTAATCTATCGAACAAATTTGATCTTCCTCTTTACCATTCCTATGACCTTGAAGTCGGGCTTGTTCGTGCCAATCACTTGCATCAACTTCGTGACTCACTTTCGACTAGTGGTGCCCTGAGGGATTTTCACCAACAAGTCTCTCTCATTTATTCATCTCTGCTTACCGTCGCCTTACAGTGCCCGTGAGGGTTTTCACTAGTAAGACTCTCTCATTTTCTTTTATTTTTCTTTTTCTTTTGCTTTCTTGTGTGAGCATCCTGACAGTGGTCTATGTCGCGTGACAGTTGTTGCTCATTGCATGCATCTCTTGGCATTCTTGAAGGTTGATCAGGAGGTCTTTATTTGGAAGGCTTTTGGATATGGATAGGAAGAAAGGCCGACATGAGGCTCAAAACAGACTAAAGATGACGGGGTTGTATACTTACAACTTTGGAATCGACTCTTTTAAAAATAGAATAAACTTTTTTGCCCCAGTTTTATATATTGGGGATTTTTTTGGATTTTTCTGAATTCTTATTTGGTTGGACCGAACCGTGAGGCTGCCTACGTATCCTTATTTTTTAAGGAATCAGGTCTAACGTAGTTCAAAGATCTGACCTAACTAATAATTTTCTTTCTGTCCCTCTTTTTTTTCTCTTTTCTTTTTTGTTTTTTTTTCAAGTTACCCCAGCTTCTGTTTCCTGGGGCATGGGCCTTTGACAATTCTTTTCTTCTTCTTTTTTTCTTTTCACTTGAACTTTCTAAGAACTGCCCCAGTTTGTACTCTTGGGACATGAATTTTTCTTCTTTTTCCTCATTTTTTCTTTTTTGTTCATTATTTTTTTTGACTTTTGACTCTAAACTTGATTCCAAAGAGGGTGGTCAATGAAAATAACACAGGCTCAAAGGGGTGACAAAGGGTATAAAGTATTTGGGTAGCAGAAAAAGGGCCTCCCAGCCTCGAGAACGCCAATTATAGTATCCTTTCGCGATCTCATCATGGATGAACATGCCTGTCTTCTTGGGTCTTTTTCCAGTGTAAAGTTGTATGAGCAATACTTTCCTCGCTGTGAATTACCCTTGTCAATTTGGGTGACTTTTCTTGGATTTTGTCTTGATGTAGAAGATGTATTTTGCCACTAACTGATTCATTTCAAGTGGTCTGGAATACACCTTCTATTGAAAAACACTTTCTATCTCTTAGTGCTAAACAGACTTCAACCCGTCCGATTTTCCATAAGCCCGATATTCTAAAATGAGTCAAAAGGTAGGGATCCTTAACTTCCATGAGCATGACTGCTTTGGTTCATGTAATCTCAGCTCATGCTTATTTTCCAAATGTTTCACGTGTCTATTCTTCTTCAAAAGTGTCTCTTTCTCACTTATCCAATTCAAGACTAAGTCAGTTTTCTAAGATCCGACCAAAATTTTCGCATGCATGTCGTGTCACTAAAACTAGCGTGAAAAGAATTATGCACAAAGTGGACACAAAATGACTGGCTGTTTTTTATTGAATGAAGGATGAAAGGACCGATAACACAAAAAGAAGAAGAAAAGACGACAAAATAAGCTACCATGACTGAAGGAGGAGTGACTTTCCAGTTACTAAGCAACATCTTAGCCACACATTCACACATCAACATTACTACGGCATTTGACCATTTTGATTGCTTTGGATTCATCACTCGAATTTTGACAATCATCCCGAGCAGCCCATATTTTATTGCTCAAATCTGATAAAGTCAACCCCACATTTGCCTCATTTTTAATTTTTCGCCGCCAACTTGCCTACTTGCTTTTTCGTAACCTTGGATCAACAACAATGGTGCTTGTATCCATTGGTTGAGAAGAAGCTTTTATTTCCGAGAGATTTGGATTATTTTTGTGACTCGCCATTGCAAACCAACAAACCGACCACCTTTGACCAGGTTTTATTTCAAAACAACAAGCATGTTAGAATAAACACTTTTTTTTTTGTTTCTTCCCTTTCTCTCATTTTTTTTCCTTTTTTTTTCTCTCTTTTTCTTTTTCCTTTTTTTAAACCATTCGATCAAACCTGATGTGGGTTGCCTACGTATCATGTGGGAACATGAATCAGATCTTGCGTAGTTCGGGAAGATTAGGAATAAAGGAAATAAACTAAATTTATGTTTTTCTGGATTTTGATTTTTTTTTTACTTTTTTTTTTTCAAAAGAAAGACTTATAAAGAAGAAAGAAAATATTTTTGGATTTTGATTTTTCTTCAGCATTTTTGCAAAGAAAGACTTCTAAAGAAGAAAGAATTTTGTTTTCCTTTTTTTCTGAATTTCGATTTTTATTGTTTTTTTTTTTTGGAATTTCGATAGAGAAACTTCTAAAGAAGAAAGAAAAATATTTTTGAATTTATGGATTTTTATTCTGAAGTTAAGAAAGAAGTACTTCTAAAGAAAAAGAAAGTACTTTTGAATCTTGAATTTTCTTTTCAATTTTCGAAAGAAGAATGAAAATATTTTTGTATTTTTTGATTTTGAGAAGAAACTAAAAGAAAATATTTTTTGTATTTTTAAAAATTGGGGTCTCAAAGAAAAAATTTTCTAAAGAAGGAAGTAAAAGAATTTTTTTTGGATTTTTGAAAATTGGGGGCCGGAACCGATAAGGTTTGCCTATGTATCTCACATCCGGTGAGAATCAGACCCGCGTAGTTCGTCCATTTTGACGGAACAAGAAAAACATGACTTATTTTGAAATGCCTTTCCTTTTTTTCTATTTTTTTTTTGAATTTCGGGAGTGTTTTAGAATTTTCTAAATACCTACCTCTCACTTTTTTTTTCTTCTTTTTTCTCTTTTTTTCATTTTCTTTCCCTATTCTAGAAGCCAGCCAACATGCAAGCCTGAACAGAAGATACGCAAGTAGCACGTAAGATGCATCAGGATGGTCTTTTAATTTGGGTACACCTGTCCTAGACGGACCCAACCCCTGTGTTGAGTCCCCAAAGACAAATGCACATGATGCAAACAAGCGTTCCTACTAGGGATCCGGCATGAGGCTTTGTTATACTAGGTTTAAAACCTTGGTTTATTGTTCTAGACCTGGCTTACCCGAGCGGACAACTCGAGCCGAGGGGGGCAGCGTACCGGGAATACAGAAGCTTCACCGGCTTTGCAACTTGTCCGAACCTAGTTCTAAAATGGGATAAGACTCTAGACAGAAGAGAAGTCACACGAAGTGCATCCTTCTCCATGATTTAGAAGACTCAGAGAGAGGAAGGGTTTCCTAGCAGTTTATATACAATTCACAGAATATCAAAGCGGTAAAAGCATTTAGCACATTAGGCTTAAACATGTAGGAAAATCAGATAATAAATAAAGCCAATCATAACGGCTATTCTAAGCTCGAATTCTTGAACCTTGAACCGAAGTTCTGGGTTTAGATCCCCAGCAGAGTCGCCAGAGCTGTCACACCTCCTTTTTTTACACACTCTCCGAAGGGTAGTGTATAAGGGAGTTTTTCCACTTTAAGTGACATTATTCGAAATGGAATTATTTATTTATTTTTGTTCAGAGTCGCCACTTAGGATAGTTTGTTTTCTGGTGTCCCAAGTCACCGGTTTATTTTAAATCCCAAATCGAGGAAAATTCGACTTTCCTTGTGAATTCTGCGAACCAGAAATTCTGAATAGGAATTCTGTTAACCCGAGGGAAGGTGTTAGGTACCCCCGGATTCCGTGGTTCTAGCACGGTCGCTTAAACTATTACAATTGGACTATTATCTGATTTTAATACATGTTTAAACTATGTGCATTTTAACTTATTAACCGCTTTATTTTATTTTAAAGAAGATTTAACGTCGTTTAAAACATGTCTTTGGACCGCGCCACATGAAATGCACCCGCAGTCCGAAACACATTTTATTCAACGTTATTAAGATTTGGATTTGGGTTACATGAAATGCACACCCGAGTTTATGAAGGTAATGTTATTAAAATAACGCACCTAAAGCAACTACGCGCTTTTAAGTTTGCGAGGGCCATGGAAAGTTCAACTAAATGGCACGCCTCGATTTCTAAGGAGTAAAATTAATCAAATGAGGGCCATGAGCTTAGGGGTTTTATTTGGCATGGCACGCCTCAAATTATTTCAAAGGGGCTTTATATTTAGCTAAGGCAAACTTTAATACACCTACTTATATCTAAAAAAAGACTAAGTATCACAACCACGTCACGGAAACCGTACCCGTAATTGTGATGATTTAATTACGCCTACAGGTTCGCCTACCTGCGACCCACTCAACTCAGCAACCAATATGAAAAATCAGTGAATCAAACAAATGAGTTTGTGATAACAATTCATGTGCATTGATATATACTACAAATCCGACAAGGAAATAATTTGCATTGTTAGAGTAATGACTGTCACTTACACAGTAGTCTAAATATTTCAAAAAAAAAAAACGAAAATGCTTTTGACTCTTTTAATAAAAAAAAATGCATGTATCTCTTTCACAAACAAACACATTCAAACAAGGAAACGAGTAAACGAACAAATTCACCATACAAACAAATTCACATTCACAATTTTTCAAACAAGGAACCAAACTCTGAGATTAGAAGTATCATTTTCATCAAATCAAAATAAAGAAAATATAGTAGATAACATTATCATGAACCAAAAATCATATACATACCAGATGAACCATCATATATGCAATAAATTACCTTAGTTTCACTATCAATCAGAAAAGAATGATCACAGAGGTAGCGATACAGCTCCTTCTTCAAATCGAACAAAATCGAATACGGTTCATCACTACAACGGGAAAAAATATCACGACAACCCGGCGACCTCTGGACGGAACTCAAACCGGCATCGGAAAACCTCGACTCAACACAACTCCGGACGTTTTTGCCCGCTCCCCTGTTTTCGTTACTGTTTTTCGAACTCCTTTTCCTCTTTTCTTTTGCTAGCTAGCTGCTGGTTTGTCAGTGATCNGCTGCTGCTGGTGACTGACGACGGAGATGGAGGGTTCGGCCGGGGTTGCTGGCTGCGAAGTGAGGAGAAGGAAGGGTCGTTGGAAGGGCTTGGAGAAGAAAGGGTCTTCTAAGGTTTGTGAAGAAGAAGCTGCAGGCTGCGCTGAAGATGATGAGGTCCAGGGTGGGGGGTTCCTCTTGAAAAGCTGCGCTTCAGATTGTCTTGTATATGTTTTTAGGCGTTTTTTTGGTGTCTAGGGTGTGTTTGTGGTGTAGGTTTATATTTTAGGTGTATGTACTATTATATAGGGGTAGGGATTAGGTTAGGGGTATGGGCCTAGGGATTATGGGCTAGGGAATTGGGTCAAAGACTAAAAAAGACATGGACTACAAGATTTATAAAGACGGGATAAACCAACCTAAAACTAATTCCTCCTTCTAAAATTATGTACAATTATAATATAAAATTATAAAACTAATTTTAATTAATTGAACTAAACTATAAAACATAAAACTATTTTTTGTGTTTTCAAGATTATATAGAAATAAAGATAAGGTATTATTTTTGTATTTTTTAAGATTAAAAATGACTACAAAATATTAATGAACCTATTTTTTATAATTTTTCGTTTTCTTGTAATAAAATAAAGTAAAATAGTAAAAATTAGTTAAAATAACGCTATTAGGCCTAAATTAAATATTTACATGCTAAAATATAAAGATCTTGGGGAGGGTCAAAAATCACATGTCTACACTAGGCCATAGCCTTGGGTACTCAATTTGTTTCAATTCTATCGATGTGACTATCGGTATGAAAGAACTTTAGTTGTACATATTGCTTTTAGGTGTTTTGGCATGAAGGAAAACATTATTCGAAAAATATTTTTTTATTTTTTCATGTTTGGTTGGCTTAAATATTCTGGAAAATATTTTTCTCATCAACTCATTTTCCTCCAATTGGATAAAAATATTTTCCCTATCAACAGAAGGGAAAACATTCTCCAAAACACTTTTTCAATCTTCCCCACCCTATTCTTCATCTCTACCAACCCCCACCAACCCACCCCCACACCCTCACCTACCTACCCCCTAACCCCCACCCCACCCACCCTTACCCCCACCCTAAATAAAAATATTATTAATAGTATTTTTTCTTATGTTGTATATAGTTTTTTTTCTTCATTTCAACAAATGCGTATTTCCTTTACATGATATAAAAAGTGTTTTTTTTTTCATTTTAACCAAAAAAAAAGTACTTCTTTTCATGATATAGAAAAAGTATTTTCTTTCTTTTCAACAAAAAGAGTATTTTATTTTTATGATGTAGAAAAAGTATTTTCTTCCATTCAACAAAATGAGTAATTTCCTTTCATGTTATAGAAAAGATACTTTCTTTTTCAGCAAAATAAAATATTTTCTTTTTAGTTATCAAGCTCAAATTTTACTTTGTTCTTGTGTGAAAAAGTAAAGTAACACACTAGTTCCTTTGATTTTATGTGAATTTTGAAAAGAATAATTAAATTTTTTGACGAAAATAGAGTCCGGTGTGTGTGTGTGCGGGGGGGGGGGGGGGGGTTACAAGAAACATGGGGATTTTGGGGAAGGTGGGTTGAGGAGAGTAGCATAAATCACTCATTTTCCAGAAAAACATTTTGTAGGAAAATATTTTTTATGGGAAACATGTTCCAACGTACCAAACACATCCTTATATTTGTCTAATTTTGATGGATATGATTACCCGATACTTATGCAAATAGAAAGTCACAAATATTCCATAAAATAACTAAAGTGCGCATTAGCTAGCTGGAAACTACTGTTATTTAATTTTTTATAATTTTTTAAAAAAGGAATTCTAGCTACAGTACACTTTCAGAAAAGATAAGCTCTACTGACCAAGTATTGGACCATTATCACCACCTGATGGCCTGGTCCAGTATCACTCCCATAAGCCCAACATAAAGTTTTGGTAGGGCCCAATTGAAGACACAAACAGGGGCCCATCCAAGCCATGGCAGGTGCTGACTCATCAGTTTCAGTCTTCAGTCTTCCCTCAATATAATGAATACGTCACGTGACCCAACTGAACCAAGTAGGTCCCACTCCGCTTACACTTTTTCCCGCCAACTGTTACCTTACAAGAGTTCAGTCACTTGACTCCTCGTGCACTTTTTCTCCCAACAACTGGAAACCCAATCAACGGTTCAGGGCCCACTAAAGCCTCAATCCAACGGCCCATATTCGCCAGTCCATTTCCCAATCGCATTATCAGGTTAAAATATCATGGTATAGCCAGTTTTCACACTGGTCAAACAAGTCAATAAAAAATAGCCACTATTTTGCTGCAACACGGACCGGTCCAGTATAATATACGGGAGTTCTGGTGCATTTGTGTACGAACTCCAACATATTATGCTGGACCGGTATACTTTGCTAACTCCTGTAAAATTTGCGGGAGACTGGAGCACCAATGCTCCAAACTCCAGTATATTATACTGGACAATTATACTTGCTGGAACTCCCGTAAAATTTGCGGGAGTTCCAGCATAATTATGCTTGAACTCCCGTAAAATTTGCGGGCGTATTTTTCCGGATTTTGAACAGTGTTTTCGCTCAGATTTAAAGTGGCTAAATTTCGATGACTTTTGAAACTTGGCTATTTTTCAACGACCAGTGGTAAATCTGGCTATTTTTGAATTTCTCCTCATTATTAGTGCTTATAGCCCGTTTGGCCAAGCTGCAAAAATCAGCTTATTTTGAGAAGTGTTTTTTTTAAAAAGTGTTTTTCTCAAAAGTAATTTTGGTGAGAAGCAGTTTGCGTTTGGTTAATTAGTTTGAAAAACACTTCTGAGCAGCAATTAGTGTTTGGCCAAACTATAAAAAATTGCTTTTGGAGAGAACCAAGTGCTTTTGGTGCTTCTCCAAAAATTCTACTGCTTCTCCTCAAAATCATTTTTTTTACTTCTAAAATCTTGGCAAAACAACTCAATTTTTGGCAAAAAAGAAAAAGTATTTTGGCCAAAAAGAAGCTTGGCCAAAGAGGCCACTACCGTCCTCTTCTTGAAATTCCCCCATCATTAGTGCCCTTTCTTTATACACAGATAATACTACTATTTCTGTGTCGTGAATTTTTAATATTTTCTACACATTTACTGGGTTGAATTTGATATTTTTTTTTAATTACTGAGAAGTGTGATTTTTTATTTGGATTTGGTTTTGATTAGAACATGGGTTTAATTTGTTGAACTATTTTTTTATGAGAAGTTTTTGATGGAGAAAGGATAGGGTTTTAAAGGGTTAAAGAGATGGATAATTGTTGGCAGAGGAAATGTGGGTCAATGTGGCAGTCAACGTCTCCACCACTTGTTTCTTCTTCACTCCCGGATTCCCATTCTCAGGTTTTTCTTTTTTCTATTTAGGTTGATAATTATAATTTCTTTGCGTTTTTCTTGCCTGCATGTTAAATTTAGCTTATTTCTGAAATGCATGTACCTTTGGAGGAAAATGTGGTGAACGTGATGGGTTAATTAGCTTTTTGTAATTTGTATTTATTGTTTATGAATCTTACCATTTCCTGAAAAATGCATGTAACTAGACGAGTAGAGTACATAGGGGGTGTAGTCCAGATTGAGCAAATTAGATTTTATGGTGCAAATCTTTGGAAGATATGAAGAAAGCCTTCCTTTAATTACCAAAAGTAAAAAGCCCGCGTTTTTACTCCTTGAATTACATGATGAGTTTAGAACAAAGACCTTGTAACAAATTTAGCATTTTTGTCTAGATTTGACATGAGCAGTGAGAGATATCTACATCTTTTAGAGTTAATATGAAACAAGTGTGTGCCACATATTACGTTTTCATTTTATTGAAATAGAAAATGGAGAGAATTGTATTGCTATTGCATCAAAGGAAGAGTGTCTTTGGATGAGTTAAAGCCTACTGGAGGTTGTAAATTGTATTTTGGATGAGTTAAAGACTAGGTTTGTAGTTTGGGTCACCGATTCTTACATAGTTAAATAGCTGGCACCTCCTTTGCATCATAATGAAGTGGCTTTTCTAAGTGGAGAAACTAGACTCAGAAAGGTTTTCTATGGAAAATGAATGTTCCGAAAACTACAGAAAGCATTGGGAATATATTTGTGTAATGTAGATAAATTAGATGAAATTCTTCAGAGGCTTATTTTGGTTTTTTGATCAATGAAAGCAACTATGCTATGAGTGATGCTCAGATAGTCAATGTCACTAAAGGGTTTCTTTCTGGGTGCTGTAATTAGATGTCGTGTGAGCCACTGTTTTGTAGCAAAAAATTTCCATCAGCTGTAGGTGCACAAAATATACATGCCTATCAAACATTGTCTTTCCTTGTTGTTTGAGGCTTTCCCTTTCCAAGTGGCTTCTATCTTTGTTGTACTGGACAATTATTACCATGATTTTTTTTTGTTATACTGGATCTTGTAGATTCTTCTCATTTTTTTTTTATTTAATTTGTCCTTCTCACTGCCTACCCCCTACTGTAGTTTCCTAATGCAGGTCAAAATTTTTGCTCGAGCATTCCTCAAGATTCAGTGTCACTGGGAAATGGAATAGTACAGCAGTCTACTCTTCCGTGGACTTCAAATTCAATTGTGGATAACTCTAGTCCCGCTGAGTTCAGTGGTTCATTCATATCTTTTCTTTCTGATCCACTGCCCTCTTTACAAGGGGAGTTTCAGCAATCATCAAATTTAAAATCAGTCTTCACGCTGAATGAAAAGCCAATAAATCGTAACAATGCCAATGGATCTGCTTCTACGAATGGACCAGTGCTCGTACCTGCTGTTGAATTGTCACAATATTTTAGCAGCCACAAGTTAAAAGCTGGAGATACTCTTAAATCAACTGTTGTAATAAACCATCCAAGACATGAAATGGCTAAGCAAACTGCTCCATCCCATTATGTTGGCAATGAGAAACTAAAGCATTTTTTTCCTAGAGGGGCTTCCGATGCAGAATCAATCCCAAATAGTGCCATGAAGTTTAATGACATACCTGATATTCTGACATCTAGAAAGGTTTTTCTGGAAACAGGATCTTCTGGGCAGTTGTCTCCAGCTCTGAGCAGCTATCCCCGTGTGTTCTGTTTGGGCTTAAGTGAGTAACCCACTAGTTAGTTTGACTTTTCATCAATACTATGTTTATATGTTCTAATTAGTATCTTGGTCTTTGAATGCAGGTGGATACCTGGTTCTCAGGAATACTGGTCTTCTTGGAGTTATTTGCTTGTGCCATAGTTCACATATGTCTGTTTCTAGGTTCTGTGAGGTAGTTATTTCTGAAATCTCCTTTTTTTTTGCTTCAGCAGTCTTTGGAAGGAAAGGCACTTCGGTTGGAGTACTTGATATTTCCATATCTTTCTTTTGTTTATTACTTAAGTTAAAGACTTTTTCTTATAACTGTTTGAAGTTTTATCTTTTGTGCAGCATTCTGGTTTATCTGATGTTAATCCTGGGAATGCTGTTCGTATGGACAGTGGTGTAACCATAGCTCATTGGCGGAAGGTCTTCTTCCAAGAACTAGGGGTAAGGAATATGTGAGGTATCTAACATCTATTTCTTCTATGCCTCAAAATCCGTGCCATTATTTATTTTTTGGTAGCTATTCTTCGAAATGTTTTTGTATTTGTGTAATCAATTTAGGTTATGTTCATGATATAACTGTGGGAGGGGGTCCATTTCAATGTTACCTGGTATGTGATCAATTTTGTGGTTCATGGAATGGTCAGGACTTTGCGTTTGCTATTTAATGGGAAACATAGTCTGCTCGGGTTGTCATCTTTTGATCATATCTTCAATTGCTTTAGAAACCTTGATAGAAACTTTTCTAAGGAGATCTAGGAGCTAATTGGCATTAAGGCATAATTGATTGATTGAAGGAGAATTTGGAAACAGAAAGTTGCTGCAAAGTTGTGAAGGAGAAGGATAATAATTTGGATCACTAAATTTTGCGTTCCAAATTGCTTTCTTATCATCTTTGGGAAGGTAGAAGGGCAATTTGCAATTCATTAGAATCACTCTATATGGTGACCTTGGTACAGTCAACTTAGAAAACCTTCCATTTATTTCTTTGCTTGACTATATGCTGTCCACTTAAATTATATGTTAGTAGCTATCTATATATTTGATGAAAAAAAGCTACAAGAACATCTTTTTATGAACTACTGGATTTCAGATCCTGATAAAATATTCTCTGCCTGCTATGATGGTCTGACTATGGTGCACCTACTTTTGAAAGCTTATATGCATTGTAGTTTTAGCATACATGCGCGACACAGATGCAAGCTAGACCACTATGTCTAGGGTTGCATGCACTAAATTGTTTATTTTGTTCTGTTTAGTTTATTTACAGCAGACTTTAAGAACCTAGCTTTTCTATTTTATTATGTCTATTGATTTAAAGTACTTGTTAATGGAGTCCGGAACGTAAATGTGGTTCTTTTGGAAAAGTTACATTTCTATATAAAACGCGGTTATGAACAGCGTTTTACCTTAACGGCCGTTTGGGCCCCTTTAAGGTAAAACGCGGTAAACAACCGCGTTTTATATAAAACCCTGAAGTAAACCGCGTTTTATATAAAACGCTTTAGCAAACAGCGTTTTACATAGTAGCTGAAAAGACAACTATATAAAGCGTGATTCACTACCGCGTTTTAAAAGAAAACGCAGTATTAAACCGCGTTTTACATGTTTAGTGGGCCCACCAATAACTCTTCCGCGCTTAACTGACATAACAATAATTCAAATATGTAAAATGCCCTTTTAAATCGTGTTTTACTTCCAAAAATTTGACCCCCGGATTGGGCATTGCCTTATATAAAGGTGCTGGGTTTTGAGAAATTATCATTCAGAAATATTCCAACTTCGTGATAAATTTTTCTTCTTGTTAAATTCTCAAGCTTTTTTCATAATGTCTGAAGAGCGAAAAGTAAGGGTTTCTTTATATTAGGTTGGGGGGGGAGTGAGGTCGTGGTGGCGAATAACTCAGTGAGCTATAGTTTATCTCCACCGAGTCATGTTAAGTTGCCACTTACAATGGACTACGATAGACTGGTATCGTTGTTATGCAATAAAATGAGATTGAGCAAACGTTCGGTGAATCTTAAAATAATCGGAAGATATCCGTATTCTGTGACTCTGCAAGGGGTTGCTTGTTATGCTGAGTTTAACATCGAAGACGATGAAACTCTAAGAGATTTTTTGGGGACTCCGGATGATACAGGGAATTTATTGTGATAAAATTGTTGGAAATGTACGTCAAGGCTGAAGATGTTCGCAATAATGAGGTTACGCAAAGTAGGGATAACCCTCAATCATCGGGTGGTTATTCTGGAGCAGTTTTAGCCCAACAGGTTCCGGCTGAAAGAGTTTGGCCGGATCTAAACTTATCTCCACGGGCGAACGAGGAGCGACGAAATAATTTCGCTCCTACTTTACATAATCCACAAGACGACTGGTAAACTTTAATTTTCCTTTGTGTTACGATGTTTATTTTTTGTTGAATTGAATTTGTATTAACACTCATATATTCCACATGCGATACCGTCCGGATATGAATTTTACAAGTTATGACCCCACGCCCAGTTGGAATATGCGTAGTTTTGGCATGTTGGATCACGGTGGTCCATCCGGGAGTCCTCAGCAACTGGAAAATGTCCATCATGGAATGTCAACACAGTACGACTTATAAGTGAAGTGATATAGCTATATGTAAAGTATTTATCAATTTGAGTAACTTATCATTTTGTTGTTTGTGCAGTGAAAACGAGCAACTTGATAGTCTTGACCTCACTCAGTTGCCCGTAGACGACGTATTTACTCGTGATTTGGCAGATGCGCAGAGTTAGGAAGATAATAGTGATTATGACAACAATGCAGATAAGTTTGGAGATGACACACCCTTCTCTGACGAGGGTGATGATGAGGAGGAAGCGAATGTCGAACCTGAGCTGACAACGGAGCATGCTCCTCCACCTCCCGTTAGACCAAGAGTGTACGAGTCCCACGTGCCGTTTCATTCAAGGTATATTCCCTACCTTGATAATTTGCCAAGTATGTCGTATGTGGATGCCCTCTCAAGGGATCTTGACGAAATACGGTCAGCAATGTGGGATGAGTCTAGACCAACGGTGCCGGCTAAGGGCATGTATTTTCCCGATAAAGCTCGCCTATCCAGGACTTGTAAAATGTACAGCGTAAGAGATTGTCGTGAGATGATAGTATGGGAGTCAACTCCGAAGGTATACAAGGTCATATGCCGTAGATACTTTATGGGTTGTAACTGGATGCTGCGTGCGAGCAAGAAGGAAACAGGGTTGTGGAAAGTGGGTAAATATATTAGCACCCACGTTTATGAAATGGACACATACAATGAGAATCATTTCAACTTGGATGTTGACTTGATCTCTCTTGTCTTGATTCCGCACTTGGAAGTGTCCATTAGGTACAATATCAAAGAGTGTATTACATCCGTCCACCAGGAATATGGGCGTACTATTACCAAAAGAAAGGCATATCTCGGGCGCAGACGTGCATTTGAAATTATTTATAGTGACTGGGATAAGTCATTTTCATCTCTACCCAGGTACATGGCCGCACTGAAACACTTTAACCCCGGGACTATTGTTGAATGGAAGCATGAGCGGAGTCTAGGAATACCGGAATATATATTCAGATACGTGTTCTGGGCATTTAAACCAGCAATTGATGGTTTTGTGCATTGTCGTCTGGTAATTTCCATAGACGGTACTCATGTCTATGGAAAGTATCATATTAAGCTGTTGATCGCCGTTGCAGTAGATGCTAATGGACAAATATTTCCACTAGCTTTTGCCATTTGTGCCAATGAAAGCGAAGAGACGTGGACGCTATTTTTGAACCACTTGAATCAGCACGTTGTCAAACAACGTTCAGGTATTTGTCTAATATCTAATCGGCATGGTGGTGTTTTAAGTTCTGTACAGCGTTTGCCTGAATGGCAGGAACCCTATGCATACCACCGTTACTGTGTGAGGCACCTGAAGGCCAATTTCCAAAAGAAATATCCCAACAAGGACTTCCATGATTTAATGTGGATGGTTGCAATTGAGCACCAGCAGTGCAAATTCAGGAGGCGCATGGAATCGATCCGGCAGTTAGACGAAAGAGCCTATAATTGGTTGATGCGACATGAGCTTCACAAGTGGACATTGCATGCTGCTGGTGGCAGACGATGGGGAGCCCTGACTACAAATGTGTCGGAGTCATTCAACGTGTTATTGAAATCTACACGTGGATTGCCTGTCGGTGCCATGGTCCGGATGACATTCAAACAGATGGCGGAGAGGTTTGTTGAAAGGCATAAAGCTGCATCGGAATTGATGGAAAAGGGTGTTGAATTTATGCCAATACCGATGAGAAGATTTGAGAAATACAGGAGGCAAGCAAATTGGCATTCATATTTACAATATGATCACGATCGGGGTGTTTTTGAAGTTCGCACCGCTATTCGTCAGCACCGGGGGAATAATTTGCACACCGTAAATGAAGCCAGCAGGTTGTGTTCATGTGGGAAATGGACCATCTACCACATGCCGTGCTCACATGCCATGAAGTGCTTTCAACAAACAGGTTTAGGGGCAACCATCTATGTTGATAGGCAATACAGTGTTGCTGCATACGTAAACACATATAGCGGGCAGTTGCAGCCAGTGGGTGCTGAGCATTATTGGCCGCCGGAACCATTTAAAATGTTGTGTAACAAGGACTATTTGCGCAAGCTACAAGTGCAAAAGAGAACGCGTATACGGAACCAAATGGATGTTGGTGATACCGTTTATGCGCGTAAATGTGGCATATGCTCGCAAACAGGACACGACCGTCGTAAATGTCCTTCAGCTGGTTTGGGTGGCGGTGGTAATCCAGCTCCTGGTGCAAGTTCGTCTAATGTACCAAACTATCAAGAATACACCTAATGTTTTGTTTTCGTAATGTTTTTTGTAATAAATGTCTGTACTTGTTTATGCTGCAAGATGTATCAAATAAAATTATGTTTCCACATCCTTGTTACATCTTATTGATATTTAACTTTTTTCAGTTGAGTAAATTAATGATTTTCTCCCTCCCGTTCATGTAATCAAAAATAGCATTGGATTAAAAAACGAAAAATTTTAACGTTCACTTTCGAGTTTCACTCTAAAATTATTAGAAAACTACACTGTCAGATGAGGAAGTTGTTTGATAAATAAGTGAATATATATAGCGCGGTTAAATACTGCATTTTGTGTGTTGTCTTGTCGTTCTGAAAAGCTGCCCGACTGCGAAAAAGCTATTTTGTTTCAGAAAGAATCTTTAACACGCCATATATAGCGCGGTTAAATACTACATTTTGTGTGAATATATATAGCGCGGTTGGAACATGACCTTTTGAATTGGGATGATGATATGATAGTTCCAACATTCAACTTATTGGTGTTAGTAAAGAAGACCAATATGAAGATTTAAATTTCATAACATAATACTTCAAGAGAAAAAAGCACAACAACCATAACTAAAGCAACATACATGAAAATAAAAGATAATAAAAGGATAAATCAACACAAACACATCCTAGTAGAAAAGTAAAAAACGGATTAGTACAAATAGGATATCCGTCTCTCTTCACTTGAACATTTGAAGATAGCACCCAGTGGTGAAACATCAACCAACATAAATTTGATGACGAAACCTCGCCTGATAAAATTCTCCAACACAAAAAGTCTCCAGCCTACCTTGAACCTTCTTTGATCACCAACGCTCATATTTACATACCACTCTTTGCCACGATGGTGAAGAAATGCGTGTTCTAATGTTGGAGGAAGATGCTTGCAGATTTTTCTTGGAATATACTTTAAAAAAAAGCATTACTATTAAGTTTCGGAAAATATGAAACTGAATAAAGATATATAATACTGATGTATATATATTTTCTGGAGTTAATGTATAAGAAACAAAAGTATTTTATGTTAAAGAAATAAAGTTTAATGGACATAATAATTTACCAGATCGTTGTCGTCGACGCATGAATCAGTCATAACCACTTCAAATATTGGAGGATTCTCTTCTTCATTATCACTGTTAGTAGAAGAGTAAGATAGGGCATCACTGCTAGTAGAAGAGTAAGATAGGGCTCGTTTGGTAGAGGAAGATGCATCCATAGTTTAGGGTTTGAGTATGCGAGTGTGTTTTATGTCTTTAGGGTTTGAGTATGTGAGTGTGTTTTATGTTTTGAGTATGTGACTATATATATAGGGACAGGCATAGCATATCGCGGTTAAATACTACGTTATGTATATATATATATATATATAGCGCGGTTCAATACTACGTTATGTGTGTTGTCTTGTCGAACTGAAAAAGCTGCTCGCCTGAAGTAAAGCTGTTTTGTATCCGACGGAATCTTTAACACGCATAGCATAGCGCGGTTAAATACTACGTTATGTGTGAATATATATAGCGCGGTTGAATACTGCGTTATGTGTGTTGTCTTGTCGTTTTGAAAAGCTGCCCGACTGCAAAAAAGCTGTTTCGTTTCAGAAAAAAATATTTAACATGCTATATATAGCGCGGTTAAATACTACGTGTTGTGTCAATATGTATAGCGCGAATAAATACTACGTTTTGTGTGTTGTCTTAAACAGCTTACCCGCGCTATATATATTCCCTTATTTATCAAACAACTTTCTCCTCTGACAGTGTAGTTTTCTAATAATTTTAGAGTGAAACTCGAAAGTGAATGCTAAAATTTTCCGTTTTTTAATCCAATACTATTTTTGATTGCATAACGGGAGGGAGAAATTCATTAATTTACTCAACTGAAAAAAGTTAAATATCAATAAGATATAACAAGGTTGTGGAAACATAATTTTATTTGATACATCTTGCAACATAAACAAGTACAGACACTTATTACAAAAAACATTACGAAAACAAAACACTAGGTGTATCCTTGATAGTTGGGTACATTAGACGAACTTGCACCAGGAGTTGGATTACCCCCGCCACCCAAACCAGCTGAAGGACATTTACGACGGTCGTGTCCTGTTTGCGAGCATATGCCACATTTACGCGCATAAACGGTATCACCAACATCCATTTGGTTCCGTATACGCGTTCTCTTTTGCACTTGTAGCTTGCGCAAATAGTCCTTGTTACACAACATTTTAAATGGTTCCGACGGCCAATAATGCTCAGCACCCACTGGCTGCAACTGCCCGCTATATGTGTTTACGTATGCAGCAACACTGTATTGCCTATCAACATAGATGGTTGCCCCTAAACCTGTTTGTTGAAAGCACTTCATGGCATGTGAGCACGGCATGTGGTAGATGGTCCATTTCCCACATGAACACAACCTGCTGGCTTCATTTATGGTGTGCAAATTATTCCCCCGGTGTTGACGGATAGCGGTGCGAACTTCAAAAACACCCCGATCGTGATCATATTGTAAATATGAATGCCAATTTGCTCGCCTCCTGTATTTCTCAAATCTTCTCATCGGTATTGGCATAAATTCAACACCCTTTTCCATCAATTCCGATGCAGCTTTATGCCTTTCAACAAACCTCTCCGCCATCTGTTTGAATGTCATCCGGACCATGGCAGTGACAAGCAATCCACGTGCAGACTTCAATAACCCGTTGAATGACTCCGACACATTTGTAGTCAGGGCTCCCCATCACCTGCCACCATCAGCATGCAATGTCCACTTGTGAAGCTCATGTCGCATCAACCAATTATAGGCTCTTTCGTCTAACTGCCGGATCGATTCCATGCGCCTCCTGAATTTGCACTGTTGGTGCTCAGTTGCAGCCATCCACATTAAATCATGCAAGTCCTTGTTGGGATATTTCTTCTGGAAATTGGCCTTCAGGTGCCTCACACAGTAACGGTGGTATGCATAGGGTTCCTGCTATTCAGGCAAATGCTGTACAGAACTTAAAACACCACCATGCCGATCAGATATTAGACAAATACCTGAACGTTGTTTGACAACGTGCTGATTCAAGTGGTTCAAAAATAGCGTCCACATCTCTTCGCTTTCATTGGCACAAATGGCAAAAGTTAGTGGAAATATTTGTCATTAGCATCTGCTGCAACGGCGATCAACAGCTTAATATGATACTTTCCATAGACATGAGTACCGTCTATGGAAATTACCGGACTACAATGCACAAAACCATCAATTGCTGGTTTAAATGTCCAGAACACGTATCTGAATATATATTCCGGTATTCCTGGACTCCGCTCATGCTTCCATTCAACAACAGTCCCGGGGTTAAAGTGTTTTAGTGCGGCCATGTACTTGGGTAGAGATGAAAATGACTTATCCCAATCACTATAAATAATTTCAAATGCACGTTTGTGCCCGAGATATGCCTTTCTTTTGGTAATAGTACACCCATATTCCTGGTGGACGGATGTAATACACTCTTTGATCTTGTACCTAATGGACACTTCTAAGTGCGGAATCAAGACGAGAAATCAAGTCAACATCCAAGTTGAAGTGATTTTCATTGTATGTGTCCATTTCACAAACGTGGGTGCTAATATATTTACCCACTTTTCACAACCCTGTTTCTTTCTTGCTCGCACGCAGCATCCAGTTACAACCCATAAAGTATCTACGGCATATAACCTTGTATACCTTCGGAGTTGACTCCCATACTATCATCTCACGACAATCTCTTACGCTGTACATTTTACAAGTCCTGGTAGGCGAGCTTTATCGGGAAAATACATGCCCTTTGCCGGCACCGTTGGTCTAGACTCATCCCACATTGCTGACCGTATTTCGTCAAGATCCCTTGTGAGGGCATCCACATACGACATACTTGGCAAATTATCAAGGTAGGGAATATGCCTTGAATGAAACGGCACGTGGGACTCGTACACTCTTGGTCTAACGGGAGGTGGAGGAGCATGCTCCCTTGTCAGCTCAGGTTCGACATTCGCTTCCTCCTCATCATCACCCTCGTCAGAGAAGGGTGTGTTATCTCCAAACTTATCGGCATTGTTGGCATAATCACTATTATCTTCCTAACTCTGCGCATCTGCCAAATCACGAGTAAATACGTCGTCTACGAGCAATTGAGTGAGGTCAGGACTATCAAGTTGCTCGTTTTCACTGTTCAAACAACAAAATGATAAGCTACTCAAATTGATAAATACTTTACGTATAGCTATATCACTTCACTTACAAGTCGTACTGTGTTGACATTCCATGATGGACATTTTCGTGTTGGTGATGACTCTCGGATGGATCACCGTGATCCAACACGCCAAAACTACGCATATTCCAACTGGGCGTGGGATCATAACTTGTAAAATTCATATCCGGACGGTACCCCATGTGGAATATATGAGTGTTAATACAAATTCAATTCAACAAAAAATAAACATCGTAACACAAAGGAAAATTAAAGTTTACCAGTCGTCTTGTGGATTATGTAAAGTAGGAGAGAAATTATTTCGTCGCTCCTCGTTCGCCCGCGAAGATAAGTTTAGATCCGGCCAAACTCTTTCGGCCGGAACCTGTTGGGCTAAAACTGCTCCAGAATAACCACCCGATGATTGAGGGTTATCCCTGCTTTCCGCATCCTCATTATTGCGAACGTCTTCAGCCTTGATGTACATTTCCAACAATTTTATCACAATAAATATTCATCCGGAGTCCCCAAAAAATCTTTCAGAGTTTCATCGCCTTTGATGTTAAACTCAGCATAACAAGTAACCCCTTGCAGAGTCACAGAATACGGATATCTTCCGGTTATTTTAAGATTCACCGAACGTTTGCTCAATCTCATTTTATTGCATAACAACGATACCAGTCTATCGCACTCCATTATAAGTAGCAACTTAACATGACTTTGTGGAGATAAACTATAGCTCACTGAGTTATTCGCCACCACAACCTCAACCCCCCCCCCCCCCCCCCCCAAATATAAAGAAACCTTACTTTTCGGTCTTCAGACATTATGAAAAAAGCTTGAGAATTTAACAAGAAAAATTTATCACGAAGTTGGAGTATTTCTGAATGATAATTCACAAAACCCTTAGTGCCTTTATATAAGGCAATGCCCTATCCGGGGGGTTAAATTTTTGGAAGTAAAACGCGGTTTAAAAGGGCGTTTTACATATTTGAATTATTGTTATGTCAGTTAAGCGCAGAAGAGTTATTGGTGGGCCCACTAAACATGTAAAACGCGGTTTAATACTGCGTTTTATTTAAAACGCGGTTTAATACTGCGTTTTATTTAAAACGCGGTATTGAACCGCGCTTTATATAGTTGTCTTTTCAGCTACTATGTAAAACGCTGTTTGCTAAAGTGTTTTATATAAAACGCGGTTGTTTACCGAGTTTTATATAGAAATGTAACTTTTTTTTACACTTAAAAAAGTGCTTTGAGTCCAAAAGAACCACATTTAGGTTCCGGATCCATTGGAAGCACAAGAGCCATGAATGGTGATCTTTCTATCCTAATTTAGATTAGGGCTCCTGACGATCATGGTGGATGGGACTGGCCTGAAGTATTTCCAGTGAGTACTGGTTTGAGAGAGTTTTATCCATCCCTTCCCAATTTATCTCCAAATGCTGAGCAGTCTCGTGCATTTGGAGCTTCAAGTGGAGCTGGACAGTCATGGAACAATATGTTTATCTCAAAGAACCCTCAGCGTCCGACATTGTCAAACTTAGATGGGATACGAGACCCACAGAATGGTTCTTCATTCATTTCAGCTTATATTGGTTCAAACTCTAAGGACACAAATACCTTCAACTCTCTTCCAGATCTCAAATTTTCAAAACCTCTTGGTATCAACAGTTCACTAATGCAAATGGATGGGAGTAGTATCTCCTCAAGTATTGAGTTGAGACTTGGGCATCCATCCCAGCAAAGCAAAAAGTTTGGAACTTCAGCTCAACAATCTTTTGAGTATCATCCCACTGTCAAACCAATGGAGTATCAACAATCATTGTTTCCAGAGACCCTTATGCATAAAGGTCTGTTTTTATTTGTGGATTTATTCCTCTAGTTCTTGATATCCCTTTAAGTTTATACCTGTCAGTGTCATGCAGCAGTTGAATCACGTCCAGTGAAAGAAAGCAGGTCAAATTTTCATGTGTTGAATTTGAGTCCAAGAAGTGGAAAGGGCCAGCTGGACCTTGTCAACTCTGCCTATGGACTCCACAATGCAACAGGTGAATCCAGAACGAGAGATTCAATCTTTCCTATGCTTCAAGCACGCTTCAAGGATCCTTCAGAAGGAATACCATACTCTGAAGCTGCCAAAAATATGGTTAATATAAGTCATATTCCACCTGGAGAACCTCAGTGTAAATCCCTTACTCTAAAGTGCGACCAAACTGATTTTCATTGTGCTAGAGGTAATATGACTAATAAGGAATTTAAAGTTGACACTTCATGTGCCTTTGGACATGGGTACAGTGATAAAGGTGTGGCCAACAATATTGCTAATTTACATGGTGCCACTGAATTAAACTTTGGATTCTACTCCAAGTATTATGAAAATAAAACGACTGTTAAGAGAGTTGTAGAAGGGATTGGTCATAGCAATTGCTTGGCCTTACATGAGAAGAACCTTTACTCGTGCAAGCCCTATGGTATGATGATGGACATGCCTGATGCTCAGAACACCCTTAATTTGTATGGGAAGACATCCTTAATTTCCCATAATGGAACCTTTGATAATGGTAGTATCAGATCTGTCTGTAAATCAATGGACTCTAGAGCAGCTCCACCATCTCAGGCAGTCACGTTGGGGTTTCCATTATCAAGTTCAAATCTGATTGGAAATCGAACTCTACAATCTTCTAGCAGAGAGAGCTTGAATGGAAGGCCGATTGAACTCACTGAGAATCCAAAAATGCAAACCTTGCATCAGGGGTTGGAATTTCCTACTCCGGTGCCTGTCAGTTCCTCTACCACAGCCACCAAAGAGCATGTGCTATGCAGGAATCCCTTTGGCAAAGCGCCAACATCCATAAACCAGGTATATGAACCCAATGTCGCAAATACGCCACTTGCGTCTAAGACTGCAGCAGTATCTGCCTTCCCTGGGGTTAGTGATTACATGGGAAAACATAGTCAACTTATAGCTCCTAACACTGGTAAAGCACTGCTGTTTCTGTTTCAGTTATTCTTTGTATCTTGTTTGATTTGTTATTGTAATGAAGAGGAAGTTTATGTCCATACAGATCTGCTTGAAGGTTGCAATTTTTCAGCTCTCTCACATGGAGGATCTCTGCATGCTCAAGACAAAGAATTGCACTGTCAGCTTTCCACTGATTATACTGCAGTTCACTGGCCGTACCTTAGGTAACTCTCTTGAAACGTTTTCTGTAACCTTGCTTTTCCATGGTTTGTAATCAATTCTGTCTGTTAGTGTTGATGTTAGGTTATAACTTTGCTCTTGGCCTGAGTCACCCTGGAACATATTTAATTTGTTGTATACAGAGATTCAGTATGTACTACTCCCTCTCTCCCAAATAACTTCCTTTTCCTTTTGGGTTGTCCCCAGATTATAACTTAAGTAAATATGAAGGTGTTTCAATACGTCTTCCAATAATATTGAACAGAAAAAATACTACGGGACCACTTGGATTTTAGGAAAGTTTCTAACTTTTCATAAATAACATTGTCTCTGGTATCCACTTCTCTCTTTACTGCAATACTCTGATGTCATCTTAATAAGCATGTTTAAACCAATAAGGTCACCTAAGTTGGGTAGAGGTAGTATAGAGTATTTTCTGAAGTAGTTCCAGATATACTAATTTGTCTTAATGCAGTATCAGGTTATTTCCTTTTAAAAGATGACGAAGATAAGATGCAAAAAGCATCCAAGGGTTTTGTCTAGTGGTCTGTGAGAATGCGCGATAGAAAAATCTTATTAATTTTCTAAAGTGTTGTACAACGCCCTATTTATATACAGTGATAACATAATAATAGGTATCTACTTCCCGATGTGGGACACTATACATGGTTAACTACTTAACACTCCTCCTCAAGCCGGTGCATATAAATCATATGTACCGAGCATGTTACAGATGTAACTAATACGAGAACTAGTAAGAGACTTGGTGAAAATATCTGCGAGCTAATCATTCGACTTCACAAACTTTGTAATAATATCTCCTGAGAGTATCTTTTTTCTGACAAAGTGACAGTCGATCTCAATGTGTTTAGTCCTCTCATGGAACACCAGTTCCATCTTGCTTATTTCTCCGAACTTTAACTCCTTGAGCAACTGCTTGACCCAAATTAGTCACACGTTGCCATAGCCATGGCCCGATATTCGGCTTCGGCGCTAGATCGAGCAACTACATTCAGTTTCTTGCTCTTCCAAGAGACCAAATTACCTCCTATTAGAACACAATATCCAGACGTAGAACGTCTATCAGAAGGTGATACTGCCCAATCAGCATCTGTGTACCCAACAATCTGCTCGTGGCCTCGATCCTCGAATAGTAATCTTTTGTCTGGAGCTGACTTTATATACCGAAGAATGCAAACAACTGCATCCTAGTGACTATCACAGGGAGAATCCAGAAACTGACTTACAACACTCACCGGAAAAGAAATGTCAGGTCTAGTCACTGTGAGGTAATTCAATTTACCAACCAACCTCCTATATCTCGTAAGATCTCTAGGAGGCTCCCCCTGTCCAGGCAGAAGCGTCAACAGGTCTGCAGCCCATCATTCTAGTCTCCTCAAGAATGTCTAAGGCATACTTCTGCTGTGAAATAACAATACTTGAGCTAGATTGAGCGACCTCAATACCTAGAAAATACTTCAATCTGCCCAGATCCTTAGTCTGGAAGTGCGGAAAGAGATGCTGCTTCAGATTAGTAATACTATCCTGATCATTGCCAGTAATAACAATATCATCAACATGAACCACCAGATAAATAAACAAATTAGGAGCAGAATGCCGATAAAACACAGAGTGATCAGCTTCACTACGAGTCATGTCGAACTCTTGAATAACTATGCTGAACTTACCAAACCAGGCTCGAGGGGACTGTTTCAAACCATATAGTGACCTGCGCAATCGGCACACAAGACCACTAGACTCCCCCTGAGCAACAAAATCAGGTGGTTGCTCCATATAAACTTCTTCCTCAAGATCACCGTGGAGAAAAACATTCTTAATGTCTTGATAAAGAGGCTAATGGCGTACAACAACCATGGATAAAAAGAGACGAACAAATGCTACTTTAGCCACGGGAGAGAAAGTGTCACTATAATCAAGCCCAAAAATCTGAGTGTATCCTTTTGCAATAAGACGAGCCTTAAGCCGATCAACCTAGCCACCTGGGCATCTTTGACTGCATAAACCCAACGACAACCAACAGTAGACTTACTTGAAGGAAGAGGAACAAGCTCCAAGTGCCACTCGCATGTAAAGCAAACATCTCGTCAATCATAGCCTGTCGCCATCCTGGATGAGATAGTGCCTCACCTGTAGACTTAGGGATTGAAACAGTGGACAAAGATGATATAAAAGCATAATGAGGTGATAACAGACGATAATAACTTAAACCGACATAATGGGGATTAGGATTAAGTGTGGATCGTACACCTTTGCGGAGTGCAATTGGTTGACTAAGAGGAGAAATGTCCGCAATAGGTGCAGAATCTGATGTAGGACGTGAATCACCTTGGCTTGATGCTGGACGTGGACGACGATGATAAAGTCAAGAGTGGTTGAGCTGCAGAAGGTTGAACTGGACTAGGTGGAGGAACTGGAGCTATAGGTGGTGGACTAGAGCTATAGGTGGTGGAGCTGCAACTGGAGCTGCGAAGCTGGAGTTATAGTGGAAGATGAATGGGTGATAGTGACTGAATCTCCAAAAGATAAAATTGGTAGCACCTCAAAAATATCTAAGTAATTACCTGAACCTGTGAAGTATGATTGGGTTTCAAAGAGGGTAACATTAGCGGACATAAGGTATCGCTGGAGGTCAGGAGAATAGCATTAATACCCACGCACTTAAGAGCACGAGGAGCTCTTTTCCTGGAGTAAGATTATGAACAAAACAATCACTTCCAAAGACACGGGATGGAAGAGAGAACAAAGGTAAGTGGAGAAACAGGACATAGAATGGAACTTGATTCTGGATAGCTGAAGATGGCATACGATTAATAAGATAGCAAGATGTAAGAAGTGCATTCCCCACCCCCCCCACCCCCCCCCCCCCCCCCAAAAAAAAAAAAAACGCAACGGAACATGAGATTGTACGAGCAGTTTCAGTAAGATGTCTATTCTTTCTTATAGCTACCTCATTTTGTTGAGATGTGTACAGACAAGATGTTTGATGAATAATCCCATGAGAGTTCATAAACTGATGAAATGGGGAAGACAAATACTCTAGGGCATTATCACTACGAAATGTGCGGATAGAAACCCCAAATTGATTTTGAATTTTAGCGTGGAAGGTCTGGCAAATAGAAAATAACTCAGATCGATTTTTCATAAAAAATATCCAAGTGCACAATAATCATCAATGAAACTGACAAAGTAGCGGAATCCCAAGGTAGAACTGACCCGACTAGGACCCCAATCATCTGAATGGACTAAAGTAAAAGGTGACTCTGCTCGATTATCAAGACGCCGAGGGAAATGGGAGCGGGTATGCTTACCGAGCTGACATAACTCACACTCTAGAGTGGATAAGTGAGATAAACCATGTACCATTTTCTGAAGTTTTGACAAAATGGGATGTCCCAACCGTTTATGTAATAAATCTAGTGAATCGGTAACAGGACAAGTTGTTGAAGGAAGACAAGATGTGAGTCCATGTGATTTTGCAAGGATAAGGTAATAATGTCATCTGATTCACGCCCGGTACCGATGATCCGCCCCGTACTGCGTTCGTGTATAAAATCAAGGTCATCAAGAAATAAAACAGAGCATTTAAGTGATTTGGCTAAG
This sequence comes from Nicotiana attenuata, assembly GCF_001879085.1. NCBI lineage: Eukaryota > Viridiplantae > Streptophyta > Magnoliopsida > Solanales > Solanaceae > Nicotiana > Nicotiana attenuata. The sequence goes on from NC_031998.1 coordinate 49,621,885, forward strand.
CGACTAACGGTTATGAGATTAAAAGGACTACCGGGAACATAAAGAACTAAATCTAAAGGTAAGAAAGGAAGTGGACTTGCTTGACCTATTCTAGTTGCCATGGTTTGAGACCCGTTGGCCATTGTAACTGTTAGGAGAGATTGAGAACATGAAATAGTAATGAAAAGAGATTTGTTACCAGAAATATGATCAGATGCACCTGAATCAATGACCCAAGACTCAGAGGTTGAAGATTGGGAGACACAAGTCATGCTACTATCTGTTTGAACAATGGAAGCTATCCCTAAAGATGTTTGTTTACATGCTTTGTACTGAAGGAACTTAATATAATCCGGTAAAGAAACCATCTGGATTGGATTTAATGAATTAGATCCAACGGAGTGTGAGTTAAAGGCTTCTGATACGAATGCCATTATAATGTTGCGCCGGAAAAAGCAGAATTTTTCTGGAAATTACTGTTTATGCCCGAAAAATCACTGTTCACATCGGAAAAATATAAAAATGGTCGGATTTTGATTTAAACTTGAATGAAAAGACTCGGAATAACCTCCTGAGTAACCTGTCCAAAAGAAGTTTCGTCGGAAAAATCACCGTAGCCGCCGAAAAGGCAAAAAGTTAGCGTAGTTGCCGGAAAATCTCAAAGTGATCGGAATAAAAAGAAAAAGGTATGGGTAGATTCGGGATTACTAGGCAATCCGACTGTTCAACTGGAACTATTTCAAAATCTGGCCGGAATAGGGCCCACACGCCGCACGTGGGTCAGATCTTCCCGGAAAGTTTCTTTCTTTTTCGGTGCGTGAGGGCGCGTGGGCGTGTGTTTTCCGGTGGGTTGACTGGGGTTTGGTTGCCGGAGCCTAAAGATTTTTGTCGTGGTGTTGGTTTTTTGCACAGCACCAACAGTAAGTGATTTGCTTACGGATAGCCTTCTAAGTTGCCATAAAATTGCACGGCAACGAGGTCTTTCTTCTCGGATGTCGCTGGAATGATGCACAACGATAGGTTTCTCACTAATGCTCTGATGCCATGTGAGAATGCACGAGAGAAAAATCTTTTTGATTTTCTGAAGTGTTGTACAACGCCCTATTTATATACAGTGATTACATAATAATAGGTATCTACTTCCCGATGTGGGACACTATACATGATTAACTATTTAACATGGTCAATGAAGTGGGGTGCAAACCTTGGAGACTAGGGTTCAAATTCAAACAAAGACAAAAAACACTAAGTGATTTCTTCCCATCCGCCTAAGCCCTAGTTGACAAAGTCACCTAGTACCTGTGTTGGTGGGAGGTGCACTCAAGCTGGCTGGGATGCCACTATTTAAAAAAAATGCAAAATGTTGTTTTCCCAAATAGTTTGTTGGTAATGTATCTTTAAAATTGTACGGAACAAGGGTAATTGACTAGTGTTTAGGTTTCAAAAAATTAAAAATCTTGACCAGTGTTTATGACTAGTGGTGGCTAATGGGCGGGTTGGGCTGCAATTGGGCGGGTTAAAATGGGTTGAGCTAATAAATGGGTCATTGCCCGACCCTGCCCAAATGTTACTTGGGCTGAAATGGGTTGGGTCAATATGGGCTAAACAATGGGTTGTAGCCCAACCCGCCCAACTTGGCCCATTATTTTTACATTTAATATCCTTTTATTTTTTCTTGTATGACAACCAATGTCATGAGAAATCTTCTCTTTTTTCATATCTATTCTCTTTTATTTTGAATTTTCTTTTTCTAAGACACCATCTCTTCCTGTGACTAAGATCACAACTAATTCGATTTATTAGGTATGGTAGTATTTACCTTGATAATTATTGTAATTGATAAAAAATAAATGGAAATTTTATAGAATCATTTAATTTGCAAGGTAAATTTTTGTGAATAATACTAATTCAATCATTTATGTCGCAGTAGTACGGTAAGTTGATGGTCCCAACTAATTTTTTCCATTTTTCATTTTGATTTCACGTCGAACTAATATTTTGTTTTCTAAAAATGAAACTTTTCAAAGATAATAATATGTGAGATCTATTCTTTCACTTTTAAGATTAAATTAATTGCTATTTTATTTTTAAATATTCTAAAGAGTATGATTGATCTGCAATGTGATTTATAGAATGAACAAATGTTTTGACCATATAAAATAATTCTATTTCATCATGAGATTGTAAATCAAAATTCACCTTTCTAGACGAGTAATTACTCATATCTTTATTTGATTGAGCATCAGTGAAGGTTCACATATGTCCAGCTTGAAGAGAAAATTTTGTGCACTTACATGGGTCATAGTTGGGCACTATCATGGGTCAATTTGGGCTAATGGTTTTTCATGGGTTACTTTGGGCTAGCCCAAATCAGCCCATCAACAAAATCACTCTAACCAAACCCATTAATACTTGGGCGGGTTACATGGGTTTGGCCCTGTTTTGCCACCCCTATTTATGACTTTAACTTTGGAAAGCATACGTCAAAAGAATCTTGAAGTTAATGAAGTTTGAGGACTACAAGTAATAAATATGGATCTTCCTTTCTCTATCTCGAGAGGTCATGATATTCCAACCAGTCTAGATGATTGGAAATCTTTGTTGAGAACCAGCAAGCAAAATGCTATCAGGTGGCACCAAATTCATTTATGTCAAAAAGTAAAAAATAAAAAAAGAATTGATATGGGCCTTCTGGGAGCAATTTAGTTACATTCTCCAAAATGAAATCTAAAAGAATATGATTATCTAACCAAAAATCATAAAGCAATGATATTACTTGTCCAAAAATCATTAAGCACTGGGATATGATGTGAACTTTATATAAATCAACAACCAGCACGTGTAATCCAACTCTGGAGTTTACATGTAAACTTTAATGTGGACATATAAGCTTTCTAAACTTTAGCTCTGATACCCTGTTGAATTATGTAAACACATCTTAAAATCGAAATGTCGGAGAGGAGACTTCGATTAATCTTATTAGGTCTGTAGCATGCCCTCCTCCGCTTATGTGTGACCCTGACCTTTTTCTTCTCGCGCCAAGCACATGGAAATACTCTTGCTGATGCACTACAGTGAGACTTGCACTGTAGAACTCTATCTGTTCTTAAATCATATGAAAGAACTTGAGCACATCCAATCCAAAACCTTAAGGTAGTGGTTGGAGTGATGCAAATTATTTATGAACCCGTTGTCTATTGGAAATATTTCTACTTTTACTTCAAAGTAGAAAGGAGGATCCTTGAATGACGCAATCTAGTTTTATGGAAGGAAAGGAATGCCAGATGCTTCGAAGGGAAGATTGATAGTATACAAGAGCTTAAATACAAATGTGTATGCTTTTGGCTTTTTGGTGTAATCTACAGCATGTAAAGGATGGTGATGATAGCATGATAGATTTCATTGTATCTTTACAAGGATAGGACTTCCACAGTATGAATCATTCTTTTTGGTTTTGTACAGAGGGGTTTCTGATATTTGTACTATGTTAGCACCATCTTGGTGCCAAGCTGTTCCTCTTTTTAATATATAACTTACCTTTTCAGAAAAAATGATGCAATCTAGAGAGAGGCCCATATAATATATCCTTCAAGTTATTTGAGAACCATATACAAGGGAAAGCTTATTGGTAAAGACCCTCCATTTCTAACCAAAAAGTTGGGTTTTGAGTCACTTAAGGAACAAAATGGAAAAGGACTACTGTTGGATTCCTAGGTAGGGGGGGTTCGGGAAATTGAGTTTACTGTATCAATTAAAAGTAATTTGAGAACTATAACTGTAACAATGAGAATCAGTTTCTGTTGTTCTTTCAATGCTCATGTCTGTTTTCGTGCATTTGAGTTGATCTTATTCTTATCTTCATCCTTCAAATTTTCGTGCTGATTGATTTCTTGATTTTACATGAGCTTAGATGTGGAGATTCTGAAAGCAATAATACTCCATCAGTTGAGCAAGCAAAATGCTTTCAGGTGGTACCAGATTCGTTTATGTCTTACCGCTGTAGCTGTGCTGTTCAGCCAGACACTTCCCTTGAAAAACATCGTTTCATTTGTGAACCTCCGCATACTACTCAGATAGAAGAGAGAGGAATTTCTGGCTGCATTAGGAAGAATTTATTTGCTTGTAAGTTGAATGACAGTCAGAAATTTCCCTTGGAGAATGTGGCCTCTTTGGAACAAAATAGTAATTTAATGGGGCATAAGATAAACAAAATGGAGTGTCACTCTTCTCAATGGAGAGATGTTCCCCAAAAAGTGACAGGAGCAGTTAGTCTGACATGTAAGGAACAGACAACAAGTTTCCTGAACGTGAATGAAAAATTGAGGGGACAAAGTGCAGATGCTGGTGGAAAAATACCCAATTGTGATGTAGCTTTTCAAAATGTTGAATGTCTAAAGGAGCCAGAAATGTCCAATGTTTCATCTGGAGGATCTACGCCTCTTGTTACTGAGGTATCTGCTGTGATTCATGACAAATATTTCTCTAGTGCTGATGGTCAAAATACTACGGCAAGTAATGCTGTGGTAGATGAAGGATCAGGAATCGACAGATGCTGGTCATCTAATGATGTGCAGTGCAGTGAACAAAGTGCAGAGTTTTTCGGTGTTGTTTGCGAATTCAACCCCATAGATGCAGGGTCATCCAAAAGGTTTGCTGATAATTGTTCTCGTAGTCTGATTGACGAACTTAGACTAAGAGATTCCTTAAGATTGAACAAAATGCAGAGCCATTCTAGTTTCAGCATTCAGGAAAAGAGCCGTAGTATTCAGAAAATGGCTGATATATCCAATAAAGTGATTAGAAAAAGAACCAAGTGGAGAAAGTTGGATACAACATTTCCTGCCGTCTACTCTGCTTGTGGCTATCCAGAGGGCACGTGTGGTGCTGGGCTACAATGTCATTCGTGCAAGTATAAAAAAAATGCCCTCCCATCTGATGATGGCAGTGCAGAAGAATGTGCATATTCCATAGAACCAAGTTTCAGAGAGAGGAGGTTCAGAATGCGTTCATTGAATACTCTTTCTTGCAATAGCAAAGTTAAATGCCATGAAGCAAAAACTATTGGTACTCAGTCAGATCTTTTGAAGGTTGGCGATGATGATACCTTTGTAACTTGCGAATTACCAAGAAGAAAGAGGCCGAAGTTGGATACTGCAACACCTGTTAGGCAGATAGATGGGGAAGTTAATCTAGGTGATGAAGCAGTAGCTAAGTGCAGTTTGGTAGATACCTCTATGTCTTCTGAGATGCATGAGAAGATTTCTAGAAGGGAAGTAAGACCTATAGTGTGTGGGAAATATGGTGTAATTTCTAACGGGAATCCATCAAAACCAGTTAAATTTGTTTCTCTGAGAGAAATTTGTGATTCATTGGCAAAGTGTAGCTTCTCTGGAAACTACACCGCGAAAGTGACTTATGTAAAATTCAGGAAGGCAAGTACAAAAGGGAAACATCAATGCATGAACAAATCTTGTAATCTCAAGAAAGTTGGGAGCTGCAATGCTCATCGTGTTGTAACTGCCAAAAAATCTAAAAGTCATCTCTTGACATCTGGTGAATTGGATCATTGCCATGGAGGTGAACTAGGGGCTGGCTTATTCTACTCTCTAGAGAAGAGAAGGTATGATTGCCTTGTAAAAACTGGTAATATTGCAGATGATTCTCTGCCAACTCAACAGAAGCCAAAGTCCAAGGAGATTCACAAACGAGGCCTTTATGAGTCGAAACTTGAAGGTATGATTTTCAGAACCAGGTTAAATGCTCAAGGGACATATATCTAATAAAAATCTGGTTGGTACTGTAGGCATTCATCCAGGAGAAGGAGGTTCTACTTGTGCTCGAACTGAGGTTTGTTGTTTCTTAATAATAGTTTAGATGTACTGAACTCCTGAATTAAAGATTTTCTAAGACTTGTTCTACCTTCAGGGATACAAGGGTCGCAAAAAGGAAGGAGTGCGGTATAATTTTCCTCAGTATTCTGAGTCTGGTGGTGGATGCCTCGTTGCCCAGGAGCAGCTAAATGCCTGGATTCACATAACTGGACAAAAGCGATCTAGAAAAGAGGTTTCAAGGCTTCCACCTAAAGATGCTGAATATGATTATCGGGTATGTCTGAGTAACAGTTGGTTGCTTGACAAGGCACATTGTGCTGAATCGTTAAACCCTATAGTGGTCCAACTGACAAGTCAAGTGTGTAGCTTTTAAGTTCTTGTGCGCTTTGAGTTCAGTTACTGATGTTCTTACTTTTTTGTTACACTTTATGTTTCCAGAAGGAATATGCTCGCTATAAACACTCCAAAGGGTGGAAGAGTTTGGTTGTATACAAATCTGGCATTCACGCGCTTGGTCTTTACACATCTAGGTTTATTTCACAAAGCGAAATGGTCTCATCTGCGTCCACACTCTTCCTCTGAATTTATATGTTTCTCATCAGCAAATTTAACTTTCCTTTTTTTTTTTTTTTTTTTTACCTCTAGGTCGTCGAATATGTGGGTGAGATAGTGGGGCTCCGTGTGGCTGACAAAAGAGAAATAGATTACCTGTCAGGAAAGAAATTGCAGTATAAGAGTGCTTGTTACTTCTTTAGGATAGATCAAGAGCATATAGTCGATGCAACCCAAAAGGGAGGGATTGCTCGATTCGTGAACCATTCATGCATGGTAAGTGTCTACCGTAGCAATATTGTCCTGTTGCTCTCATGTCCAATTATGTTACAGTTCCAACTCTTTCGCAAATCAATTTTGGTTATTATTTTGGTCACTCTGCTTTAATACTTCTCATGTAATTTATGCTTTCTTTCAAGAGAAAGAAATAAAAGATTGATGTCAGTTTGATCGATCCACGATGGACTCAGTTTTTCTTCTTTTGCCAATTTCTTTTACCAGCCAAATTGCGTTGCCAGAATCATTTCTGTGAGGAATGAGAAGAAGGTAGACGCATCTCATTCTACTTTTCTTTTCACTTATATTTTGTTACATTGCATAGTTATGCTTCTCAGTTTTCCATTTAAACATATAATTAGTATGTTGATAACTAAAACTAGAAGTTAAAATACTAAACCTTGATCAATATGCAGGTAGTATTTTTTGCCGAGAGAGACATCTATCCTGGAGAAGAGATTACATATGACTACAACTTTAACCATGAAGATGAAGGCAAGAAAATCCCCTGCTACTGCAATTCAAAGAATTGCCGGCAGTACTTAAACTGACAGAACTTGATACTTGTTCGGGCGAATGTTATCTGGGGACCAGTTGAAGTAAATGGATGTAATTCTTTGGCCTCTGCACCAATGTCCTCGCGAATGTTATATCTTGTAAATTTGTATGTAAATAAATACTTCATTCTTGTGTTAACATCTAGATCTGCAGTTTCTTACCCCGTCTTTTGGTTTCTTGTGATTTAAGTTATAGCACCAAACTAGTCCTACTTGCAACATTGCTAAGTCCATATCCCAACAATAACACTATCTCAATTCTAAATAAGCTAGGGTGGTTATATAAATCTTCACTGATCAAACGTATAAGTTCATCTCCAGCAAATATTGTACAAAATACAAATAAAATTGCATCACGAATTGAGCTTACAAATGCAATGTTTACTGCCTAATAATCAAGTTGAACAAACAATCAGATTAAGCGAACTCGGGTGATTAATCAATGCTGTAAATTTGATAACATAAGTCTTATTTAACTGACCATTTCACTGCCTGGCAAATTTGTTTTGGACTAACAGGGAGGCTCCTAACTCCACCTAAGCGAGTTTCGCAAGGAATGTTGATGTTGTGATATAGTGATGGTCAGCATAAAGATAGTTTCAATTTGATGAGCTCTAACTTGAATAGAACAGAATGAATGCAGAAGAATTATATATTGCGGCGTTATAAATTGATAAGAACAAGGAAAACCTTTAAGTTATCCAGATTTTTCTTGTACGGGTAAGATCCTGTTTAGACTGAAAGTAACGAATAACAGCAAACTTAAGATATCCCATCATTTGTCATTAGATACTAGTTTATTTAGCAATGAGAAGAGCTGCAACTAGTAAACTCAAGAACTACATAGTTTCTACATAGCAACCTACTGCACATGGATCAGATTTGCAACTATACACTGGTACGTAAACCTACTGGATAGAGACAGTTGGAACTGCAGCCATAATAGAAGAAGTTTCAGATACCCTGACAAAAGTGATAGGGGAGATGCAATTTACCACCAGAAGTGAGGAAATAAGATTTTTCTTGTATGCAACATTGGTATAGAAATTACAAATTATGAACTCATCATACATGTTGCACATGTGAAACAGCTTCAATCACAATACCATTCTAAGAACCCCAGTTTGGAAGGTTAGCGGTGGCTTCATTCACCATTTTTACCAGGGTAACCTGCCAAAAACCAAATACATAATTAGTTGAAATATGATGAAAGATCAAAAGCGATTTTCATTCATTGACCGTTGGCATTTCATGCAAGATATCACTGCATCCATGCCACATCAAAATAGATCTCTCAACAGATATACATACTAGAAATCAGGTTAGCAATTAAATGCCAATTGTAAGGCACCATTATGGGGACTTCCTCTTCTTTAAACCCCTCATCGGAAGATTTATTCGGGTTCCAGGTCCAGTCGGAGCCTTGGCCCCCGACTCACAATATAGCCGTAGAATCATACATGATAAATAGGATATTGGCGATGGAAAGTACCAATAGAATTTTTTTGATGGATACGGATAGGGGGAAAAGAAAAAGAATACGTCATCAAATGCTCATTCATAGATCAAAAGAAAAACTATAAGGGACATTGTGCACTCAGAACGTCCAGAGATGATGTATATTTCACAGATAAAGTATGTGCCCATCACTTAGAACCAAGTCCAATGATCAAAGACAGAGACTTTTGCGCGGGGGTGGGGGGTGGGGGAGGGGAGGATATGCCAGAGGAGGCAGCTGCTCCTACTCACCTTTCAGCCAATACAGCAATAACCCCTCCTCCCTCCCCATCATCTTTAAATTAAAGAAAAGACACCAAAGCTTTAGTAGGTTATCTTTTGAAGGACTATTTTCTTTGATAATTATTTTTGAAGCTTCAAAACCTTTTGCGAATCTCTCATCAGATTTAAGAATTTGGTAATATGCACGTGTTACTAGTAAAAAGTTGATTTCCTTTATGATAGGCTCTTTTAATTTGTACTTCTCCCCTTCAAATATTATTTATTAAAAGTAAATCATCCATACAGCAAAAGGTTAGCAATGCTAGCGCTACGAGCGGGAGAGAAAGTTCGCAATAACATACAACTTCTTATTTTAATTATTAGATCTATAATTTGATAAAACAAAATCCTCAACTATATTCCTAGAACCATTCCTGTTATGGGGATTACAAAGACAGATAAACATACCACGCTCTCTGGGACACCAGGTGGAGGAAGAGAAAGGTTCCTTGGAGGCCACTTATTATCATATGATCTTTTGTCGAATCTCCACTCTCCAATTTTTCCATAGGTCATCTTTCCCTGGAAAGCATGTTGTTCACATCATTATGTTTATTACAAATTGGCATAATCATAGTCAAAGGAAGTTGCAGCTACCTTCATATCATAGTCACATCCATATGTGTAATGAATTATGTACGCTTTGCCGATTTCAGTATCCCAAGGAGGCTGGAATAATTCAACAATATATGAAGGATTAGGTTACAGGTCATGTTTATAACTAAGATGTAATGCAATGAATTTTCAACCCACAACCAAAATCACTACAAGCTCGTGATGCTGCTATGAGCACCAATAAAAGGAGAAGAAAGGAATGATATCAGGTCTGTCTTGGATAAATCTTACTGTAACAGCAGATGCACATATGGAATGGAAGAAGGAATCAGAAAGTAAAGGAGAAGAGCTGTACTACTTCAATATGCTCAAAGCAGTGAAAATTTTTAAAATAGTAGGAAATTTAGGAGGAGGAAAAGGCAAAAGCTCCAGGAAATTGTTACTTTGCACAAGATTTACATTGCCCTTCAAATTACAACTCATGTCCTTTTAAACACATTTCAGTCGTAGAATCAAATTATACAGACAATAAGAGTTTTCCAGTTTTCCCGTGAAGAAACAAATAAAAATGGTTAAGCCTGGATCTGTAAAAGGTATAATGTTTTGTCAACGTTTATAATTATGCATATAATATGTCGCTCTATCTCTAAAGGGAGATAAAGCATCTCACTGGAGAAATTCTAAACGCCCATGACGGCACACAAAATACAAACATCAAATCTTTGCATTTATCGTATTTTTTTAGAGTAAACTAATGGTTTATTGTAGACTGGGATACTTTGATAGCCTTTTCTCAGATCGCATTGGCCTATGTTTACATCCAAAAAAATTCGGTGCTATAAGCAAGTCCTTAACACACGATATACAAAGAAAAATCCTAGGTAGGCACCAAATAAGATGGAACTGGTGTATACTGATCGATGAAGCCAGAGCCCATTCAGTTGGTTTTTCATTAGCAAGTATCCCACACACCATATGATCTGAATAATTAGTGTGGGCATTGAGCATTTCTAACACAAGAAGTTCCCTCATTGAAACAGTTTCTTTTTCAAATGGGCGACAACAAATCTTTTTTGTCTCTGCTTTGCCTTGGAAAGAAAAAGGAACAAGTAAAATATCAACCTCTCAAATAAAGCAAATGATCATACCTGAATCATGAATTCCTTGTGCAATATGTTACCAACATTATGCAAAGCAGACGAAACTGCATAGGCATACCTGCATATGGATTTTTCAGTAACAAGGGCATTTGTGTTGTATTGATAAAACATAACAGTAATTAGAGGTGGGCTGATTACATCTCAAGAACCCAACCAAATGCTTTGTCTGCTTCAGGATCCTTTTTCATCGCCAAAGAAACATTCATCCATGTCGGAGCTATCTTCTTCAAAGCTTCCTATTATCATCCCGCAGAAAAAGGGAAAAAGGAATTTCCCATTCAGAAACGCAAAACTGAGAACTAACTAACTATAACTTATACAAAATAATCTAGTACCTTCCCAACAATGACAGGGGAGTTCCCAATGGGATCAATGTCAGTTATAGGTCCCCGTTCTTCAGGGTAGAACTTTCTCAGTACAGACTCATACTTTTTGGGTTCTATATAAAAGAAAGGGAATGCCGCTCCAAGGCCATCCATTGATAGGTTTGGGATGGGCTTGACGATAACATGATCTGGTTCTGCCATCAATATGTAGCTGCACATAAGAGTTACTAATGAGTAAATATTCCAAGGAACTAACAAGAAAGTTGTGCTATTTTGAGTTAAAGTTTTATGAGTGTGTTTCCGTACTCTTCTTCAATTTGTGCTTGTTGAAGCCACTGAACAAAAGCCCATGGCCTATTGAGGACAATATAGCCCTGAAATTGACAAATGTGGTGAGAAGTGAGATATCAGTTACCAGTTTATTCAAAGGAAACACCATTCGGAAAAGAATAAAAAAGAAAAAGAAAAAGCATAACAGTCTCTCAGGTAACATGAGAAAAGTGAAGGAGAGACTGGAAAAGCATCAGTGCAACCGCTCGTGTATGTCCCTAATTGAAAAAGTTCTTTACTGCAGTAGTGTAAGAAATGATTCATAAGATGTTTATACCCGAGGTTTAACCTTTAATTTTTAGGCACTCATTGGTCTCACTTCTATACATATGCAGCAAGAGCAGTATTTCATGATGAAGTTGCTATTTTCAAAGCTTTTTATTTTCTGTTTCTTCTGTTGTGCACTGATTCTTCTTCTTCTTCTTCTGTAATATGTTACCATTCACCACAAAAAGCAAGGACAACCATACATCTATTGCATTGTTAACATTCTTCTTTTTTATGTAAACCCAAGCCACCCCCCTCAGGACTGCTCTTGCCATTGGAGTAACCTCACTTGTCTCATTCACACTGAAACACTCTCTTCATTTGTCTTGCATGAATAGACTTTAACATCTTTTTGTATTTCATAAATCACTATCCAAATCCATTTTACATAGAGTGCAGAGCAAAATTTCATACCCATCCTGATCGAATTTTCCAATTCTCACTCCATACATCAGAAAATTATAGAAAACCAAGGATGATAAAAAGATGCGAGTTCTGGATAACCACGTCCAATTTAACTAGCGAAGCTGCAATCCAAGTTCAACATACTTTGTACATAATTAAGTACCAAAGTGTATCATCTCTATCAACTTAAGCTTTTCGACGAGGCAGTTCACCCTATTTCAACATGATATGACAATAAGTGGAGTTCAAATTTCACTGTCACCCTTCAGTAAAATTATTCCACTTACTTGGCCTCTTGAAAATAATAAGGTAGTACATGAAAGGGTGTGCTGAAAACGTAATTAAGTAAATAAAAGAGTGCCTTATCTACTACTCTCTCCGTCCCAAATTAACAGTCACTTTAGCTAAGAAAAAATTGTTCCAAAATAATTTTCACTTGAGGAATTTAAGACTAATTTGTCAATTGTTTCCAATTATACCCTTAATATTAAAGAAGTAGTATTTCTTTTTAATACTGCTCAATAAGCATTTAACTTAGTAAACTATACCTTGTTTTTATTGTTTTCTTAATGGGCGTGAAAAAGAGCTAAAGTGACAGTTACAATGGGACGGAGGGACTAGTAGCTTAACTTTTAAAGATGAGGCGGATCACACAATTCAATAAAAGCAACCAAAATTCTAATAAATGCACGAAAAATTCAACATGTCAAAATTGGAAGAAAAAAGAGAAACTAAAATATTAGCCATTACAAAGCAATTAAAAAAATTCCCAAATAAATAAATACCTGATCCACCCCAGAGGGAAGTGGCTGAGCAACAAAAGTAGGGATCTCATCCATAAACCTATCTGGTTTACCATTATGCAAGATCCTTGTAAACCCACCCATCTCTGAATTTTCCTCATCCTTAAACTTCTTGAACCAATAATACATAATCCTACACTGCCACGTGTTATATACTGAATCAGAAGATGTTACAGCTGTGTGAAACAACCTCTTCTTGCTCTTTGATTTGTCTAATGGCATCTGTATAATTGGGTCTTGACCAAAAATCCCAACTTTTCTAAAATTATTTGAAGGGCCTGGGAATTCTTGTTTGAAAGAAGCATTAGCTGAGATGAGAATATTGTATGTGATCAATGCTGCTGAAAGTGTAATCACCACTGTGAAGAACAATTTCCCCCAACCCATTTTTTCTTTTTTCAACTTTGTTGTAGAAGTGTAACTGCTTATTTACATTATATATATGTTGTGTAATATTTATGTATAGGAAAATTGGGAGGTGGTAGCAAAGTGGAAAGAACTTCCCACAAAAAAAGTCTTGGATTTGGAATCTGTTTGCTGTTTGTCAGCTGGTGGCGAGTTGGTGTGAGAAGGGAGTGGTTAGAGAAAATGTTTGACTATTCTTAATTGTGATTTATTTAATGAAACCATTGGTTACAGTTGTTATACTCTACTCTAAATGCAAGTGAAAGTTAAGTTAGGGGTTAATGTGGGGTTTGATATACACGGTAATTTCTTTTAAAAGCCGCCTTTGTAATTTGATGAAAATGGTTGACCATTCCTCATCACATATTTTATTGGGGTATTATCACTTTTAGCTCGTGCTAGAAACTAATTATATTTGGTAGCTCAAAAAGTCGATAAAACTTGTATAATTTTTGTATATAACATACAGAATAT
>NC_031998.1:49635603-49650928 GCF_001879085.1 Nicotiana attenuata
ATAAATTTTATATATTTATTCGACTATTATTTTACAGCGGGTATACAGTGTCATTTTTTTTATTTTATTGCATTGAGAACAAATTATCTGCCTATGTGTTTTTTTTTTTGGTTGAAAAGGATATTTGTATAACTAGCATATAAAGACATTACACAGTTAAGTCATTGTTGGGGTACTGTAGGACCCCTACTGAAGCAGTGTTTGGAGTATTGTTTCCATATTACAACCCACAAAAATCCTAACAAAGTCAGTTCCTAGGTTGTCTGCCCAAAATGCATCATTGGCAAACATCGGAGGAACTGCTAGTATACTAGATCTGTTCAAAAAGACTGTCTTCGTTGCTTCCTTGGCTAAGGCATCTACCACCCTATTTTGCTCCCGGTAAGTGTGCTTCATCACGACCCTGTCCATCCTGCCTATTAAGGACCTGCATTCACAAATTATAGGATCATAAGTGAGGTTACCTGTGATTAACATTTGTATAATTTCAGCGGAGTCGGTATTGATTTCTAAAAGAACCAAATTATTTTGCTCAGCAATTGTAGTCCTTTTAGGAGGGCCTTCAGGTCTGCCAAAGTGTTGGTTGTGTGGGGGATATTCTCCATAAACCTAATTATCCATTCTCCATTGTGATTTCTGAATACACCTCCTATTCCTCCCATGTCTGGGTTCCCTTTAGCTGCTCCATCCGTATTAAGTTTGTAAGAGCCTCTCCTTGGTGGCTCCCATTTGATTGTGATTTGATGTGTATTTTTTTTTTTGGTGGAAGCATTTTTTGTCAACACAATGTATTCTGTAGCTTTAGAGATGGTGTTGGAAGTGTTGACAATCTCATTTTTGCCATTGAAGAGATTGTTGTTTCTGGTTAGCCAGATATGCCAGAAACAGAAGGGGATGATGTTTTCCCAGAGGATGTGGCCATTAAAAGGTTTTTTCCTAATTGAACTCCAAGTTGATGGCCATTGTTGGGCTGAAAAGATGGGGTTCTGTTGTCTGCTTTCAATGGACGCTTTGGAGAGTAATTTGTTCCAAAAGCGTACTGCATTGGTACACTCAAAGCAGATATGGTCGACTATTTCTTCATAGTTATTGCAGTAAGAGCACTGGGAGTCACAGTTGACCCCAATTCTGTGGAGGTAGCCCCCAGTGGGTAGCCTTTTGTGGGTAAGAAGCCAGATGAAGTTTTTTACTTTATTGGGTGCCTGGAGTTTCCAGATTCAATTGAAGGTTCCTTCTTCATCTGTTCCAAAACTATTATTAGCTTTGCTAAGAAAGGAGTAAGCAGAACTGTTTGAGTAGGAGCCATTGGCAATCAAACCCCAGATATGATTGTCCTCCTTTGTAGGATTTGGGGGGATGAAGACAGAGTTTATCAAGTTAAGGATACTCGGGGGCAGTTCCATGAATATGGTGGATAGATCTCAAGCCCCTGAGTTGTAGATAGTGTCCACTTTTGCATTTAGGTCATTCAGGGAAAAAGGGCCCTCAATCAAGTCCCTAATTGCCAGTTGATTAGGTATCCAAGCATCATTCAGAAAGTTGACCCTATTTCCTTTACGGACTACCCATCTGCTTTCTTTACTACAAGTGTTCCATCCCTTGAGAATGCACTGCCGTGTAGGGTATTTGGGGTATCTAGGACATCTAATGGCTCCAGTGGTTCTATGTGTTTGGCTTAGGTTGCAGTGCTTATAAATGAGGACTCTTGCCCACAAGCTATTGGTGTTTTGGTAAGTCCTCCAGGCAAGATTAGTGAGGTCTGCTTTGTTTTTTAGATCATCTTTTTGGAGCCCTAAGCCTCCATCAGCTTTCTTTTTTGTGACCTTATCCCAGTTGATTAGGTGCAGTTTTTTCTTGTCTGGAGTGGTGCCCCATATGAAGTTCCTTTGGATTTTATCAATTTGTTTGGTAACTTTGGTTGGCAGATTGATGTATTGTATGACATGACTTGGGATGTTGTTTAAGGAGGACTTGGCCAGGACAGTTCTGCCAGCCATGCTTAGACAAATGGTTTCCATCCTACCAATTTGGACTCCATGTTATCAATTATGAATTGAAAATCTGCACTAGTGGCTTTCTTATGGAAGATGGGGAAACCAAGGTATTTACCAAAGAATGCGGTGGCTTGAATGGATAGAGTGTTGGTGAGGGTCACCAGTGAATCCTGGGATGTATCGGAGGAGAAGAGCACCCTTGACTTGGTAAGGTTTATTTTTTGGCCTGACTTCTCATTGAAATTCTGAAGAATAGAGTGAATGGAATTGCAATTTCTGGTGCTTGCTTTGGCAAACAAGGTAAGGTCATCTGCAAAGAATAGGTGAGATATTTTTGGGCCAGCTCTACTGATACTTATGGGCTGCCAAAGTTTGTCCAAGACAGCCTTATCAATAGACCTTGATAATCTCTCCATACACATTATGAAAAGGTAGGGAGATATTGGGTCTCCTTGCCTTATGCCTATTGAAGGCTTGAATTATTCAGTTTTCCCACCATTAACAAGAATTGAGATGGTGGAAGAGCTAATGCAGGACATAATGAGCTTGTTTAAGCCAGGTGAGAAATTGAAAGCATGTAGTGTCCCTGATGAATGACCACTCCAACCTGTCAAAAGCTTTTTCAAGATCAATTTTGAGGATCATGTTGCCCTGTTTCCCTTTCATTTTCCTAAAGTGAGTGATGTATTCTTGCACGATGATGGCATTATCGCAGGCTCTTCTATTGGAGAGGAAACTGGCTTGACTAGGCCCAATGATGTGGGGCAGTATTGGTTTGATTCTGTTGACAATGATCTTGGTGATGGACTTGTATATTGTGTTACACAGTCCAATTGGCCTGAAGTTTTTCAGCATTGATGCTTGGGGGCATTTAGGAATGAGGCATAACAGGGTTTGGTTCATGGTTTCATCCATGGAGTTGGAAGAGAAGCATTTCTTGCAGAAATTTGTCACAGAGTTGCCCACAATGCTCCAATATTTTTGGTAGAAGAAGGGGTGGAGTCCATCAGGACCAGGAAATTTTAAAGGGCTTATGGGAGAAGATTGCCCTTTTTATTTCCCCCAACTCAAGGGGTCTGTCCAGTATGTCCCTTTGGGAATCAGAAAGGGTATAGGACATAGTAAGATGACCAGTGGTAGCCATGGTGGCTTGGGAGTGGGAGGTATAGAGGTTGGTGAAGAAACTAATTATGGATGTTTGGATGTCATGTTGGTCATAGAGCCAGTTTCCACTCTCATCTTTCAGAGAAAGGATTCTATTCCTTCTTCTTCTATTGAGAGTGGAAGTGTGAAAGAATCTAGTGCTAGCATCACCCCCATTGATCCAGTTAATCCTAGATTTGAGCTTTCAAAAATCCTCTTCATTTTTAAGGATTGAGTTAAGCTCACTAGCCAGATTAGTTTCTAGGTTTAACAAGTAGCTACTGAATTGGTAATTGGGTGATTTTTGGACTCCTGCAATTCTAGCTAGAATTCTTCTTTTCTTGTGGAAGATGTTGCCAAAGGTATCTCTGTTCCACTTAGTTACAATTCTCTTAAAAGAGTCAGTGGATTGGAGGAGAGTGGAATGATTAGTGAAAGCATCATTGATGATGTTTGGGAATGTTGGGTGGCTAGCCCACATGGATTCAAATCTGAAGGGTCTAGTTAATTTGTTGGATGGTGTCCCTACCAAGATAACCTGGATGGGGCAGTGGTCAGAGTGGGTTTTAGGGAGGTGCAACACAGTAGCCTCAGGGTCCTGCTTGATCCAATTTTCATTGGCAAAGCACCTATCAATTCTTTCAAGGATCAGGAAGGCCCTATTATTGTATCTCTTGTTAGACCAAGTGTATTTACTACCTTTGTAACCTAGGTCTAGCAGATTGCATTCATTGATACAGTTCCAGAATAGGTTACTGCGGCTAGGGCTTATGGGGTTGCCCCCAAATTTGTCCCTTGCCTTCAAGACTTCATTGAGGTCTCCTCCCATAAACCAGTTAGTTGTGAGAGTTTTGGAGATTGAAATTAGGTTATCCCACAGAATTTCCCTATCTGCTAAAAAAATACTTGCATAAATTGCGGAGAATAACGAGAGAGTATGATTAGGTAATACCTTCACCATAGCATGGATACCTTGAGGGGTGGTGGCCACCTCATCAACACTCACACTGTCCTCCTTCCACATAATCACGATCCCCCCAGAAAGTTCGATGGCCGGTGATTGGATAATCATATCGAACTAAAGCTCTTCTGCAAGCTTCTTGTGGTTGTCACACCTCCTTTTTACACACCTACCCCGAAGGATAATGTATAAGGGACTTTTTCCATTTAAAGTGACATTATTCGAAATGGGATTATTTATTTATTTTTAGAGTCGCCACTTGGGAAAGGATTGGCTTTTGGTGTCCCAAGTCACCGATTTAATTTAAATCCCAAATCGAGAAAAAATTCAACTTCCCAATTGGAGTCTGCGAACCAGAAATTCTGAATAAGGAATTCTGTTGACCCGAGGGAAGGTGTTAGGCACCCCCGGATCCCGTGGTTCTAGCACGGTCGCTTAAATTATTATAAATGGCCTAATATCTGATTTTAAAATATGTTTATCCTATAGTGCAATTTTAAAATTATTTACCGCTTTTAATTAATTTTAAGGAAATTGCGTTTAAAACATGTTTTTGGATCACGTCACATGAAATGCACCCGGATCCTCGACATATTTTATTCAACGTTTTGGGATTTGGATTTGGGTCACATGAAATGCACACCCGAATTTAGGAAGATGAGATTATTAAAGAATGCGCCTAAAGTGACTAACGTGTTATTAACTTTGCGGGAGGCCATGAAAGTTCGCTAAATGGCAGGTCCCGAATTCTAAACATTTTTATATTTAAAGAGGGCCACACAATTTATGAATTTTGTTTGGCGCGGCGCACCTCACTTTATTTTAAAGACCACCCTAAAGGAACTATTATTTCTTCTATTGAGTATTGTATCTAGAGGGCCTAATTAATAAACTACTATTAAAGTATCCAAACGAATTCGGGCCTCAAATTCAAGTCCAAACTCAAACAAAAGAATCTCCATTACTGAAAACCCCTTTAATTTGAGCTTGCTACTTAACTTGAAAGGCCCAAACTTGCATTATTCAACTATTTCAAATATGCATTAAGCTCTCAGCACCATAGGTCTCAGAGCAAGTCCCAAAATGAGGAAATTTGGTAAGGTTTTGAAGATGCTGCCCGATTGAGGGCCTATATACAGGCCCAAGTCGAAAATAGGCTGCCAATTGGGACTCGGTGATTTAAAACACTTGGGCTTCTGATTATACATTAGGCCCAAATCCCGTTTTTAAAAGATGTAATGCTTTGGCTCATGAATGAACCCAGACTGACATTGATTCTTGGGCTCATTAATAATTTTGTAAACAAATTGGCCCAATTTACACAAATCATAGGCCTACTAACGTTTAAAAGTAACTGTCTCTTACAATTTCAACCTGTTTACACATTGGTAACCAATATCTCAATCTAGAGTTTTAACAGCTTTTAGTTCGGATTCATACACCTTAATTCAGCTTGTTTGGAATTTGGGTACAGGGATGGTTGGGCTTTCAAAACTACTGATTTTGTTTCCAAAGTTAAACTAATCAATTTGGGTAACAACAGGAGGATTATGGATCTATTCAATTCAATAGCTGCTAACTTAGTTCTAAATTTTACATTCTACTTATATCTACGCAAATGAATTACTATTACAAACAAGTATATAGGATTTAATGCTTAACTGAAATGATCACATTTATATTGAAATGTCAAATTTAACAACCTAATACTTACTGATTTGCTATTTCATTCTGATGTCAAAGCCAATACTGGAGATAAAATTGCTGAAATTAGAACTAGTTCGAATGCAAGTGACTATCCAACCTATCATGATACTGACTTTTCAAACATCTAACAAATATGAGTTAATACTGCTAACATTACTACAATTACAGTAAACCAGCAACATTACTAGAATTGTCATGAATGAACAAATGAAAACAGCAATTGACACAAAATTAATCAGCAACAATCATGAGATAACGTAATTGCCTAATGAAATCATAGTTCAACAGTCAGATTTGTTACAATGACAGTTTAGCTAATTAATATGACTAATTGAACTACGATGAATTAATGTTCATAGATTCACAATAGAAAAAACACAGCTTCATCTTATATCCAGTTTTGAAGGCCACATCAGAGAAGATCCAGAACATGTACCTGGAATTCAACAATAAAAGCCAAAAAATGAGGGATAAGTGAGTCAAAGAAGCAGCAGCAAAGACAGTGTCCAGCAAATGAAATCGCCCAGTGAATTGAAGAAGAATCAGCTCAAATACAGACTTGAACCAATAACAGTACCAATAAAACCAGCAATCGAAATTTCAACCAAAAGCTGACCCAAAACTTGAATATCAAACAGAACTCAACTCGTTTTTAACTCATGCATATTCAGGGATTGTTCTAATCAATGAAAACTTCAAGGATCTCTGTTTGAATTTTAAAATTTTCAGAGTTTTTGAATCTCTAATGCTTCTAGAAACCTGTAGGAATTTTTTCAGATCTCCAAACTTATGAAACAAGGGAATGGGCATGCCTTTTTATAGGCAAAGCTTAGGGCAGCCCTCAGATTTCTGTTTTACCCCTAAGTCCCTCTTTTATTTGTTAGTTTTTAGCTAATTAGTCCCTTGTTTATTGGCTTGTTGCCCAAGTTACACTACTAAGTCTCCGAAATCCTAATTAGAACCCTATCTAGAAGCTTCTAGGGAATTCTATTCTAGTTACTGCAAGATTCTTATTTTTGAGATACCTATAACACCCTTAATTCAATCATGAAATTACCCACTCATGTCAGCTATACCCAAAACCCCTTTTACCTTGGTCCAAAGTGACCAGGGTTATTTAACCAAATAATCTAGAAATGATCAGCTATAGCCACATAGGAATCTCAACATAATTTGAATTAGAATTAATCCTAATCGAAGCTATTATAGACTACTACTATGATTTGGACGGAATTTAAGAACCAAAATTGACAGAATTCCTAAATTATGCTACTGATTATTAAGTAAACAAAATTATGAATCTAACACAACAAAAATTAAGAAAAACAGATTCGTGCTATCAATTAGAACTCAAAAAAAATGAAACGAACAAGTATGGNGAAGTCAGACATACAAAATATGAATCAAACCGAATCGAAATTAATTCTAAGAAAATTGAAGAGATGAACAGAAAAATCAAATTTAACTAAACTAATCAAAAATTAAAGAACTAAATATTGAATTAATAAGGCTCACTGAAAATTGAAACAGAACAAAAAGATTTCTAAAGAACTAGGGAATACATGAACTAAACACCGAGTTAACCAACAGAAAAATCATAACAAAATCCACAAAACAAAAATTAAACTAAAATAACACAAAACAGAATCAACAAACAAAATAATCGAATAAGAAGGAACAACTCACTGATTTTGGTCTTCTATTCGATTAATTCTCGAAATTGATTTTTTGTTAATGTTATATGCTTATTTTGTTAAAATAAAACATATAACATTAATAAAAAAATCACTCGAGTACTGAAACTCCCAAAACAGTGTTGAAACTTGAAAACCCTAGATCTAAAATTTTTAGGGTTTCGCTTGGATTTGAAGGATTCTAGTTGCGGATTTAGGAAAAGGAGGGTGAGTGGAGTATATGGTGTTAATTTGGGGCCATTTGGTGGTGGCGCCGCCGTGGGCGGCAGAGGCGGCGTCACTGTTTTGAATATTCGAAAAGATGGGCTATGAGTTGAGGGAAAACATTTGGGGCGTTGGAAAGAGGAGGGGTAGAGGAGTCGAGAGTGTAAATTTGGGCGAGTTTGGAGACCGGCCGCCGCCGTGAGGCGATTTCCGGCGGCGGTTCGCGGCGGAAGACGGTGAGGGTTAGGGTTTGAGTGTGGGGTAATGAGAGACGGAGAAGGGGGTAGGGGGGAATCTCCAACCGTTTTATATTAAAATATCCCTAGTTCCTGACCGTTGGATCAAGGATCCTCGACGGCCAGGATCTAGCGTGACAAAACGACGCCGTTTTTGAATTAAAATGGGCGGACCGGTTGAGGGTATGGATCTGGGCTGATTTTGAAATGGGTTTGGGGTCTGGGCTTGAGTTTTTGAACAAAGATGGCCCAATTCCGGGTCCTTAACAAGAAGACTTCCTTTTCTTTTAAAAATCTTTTATTCAAAATTATTTATTTTATTTTGATTTTGATTTTGTTGGATAGAAGTAGACTTGATTTAAATCTACAGTTGAACTAATTAAATTTCCTAAGATTAGCTAAATACCAATTTAAAAAGAAAGCTAAATAAAAAATGTAAAATGACAAATTTGTTATTTTCCTCTTATTTTTTTATGATGTTAATTAACTAAAAATCTAGAATTGGGTCCTAAGTGCAAGTGGGCTATTTTTTATATTTTTATGAATTATATCAAGCTAAGAATGCACACAAAATGCAAACAAGATACAAAATCATGCAATTAATTCCTAAAAATAAAAGAAAATTCTAATTCTAATGAATTTATAGGAGCAATTTAAGCATGGAAAAAATCACGTGCTCACAGCTGCCCCTCTTTGCTCGAAGACACGAAGGGTTTTCCGGCAAAGATAAATGAGCACCATGAAGGATTTTTGCCTACTCAGCACTCCATGAGAAGCATTTTGAAAACCGTCTGACCGGACCCTGCTTCAAAGGTTGCCTACATATCCTTGGCTATAAAGGAACCAGGTCAGTGTAGTTCTGGAAAGTTTGGTAGCTAGGACTACCTGGAGCTGTGATTTCACTACTGTTGCTGCTGCTACTGCTTGCTGACCTCTTTATTACACCAAAAGAAAATCAAAAGCTAAGCTAGCTAGGCCTATCAACTATGAGTTACAAGATTCCTATCTATAAATCTCTTGAAACTTGATCTTGAGTCTTAGCTGATTTTGCTGTGGACTCCGATCTGAATCTTGATGCTCGCAAGTTGTAGGTGTTGTTTCCTTCTGCAGCATTGGGTCAAAACGGGATCGGCGGAGCTTGTGACTACAATCAGATTTTGAGCAATCCGCACCCTTGTTTGCTTCAACATTTTGAATTCATTTCTTTTTGTTCTTTTCTTCTTTTCTTTATTCTGGATTGAGACTCATTCCATCGGTCGTCTCGCACCCCTGTGCCTCAGTGTTAGACCTGCTTAAGACACCAAAACAAACAAATGAACGAAATTTTCTGCCCCAGTTTTCACTAGGAAAATTTCGTGAGTTAGTTGTGACACATATCTAAGCGATCAAATCAGGATTGTGTAGGGAGATCCTCGATTTTTGGCCGGGATTTGGAAAGAAAAAGCTCCTCGGTTTTTTGGCCGGGATTAGGAAAGAAAAAGCTCCTCGATTTTTTGGCCGAGATTTGGAAAGAAAAGGCTCCTCGGTTTTTTGGCCGGGAGATCCTCGGTTTTTTGGCAGGGATTTGGAAAGAAAAGGCTCCTCGGTTTTTTTGCCGGGAGATCCTCGGTTTTTTCCCGGGATTTGGAAAGAAAAAGGCTCCTCGGTTTTTTGGCCAGGAGATCCTCGGTTTTTTTGCCGGGATTTGGAAAAGAAAAAGCTCCTCGGTTTTTTTGGCCGGGAGATCCTCGGGTTTTTGGCTGGGATTGGAAAGAAAAAGCTCCTCGGTTTTTCGGTCGGGAGATCCTCGGGTTTTTTTTGGCCGGGATTTGGGAAAGAAAAAGGTCCCTCGGTTTTTTTGGCCGGGAGATCCTCGGTTTTTGGCCGGGATCTGGAAAGAAAAAGCTCCTCGGTTTTTTGCCGGGGGATCCTCGGTTTTTTTGGCAGGGATTTGGAAAGAAAGGCTCCTTGGTTTTTTGGCCGGGAGATCCTCGGTTTTTTGGCCGGGATTTGAAAGAAAAGGCTCATTGTTTTTTTGGCCGGGAGATCCTCGTTTTTCGGCCGGGATTTGGAAAAAAAAAAAGGCTCCTCGGTTTTTTGGCCGGGAGATCCTCGGTTTTTTGCCGGGATTTGGACAGTAAAAGGTCTCCTCGGTTTTTGGCCGGGAGATCTAAGGAATGGGATCCTATGCACATGATTTGTTTTCTTTTGGGATTTCATTTTTATTCCTTTTCTACTTTCTTTTCTTTTGTTTTCCTCTTTATATTGTTTTCCTTTTATTTAGAAAACGCATGAAAGAATTTGGAGGGGGGGGGGGGAGGGAAAACTTCCTTTTTGGTCGTTTTCCTGCTGCAAAACTGTTTTCAAGCGCTCGCATTCCATTTCTTTTGGGTCCACCTGCTTGTTGCACGGTTGCTCTGAAATAAGAACTGTTTCCAACAAAGAACAATTTATTAGTTCGAAACGGTGGTTGGTTTTTTTGTGGCCCTTGAATATCCCAATTGCTTGATCCCGGCCCCCTTTCCATTGAGAAACTTTGCTGCTTGTTGGCCTTGAGGGTGAATCTCTTTTTCAAAACCGCCCGGGTTCAACTCTCAGGATTTCATTATGACTCGCCCGTGTGGGCTCTGGCCTTTTTCGCTTTATTCTGCCCTTGCCTTTGATTTTCTTTCTTTTCCAATGTCTTTGCTTCGAATCATCAACCATTATGGTCAGTCGGGGTTGATGGGGCCTGACGCATCGCTGAGGCTGGGTATTTCTTCGACTTGACCAGGCGGGAGCCCTGTGAAACCGGTCCTGCCACTTTCTTTGTACTAGTTACGGAATCAGAATTAAACCGAAAGGGATTCAAAGAGAAGTATGCAAAGAGGCAATCATATGAGTTTAAAGAGAAGCGTCCCTTTCGGGGAAAAGAAGGACTTATCTGGGCGTGTGCATGCTGGCTTCAAATGAACATGACATGCTTCTTGGACTGGATGACCACACAAACTTTCCGGCTTCTCGGTAGAACCCATTGATCCGCATTTTCAAAACCAGGGAACCTTGCCAGGATTTTTTAGTGATGAGATGTCTTCTCTTCGACTGACAGCGCCCTTTTGCGGGTTTTCGCCAATGAACCTCTCTCATTCTCTCTTCTCACCGTCGCCCGATAGTGCTCTTTGCGAGTTTTCACTAAGCGGACTCTCTCATTTTCAGTTTCTCTACTCACCATTCGCCTTATGGTGCCCGAAGGTTTTTTCACCGATAAGACTCTCTCATTTTATTTCTTCAATTTGGACTATACCAGCTTTCCAACAATGTTTGCTTTTCAATTCCCACGCCTTCGTCAATTGATCGGAAGACTCAAGCGAGGTCTTTGGGGTTAAAAGGAAATTTTGGGCGGAACTACAACTTTGGAACCATTTCGGCGGAATTTCATGGCCGAACCATTATATCATCTGCCCCAGTTTCATTTTTGGGGGAATTGGGATTTTTGTTTGGTGTGACTGAACTCAGCGAGAGCTGCCTACGTATCCTTTCGGAATCAAGTCAAACGGTAGTTCAGGGAAACAAATTTTTGTTTTTGTTTTTGTTTTTGTTTTATTTTTCTTTTTCTTTTCTTTTTCTTTCTCTTTCTTTTCTCTTCTTCTTCTTTTTCATCATATTCTTTTTTTTGTTTCGATAATAATTTCGGGTTCCAAAAGAGGGTAGCCAAAGGACAGTAACCGGCTCAAATGGGTTTAACGTACGGGTTGATTAGGATTGATAAGCGGGAAGAAAAGCGCTTCGTTCATCTCAATTGCACAAAGACCAACACATAGAGACCTAGAACATAGTACTTTTTTACTGCATCCGCATTCACAGCTGTTTCAGGATCAATTCCCTTCGACAGTCTCCCAGATAACAATGCTCCTCTTGGCAATATCTTCCGGATTAATGTATGGACCTTTGCCAATTAGGGGCGAACTTCCCTTTTGCTATCCTGGTGATGAGGGAGAATGCGGTCTGAGTACCAGCTGTCCCACTTCAAAATTCCTGGGGACGTCACTTTCTTGTTATAGGCGCCGGGCCATCATTCTTTGTTGGTATAACTGCCCCGTGACAAACTGCGGCCGATTGCCGTTTTTCATTTCAATTAATTGACAATTGCTCTAGTCGGGTTTTAAACGCCACTCACTGTCCTCAATCTCCGCCTCAACGATTATCCGAAGTGAAGGAATTTCTACTTCTGCAGGTATTGACTGCTTCAGTAACGTAAACCAGCAAGTACGGTGTTGCCTCCAATTGATGTACGTACTGTGGTACGATACCCGAGTAATGCGAAAGGTAGCTTTTCATGGCCATTGCCTGGAAGCTTTGAATCATCTTTCTCAAAAATCTTCTTGATGTTCTTATTTGCTGCTATCGACAGCACCGTTGGCTTTTTGGCCGATAAGGAGTGGAGTTTCTATGCGTTATCTTGAATTGTTCACATTACCTCTCCCATCAGACGAATGTTCAAGTTTGTAGCGTTGTCGTAGATGACATAGATAGTTTCAGGAGGTCCAAAACGGCAAATGAGATTGGAGTGCACGAAGTCTACCACAGCTTTCTTGGTGACTGACTTGAGAGTGATGGCCTCAACCCATTTTGTGAAATAGTCAATTGCCACCAATATGAATCTATGCCCCATTCGAAGCTTTCGGCTCGATCGGCCCCAATGACATCCCTACCCCAAGCAACAAACGGCCCAGGTGCTGACATCGGCTGGCGCTCTGTTGGAGCGCATGAATCAAAATCACCGTGCACCTGACCATTGATGGAATTTTCGAACAAAAGCTGAAACAGTCCTTTTCCATAGTTATCCAGTAATACCCGGCTCGAAGAATTTTCTTTGCCAGCACATAAGCCATTCATAATGATGTCGCATACTCCTACGTGCACTTCATGCATAATTTTTCCGGCTTCCTCGCGTCAACACATCTTGCAAGTTGAGGTCCGGGGTCCTTTTATACAAAACGTCACCACTTAAGAAGAAACCGCTCGCATGCCGTCTAATGGTTCTTTTCTGGTCTCCAGTGGCTTGCTCGGGTATTCCTGTGTTTTCAGAAATCTCTTGATATCATTGATACCAGGGCTGACTGCTGGGTTCCGCCTCAAACCGCATTACAAATACCCGTGGCTTTTCTTAGGTTTGGAATTCGGCTGGGTCAATATGGGCATTGCTGGGTAAGGCAGCCATTGAGAGCTAGTGTTGGCGAAGTGCATAGCTAGTTCATTGTGACACCGTAGGGATATACCTGAACTCTATCGACTTGAAGGCTTTTGTGGTGAGATCTTCCACATGCTGTCGATAAAGGAATGAAGCTTAACATCTCGAGTCTTTTTTAGCCACTCCCCCTGGGCTTGCGGGGATAATTCAAAATCGGAGTTCCCCATGATTAATAAATCTTTCAAACATCCTTGGTCAATTGCCATATTCAATGCCCATGATACAGGTTGTACTCAGCTCGTATTGTTTGTGCAAAGAATCGGAAGCTAGCTGTAGCTGGGTTAGTGCTGACCATTGTGGTGAATATCAAGATTGCCCAATGCCCTACACCTCTTGCATTTACTGCTCCTCATCAAAGAACAATTTTCCAAGCACGAGTGTCCTCGAGAGATGGCTTTTCTACTGAAATTTACCTCCTCCATACCGGGAAATAGGTGTTAAATGGTTGGTATTCCTCTGTCAACCGGGTTTTCAGCCAAATGAAATCTGCCAACGCTGGCTTCATTGCCTGTGCGATGTAACATAGACTATGTCAAATTCATGAGCAAAGATTTTGCCATTTTGCCAGCCTCCCGTGGCATCGGTTTCTGGAATATGTATTTCAAGGGGTCCAACCTGGTTTATTAGATAGGTGGGTTGGGCTTGAAGAATAATGTCTCAACTGTTTGAGCCGACCCACGTCAGAAGCCAGCATTTCTTCCAACAAAGTGTAATTTGGCCTAT
Organism: Nicotiana attenuata; assembly: GCF_001879085.1. Lineage (NCBI taxonomy): Eukaryota > Viridiplantae > Streptophyta > Magnoliopsida > Solanales > Solanaceae > Nicotiana > Nicotiana attenuata. Next base: position 49,649,475 of record NC_031998.1, read on the forward strand.
AGCTAGTGACTTCTTGCTCAGATAGTAAATTGCCTCTCTTTTCTTCCGGTTATATCATGCCCTGCCCGAGGACAACAGCCGAAGAATTTTCCATCACTGATCAGATACAAAAAGAGAGGTCGCCCATTGCTCCGGTGAGCCCAATAAACTGGAGGATTTGACAATATTCCTTATCTTGTCAAAGGCCTCTTGACATTCAGGTGTCTCATTTGATTGCCGCATCTTTCTTTACAGTTTGTTTTGAATATGGGCCTCACAGGTGTAGTCCCAGTTGACGATTGAAATCGACTGATATAGGTTTAACCTGCTCAATAAGCTTATCACATCTGTTCTTAGTTCTTGGAGGAGGTAAATCTCGACATGGCCTTTATCTTTTGTGGATCGTAACTCAATACCTCTCCTGCTGACTATAAACCCAGTAGCTTGCCCCTGATGGGACTGTCCGGAAAGCGCATTAGCTGGGATTCAAACTTCAGATCATACTTGCGGCAACCGGTCTGAAAGAACTTTCTCAAATCTCGAACGTGGCTCACTACTGAGTTCGGACTTTAATGATTACATCATCCACATACACCTACTTTTCTTGATGCATCATATGTGGAAAATGTGGTCATGAGGCTCTCATATAAGTCGCACCCAGCATTCTTCAGGCCCAAAGGGCCACATGACCCGATAACAGTAGGTTGCCCCAGGGTGTAGTGAAAGCCTGTCTTCTCAGCATCTTCTTCATCCATCAACACCTGATGATATCCTGCGTAGCAATCCACGAAGGACTGTATCTTCATTTTAGGCGCAGGTTATCAACAAGGATGTGAAGTAAGGTAACGGGAATTGTCTTTTGGGACCTTCCTGTTCAAATCTCGGTAATCCCACACACACTCGGGTTTTCCCGTCTTCTTTGGCACTGGAACCACATTGCTCGCCATGTAGTATATGGACCATCGAAATGACCCCTGCTTCAACTGTTTTTCGTAATTTCTTCTTTGATCCTTATCACTGATATCAGTTTTAGAACTTCCTTTGCTTTTGCTGTACTGGAGCACCGGGGTAAATTGGCAATTTGGTGCACCACTAGGATCCATACTCATCCTGGATGTGCAATACGACCAAGCAAACACATCTTTAAATTCGAACAGGAGTTGGAATTATTGGCATCTCGAGTTTGCTCATATGTGTGGAATCTTATTTTGGTTTCCCTTATTTCTTCGGCATGTTTCCAAATTACCGGTTCAGTGTTCATTCAAGTTTGGTTAAGGTTTTTTCAATTGTTCCAATTCTCGATTTATTTCCTTAAAGCCTCTTCTTCATCATATTCCGTGTTCTTGATTCCATTATTTCAACAATTAGACAGCGTGTTTTTTTGAGTCTGGGCATGGAAGTCCCGCAAGCATGTCATGTTATTTAAAGCCGTGTTAATTATAACTGAAAAGAAAAGATGAAAAGCGGAAAAATAA
>NC_031998.1:49656055-49669081 GCF_001879085.1 Nicotiana attenuata
GTCTGGAATCTTCCAAATTGTCGTAAAACTCGGTAAGGAGCATAGGGCTGAATGCTTCGAATACCCATCAAAAGAATATAAGAGACCTTTGCTGATGTGTATACAGCTTCAGTAGCAGGAAGCCATCCATAAGCCCATTTAACTTTATCTGCAGTGAGGGATCTTAAACATGACGACCAGGCCTCAGTACCCTCAGGGAACTCAATACCTGTCACCCGGGTCTCGAATTCTGCAATACAACTCAACCCGGTTAAACCGTAGTTCATATAGCCTGTGCGGTGACAGAGGTGTTCCTGTATCCACAATTACAAGAGCAAATTGCAACCTTGAATGAATTTCTCCCCTTCCCGACATTTGGTCAGAGCTCGGTACATTTCTGCTACAATCAGAGGAACCACTGTGCTAGTAGGTTTTTTCATGGAAACATCTAGCATCCCTACTAGGCCAAGGTCTATGTGACCATCCTTTCTTGGACAGATTACCGTTCCCAAAAAGGCTACCATGAAGGCTAATCCCCGTCGGGCTTTCCATTTGTCTTTATTTCCAGCATGTGTTAATCCTGTGTTGGGTTCCTCGAAACCTTTGGGGTTACCATACCGGTGATATAAGAAATGCAATGAACAACACCCTTCCGCCAGGTGCGGGTCTTGAATATCTCGGCTAATGCTCAACAAATCCAAGAACCTATGGAGGGTTACCGGTCGTGGGGCCAATGGGTATCTACCTCGGAGGTTCCCGTTGAGACCTGCGTATCCGGCGATCTCTTCTAATGTAGGTGTGAGTTCAAAATCTGAAAACCGGAATACATTACGGGTCGGGTCCCAAAATGGTATTAGTGCCTCAATGATATCCTTCCTTGGTTTGATTTTCAATAAATCTACGAGACCGCCCAAACTTTTGACCACAGTATCTCTGCTTCCTTTTCCCAAGTCATGCCACCACATATGGAGTTTCAAAGGGATCTCGCTCAGGACTGAGAAGGTTTCAATGTTACTTGAATTCATCCTCCACATTTATTTAGGGGGATTTAATGATTTTTTTTTGAAAAAAAAAAGGGCTATTTGTGCAAAAATTCTTTATTTAGAAAACAGGACTTGGATTTGCAAATACGGCCTTTCAGAACTTCTGGGGGAAGATTTTAAGGCTGTGCCCGCAAACCATTAAAAAAATTGACTCAGGGTGGCTGTTCTTGCAAAAACAGCCTTCCGGCGTCCTTTTAGGGACATTCGGTTTATTTTAGACAAGAATGGCATCACCCGACTTATTTATGACGCAAAATTAAAATTTGACATTTTTTGGCTATTTTTTGCAAAAAGGGAGGTTGGACCCGATGAGGGTTGCCTACGTATCTCACATCCGGTGAGAATCAAACCGGCGTAGTTCGGACAGATTTGCCAAAATCAAAACTATTTTGACCAACAATTTTTCTTTCTATGTTTTCGAATATTTTCCTTTTTCTTTTTGTTTTTTTTTCATTTTTCAAAAATCCGGCAGCATTTCGGTACTATTTGGGCATTTGGTTTTTCACAACAAATGGTCATCCTCACCTAGTCCTAACACTGCTTATTTTCATAATTCACTCATTTAGACAAGCCGGTCAACATGCAAAGCCGAGCAAATAAATGCACAAGTAGCACGTAAGATGCATCATGATGGTCAATTTATTTCAGGTCACCTGTCCTAGACGGACCCAACCCCTGTGTTGAGTCCCCTAAGTCAAATGCACATGATGCAAACAAACGTCCTACTAGGGATCCGGCATGAGGCTTTTTTCTTCTAGGTTTAACCCTAGGTTTATTGGTCTAGACCTGGCTTACCCGAGCGGACAACTCGAGCCGAGGGGGAGGCAGCGTACCGGGGATACAGAAGCTCCGCCGGCTTAGCAACTTATCCAAACCTCGTTCTAAATTGGGAAAGACTCTAAACAGAAGAGAAGCTACACGAAGTGCACCCTTCTCCATGATGTAGAAGACTCAGAGAGAGGAAGGGATTCGCGACAGTTTATATATACAATTTCAACAAATATCAAAGCGGTAAAACATTTAGCACATATAGCATGGAACATGTAGGAAAATCAGATAAAGCCAAATATAACAATTATACTAAGCTCGAATTCTTGAACCCTGAATCGAAATTCTGGGTACGTTTCCCCAGCAGAGTCGCCAGAGCTGTCACACCGCCTTTTTTACACACCTACCCCGAAGGATAAATGTATAAGGGAGTTTTTCTATTTAAAGTGACATTATTCGAAATGGGATTATTTATTTATCTTTTAGAGTCGCCACTTGAGATGGGATCGGCTTTTGGTGTCCCAAGTCACCGGTTTACCTTAAATACCAAATCGAGGAAAATTTCGACTTCCCAATTGGAGTCTGCGAACCAGAAATTCTGAATAAGGAATTCTGTTGACCCGAGGGAAGGTGTTAGGCACCCCCGGATCCCGTGGTTCTAGCACGGTCGCTTAAATTATTATAATTGGCTAACAATCTGATTTTAATACATGTCATCCTATATTGCAATTTTAGAATTGTTTACCGCTTTTAATTAATTTTTAGGAAAGTGAACGTCGTTTAAGAATATGTTCTCGGATCACGTCACATGAAATGCACCCGGATCCTCGACACATTCTTATTCAACGTTTTGGGACTTGGATTTGGGTTGATGCACACCCGTATTTAAGAAGGTAGAATTATTAAAAATGCGCCTAAAGCGACTAACGGGTTATTATCTTTGCGGGAGGCCGTGATATTTGCTAAATTGCACGTCCCGAATTCTAAGTATTTTGATATAAGCATTTAATGAGGGCCCCGCAATTTATGCATTTTTGTTTGGCGAGGCTCATCTCACTTTTATTTAAAGGCCAGCCTAAAGCAAATTATGATTTTCTATTTATTTTTTGTCTCTAAAAATGGCTTAATTAATTTGCATTTATAAATTCGGGCCTCGAGTTCAAGTCCGAATTCAAACAAAAGGGAGGACCCTCTTAATTTGAACCCGCTACCTAACTCGAAAACCTAAATTTATATCGCAAATTAATCCCCATATTCCTAATCTAACTTTAATGGATTTTTAGTTTCCAACGGTTTTGGGCCTTGGAAGTTTGGCCCAAGAAGAGGGAAAATCCAGCTTATGCTGAAACTGGACCAGCTTTGGGCTTCTTAGTATGACATTAGGCCCAGTTATCATTTAAACATAAGGGCCTTGTTGCCTTGGCTCATTATCGAGCCCATGAAGTCGGCTTCTAGGCCTGTTAACTACTTTGTAAAACAAATGTATCACTTATTTAAATCAAGTACTACCACGCAAACAGTCATTAGCTAACAAATATGATTAATCTGGGATCTAACAGCTAGTTAATTTCAAAATTATACATCTTAAACAAGCTCAGCAATGATCTGGACATTAGGAACAAGTGCTGAAATTCATTAATGTGCTCATTTTATCCATGGCTATCAAATTGAGTTTGTGAACCTCCAAATTGACATACAGCAATGTGTAAAATATCCTATTGTTTTACGATTTGTAAAACATAAATGAAACCCTGTGAGTTGCAATTTTAACAGGTATACGATGAACAAAATGACATAATCAGCCCTTTTCTTTTTAAGCTACAAGACGAGTTCAAACTAACATGAAAATTTAATACATGTGTTACTGGCAGAACACATTCATACAATTCTAAACTAACGCTACTTGACAACACATTCATACAATTCTAAAGGTCCAATGATCCAATTATCTACAAATCAATACTAAACTGGTGTTACTGGCAGAACATTCATGCAATTATAAAAGGTCCAGCAGTCTAATTAATTACAAGTCAATATATTGTCAAATAAACAAAACTACTCTATGCCTTTAAACTAAACAAGGAACAGGAAATTTCAGAGATCAGATTCAATAACATATCATCATTTAATCTGCTACATCAATCCTACGTTGAGTCTTCACAAGTTGTATGAGACCAAATGAGTACCTGGAAAGGGAATAAATGCAGGAAATGAGAATCAACAGGGCAGGCAACAACAAATGAAGACAACAGCAACACAACACTGATATAAACCCAGCAGTGAGCCTTTGAGATATAAAATCAATCCAGCAAATAGAACAACAGTGATTTAGATGAAACAGTAATGACTTCAGGAGTTTTTGAACATGAAATTCTCAGAAAAACTTCAATGGAACAGTAATGATTTCTGGATTTTTAGTAATTTTCAGTAGCTTTCGAGTCTTTGAAACCTTTTTTTTGGGTTTTCTTTCTGTTTTTCTAAGATTTGGGATTTGAATTTCAAAATCTTCAGAGTTTTTGAATCTCTAATGCTTCTAGAATTTGTAGGAATTTTTCAGATTTCAAAACTTGTATTGTAAGGCAAGGCAATGCCCTTTTATAGGCAAAATTAGGGTTGCCTTCAGATTTTCACTTTACCCCTAAGTCCCTCTTTTATTTTCAAATTTTTGCTTAGTTAGTCCTTAGAATTTTGACTTGTTGCCTAAGTTATTATCCTAAGTTCTTGAAATTATAGCTAAGGCCCTATTCTAGAAGATTCTAGGGAATTCTATCTTAATCTAGAGTATTCTAACCTATTTTAAATGTCCACAATACCCCTAACCACCCCTGAAATTACTAACCCTATGTCAACTAAACCCAACCCGTTTACTATAATTGAAGCAAACAATCCTGGTTCAACTATATCCAAACAAACTAATAAGAACATCTACAAATTCTAATTAACACAAACAAATTTTCAGCTATAACCAAACAGAGTTTAAAATTGAACCAATCTAATTAATTGAAATTGGACTTTAACTTTAATGAACACTAATATCCTAAGGTCAAAACAATGAATTAACAATTAACTAACAAGTAAAAATGGAAACTAAAGTAGAATTCATGTCAACATATAATCATGCACAAACTCAAAATATGAATCGCACAACATCAAAAATTAAAACAAAATTAACTAAAAATCAGAAATCATGTAGGCAGAATCAACCAAAACGAAAATTAAATTAGAAATCAAAAATTATGATAACAAAATCAATCGAAAGAAGAAGAATAAACGAGGAAGAAAGAAAAGAACAGAAACTCACGGATATGGTCTTCAATGAATTGAATTCGGATTGAGCCCCCAAATAACATTATACGTTCGTTCTTGGTGAGAACAAACGTATCAGGTTATTTAGGAACTCAAAACGATCTTTGGACAGTCTTTAAAAAATCCAGCAGTCTCTCATAAACCCTAGATCTAAAATTTTACAAGTTCCGGTTGGATTTGGGAAAAATGGTTTAGGGGTTTAGGTAAAGGAGGGTGAGGGGAGTGTGGGGTGTGAATTTGGTAGGTTTTGGGGGGCGGCAGCGCCTAGGGTTTGGAATATTTGAGGTGTTTGGTTGGGATTCGAAAGAAAACAAGGGTGGATTTGTAACGAGGGGGTTGAGATGGTATAGGGGTGTAAGTTTGGGTGTCATTGGACACCGGCCGCTGCCGTAGGCGATTTCCGGCAGCGGACAACGGCGGAAAGCGGTGGCCTGAGAGTCTCTAGGTTAAAGATGAGAGAGATAAGAGGGTAAGGGGGGTCTGAGGGGGTAGGGTCCGTTAGGACATATATATATCAAGAAACATCGTCAGTTCTCATCCGTTGGATGAGGAAGATCAAGGGCTGCGATTAAAACTTGAGGAAACGGGGTCGTTTTGGGACGGGGCAGGCCATACCGGACTGGGCTATGGGTTTAGGTCATTCAGGGGTCTTGTTTCAATTGGGCTGGATCAAGAATTGGCCCACAATGGTGGCCTGATTTTGCATTCCCTTTTCAAATCTTTTATTTATTCTCTTTCCTCTTTTTTTTTATTTTTATTTTTTATTCTCCTTCTTTTGTTTTTAATTTTTTAAACTAATATTAAACCCTCACCATTAATTCAAACACCTAATTAAGCTACAATTAATCTAATATCAATTTAAAAGAAATTAACAAACTTAAAAACTAAAATTAAAATCAACAAAGCAAATCGAAGTTTCTTTCTGACTTTTCTTATATTTGTAAAAAACCTAGTCAGTAGTTAATCTAAAAAATGTAAAAATTAATTTCTAAATGTTCATGCAATTTTGTATTTTTATCTGATTTATCAATTAAAAATGCACACAAAAAATGCAAACAAAACACAAAATCATGCAATTAATCCCTAAAATTCAAAGAAAAATCCTAATTCTAATGAATTTTATAGGAATATTTGAGCGCGGCAAAAATCACGTACTCACATATGTATAAATATTTTACTGCCATATTTGTTAATCATTAATTAATGCTAATCTTTTGTATTATATTTTTAATAGTGTGCTATAAATGAAAGTAGCCCCATTATATTTGGGTATTGTTTTACCCATTAAACCGATCCGATCCATTTATTTTACCTATGGGTAAGTCTTTTAACCCTAAACCCACCGACAAAATACTTACTTTTTACCATTTCTCTCATTTCTTCTATCTAAACTATCAATGGCAATTTTAGGGCTTCGTTAGGGTTCATTGTCTGGTCCGATTTGGTGCGCTCAAAATAGGATGACCTTTGATTTCCAGCGATATCTTGCATTATTATTCGATTAAAGTAAGTATTTACAGCTTAAAGTTATTAAATTGTAGGGTTGGGGAATATTTGGGAACTGACAGGTTATGTCTGCTGCATGTGATATTTTTATGTTTTGTGAGCTATTTTTTGTACCTTTCTAGAATTTTTTATGTTACTTTTATTTTTGGTGGTCCTTATCGTATTGGTCCTACATATTAAAGCTATATTTTTTGTCGATTTGTATATTTAATTGATGGTGGGGTTTCATATCTTTATATTTTTACTGTCGCTTTGTATTATACTGCTGATGTGGTCCCATTTTGCCCTTTTTTATTGTTGTTGCATGTGATTTTATCAGAAGGATGGTGGATAAAGTGAACTTATATTTTAATTATGGGGGTGAGTAGGTACTGGAACCTACGTTGTCTTATACTAAGAGAGATGTGCACGTGTTGAGTGGTTATGAAGTAGACCATCTCTCTTATATTGATTTGTGTAAAGACTACACTGAAGTGATAGGATATGTTGAGGTACAACAGCTGATATTTCTTGACCCTTCTAGGAGGTATCTTTTGTTAGATGGGATGAAGGGATTAGGAAGATTCAAGCCCTAATTAATGATGGTTTCACTAATGTACAATTATTTGGTGTTGACCTGTTGGATGATACTGTAAATGTTCCTGTATTTACCCAGTATACAGCAGCAATAGATAGTGTACCTGTTGTTGTAGCTTTTGACTGTGATAGTACTGAAGATGATACAGATATTGAAAGTGTTGATAGTGATTATGATAGTGATGCCCTAGGTTTATTTGAGAGGCAGAAGAAGTGTGAGGTAACTGGCAACCTTGATAGGTATAAAACATTGGAAAAGGGTATGACTTTCAAATATCTTGCTGAAGCTAAGGAGGTTATTGGTTATTATGCCGTGTCTAATAAGAGGGGCCTTAAGGTAGATAAGAGTGATAAGAGAAGACTTAGATACAAGTGTCAGATAGGGTATCCCTTTAAATGTCTTATTTCTAAGGATGGCAAAGATCAAGGGGTAAAGATAAAAACTTGGAGGGATGAACATGACTGTGGTGAAGTCTTTGAGAACAGAAGAGCTACTCCTGTTGCTTTAGCACATTATTTTAAGAGAAAGATTCAAAATAATCCTAAGTTTAAGATTAAAGAGATGAAGGTTGATTTAGAGGATAGATTTAGTTTGAATGTGAGTGACTCAAAGCTAAAAAGGGTAAAGAGAATGGTTTTAGAGAAATTGGAGGGTTCTTACTTGGATGAGTATAACAAATTGGAGGCATATGCTCAAGAGTTGAGAGAAACAAACCCTGGTACTGATGTGGTGATACAGATATCCAAGGATGCAATGGAGGAAGGTAAGAGAAGATTTTTGAGGATGTATGTCAGTTTCCAGGCCCGCAAGAGTGGATTCAAAGCAGGTTTGAGACCTTTTATAGGTCTAGATGGAACATTTTTAAAAGGAAAATGCAAAGGGATGTTGTTAGTTGCCTGTTCTCAAGATTCTTGCAAGCATTTTTATCCACTAGCTTGGGCTGTAGTGGATAAGGAAACAAAGACAACATGGCAGTGGTTCATGGAGAACTTGAAGGCTTCTTTGGACTTGAAAGATGGTGAAGGGTACACATTCATGTCAGATATGCAGAATGTATGTTACCATATGTAGATTTTTACATTTAGCACGTTCTTTGTTGATGTAGTGTTTCTTTATGTGTAGGGTCTGTTAGATGCTGTGAGGAATGTATGTCCACAATCATATCACAGATATTGTGCAAGGCATATTGAAGCAAATTGGAGCAAACAATGGAATACTGATGAGATGAAAAAGTTAATGTAGTGGTGTTCTTGGTGCACATATGAGGAGAATTTAAGGACATGTTAAAACAGTTAGGTGAAGTTTCTGAGGATGCTGTCAGGGACTTGCTGAATTATCCTCCAGTAACCTGGTGTAGAGCTTACTTTGATACCCAATGTAAGAATCCAATGGTGGACAACAACTTTACAGAGTCCTTCAACTCTTGGATTCTTGAAGCTAGACATAAGCCAATAGTGAAGATGCTTGAGGATATAAGAGTGAAGGTGAAGTTAACTACTTTGACTAACTGCTTGTTTACTGATTTAATACTGTTGATTAACTACTGATTTACTACTGTTGACTAATTACTATGTAACTGATTTCATACTGTTGATTAACTACTGATTTACTATGTTACTGATTAACTATTGAAGGTGATAAATCAATTAAAGGATAGAGAAGAAGAAGTTAACAGTTGGAGAGGTGAATACAACCCACATGCAATGGAGTTATACAATGATTATAGAGAGATGGCTTCAAAGTGCAAGGAAAATTTTAATGGAGAAAGGGGTTTTGAAATAAGTGAAGGTGAAGACAGGCACACAGTGATTCTGGAGCAACAAAGGTGCACATGCAGGCTTTGGGACTTGTTTGGAATCCCTTGTGCTCATGCTATCAGGGCATTCTTATATAAGAAACAAGACCCAACACTTGGGATTCACTGGTGGTATTCCAAACAAGCCTGGCAGTTGGTGTATCAGCACAAACTGTAGCCTGTTAGAGGTGAAAGATTCTGGAAAGTTGANGCGGAGACTCTCGGTTTTGCGGATTGAAGAAAGCTCTCGTAGTTTTGGCGGAGATCCTCGGTTTTTTGGCCGGGATTTGGAAAGAAAAAGCTCCTCGGTTTTTTGGCCGGGAGATCCTCGATTTTTGGCCGGAATATTTAAGGAATGGGATCCTATGCTACCATGATTTGTTTTCTTTTGGTATTTTCATTTTTATTTCCTTTCTTCTTTCTTTTCTTTTGTTTTCCTCTTTATATGTTTTCCTTTTATTTAGCAAAACACATGAAAGAATTTGGGAAAGGGAAACTTCCTTTTGGTCGTTTTCCTGCTGCAAAGCTGTTTCAGCGCTTGCGCATTTCATTTCTTTTGGGTTGCACCTGCTTCTTTCATGGTTGCTTTGAATTAGACCTGTTTTCAACAAAGAACAATTTGTTCGTTTGAAACGGTGGTTGTTTTTGTGGCCTTGATCATCCCAATTGCTTGATCCCGACCCCATTTCCGTTGAGACCTTTGCTGCTCGTTTGCCTTGAGGGTGAATCTCTTTTCAAACCGACCGGGTTCAACCTTAGGACTTCATGATGACTCGCCCGTGTGGGCTCTAGCCTTTTCACTTTATTATGTTCTTAGGACCTTTGCCTTTGACTTTCTTTCTTTTCCAGTGTTTTTGCTTTGAAAGCATCAACCACCATGGTCAGTCGGGATTGGCCTGACGCACTCGCTGAGGCTGGGTATTTTCTTCGACTCTGACCAGGTGGAGCCCTGTGAAGCCGGTCCTGCCACCTTTTCTTTGTACTAGTTACGGAGTCAGAGTTAAACCGAAAGGGATTCAAAGAAAAAGTATGCAAAAGGCAAGCATATGATTTTAAAGAGAAGCGTCCCTTTCGGGGGAAAAGAAAGACTTATCTGGGGTGCGCATGCTGGCTTCAAATGAACATGACATGCTTCTTGGACTGGACGCCTGACCCACACAAGCTTTCCAACTTCTCGTGAACCCATTGATTCGCCTTTCACAACCAGGGGGCATTGCCAGGACTCTTTTAGTGGTGAGATGCCTTCTTTTCGGCCGACAACGCCCTTTGCGGGTTTTCGCCAGTCGACCTCTCTCGTTTCTCTTCTCACCGTCGTCCGATAGTGCTCTTTGCGAGTTTTCACTAAGCGGACTCTCTCGTTTTCATTTTCTCTACTCACCATCGCCTTATGGTGCCCGAAGGTTTTCACCGATAAGACTCTCTCATTTTATTTCTCTCAATTTGAATTGCACCGGACTCCGACAATGATGTTCTTTCACTTCCCTGCCTTTGCAATTGATCGGAAGGACTTGGACAAGGTCTTTGGGTAAAAAGGTTTTTGGGCGGAACTACAACTTTGGAACCGTTTCGGAGGATTCATAGCCAAACCATCATATCATCTGCCCCAGTTTCAGTTTTTGGGGAAATTGGGATTTTTGTTTTGGTGTGACTGAACCTCAGGGAGAGGCTGCCTACGTATCCTTTCGAAATCAAGTCAAACGTAGTTCAGGGAAATAATTTTTGTTTTTGTTTTTGTTTTGTTTTTCTTTTTTTTTTCTCTTTTTTTTTCTTTTCTTTTTTTTTTCTTTTCTTTTTCTTTTCTTTTCTTTTCTTTTCTTTTTCTTTTCTTTTCTTTTTGTATTTTCGGGTTCCAAAGAGGGTAACCAAAGAAGCGTGACCGGCTCAAAGGGTTTATGAAGGATTGATAGTGTTTGGGGTAGCGGAAAAGAAAGCCTTCGTCATCTCAATTACACAAAAGCCATCGCCACAGGAGGTCTAGACATAGTACCTTTTCACTGCATCTACATTGACTGCTGTCTCAGGATCATTCCCTTCGATGTCTCCCAGATACAGTGCTCCTCTTGGCAATATCTTCCGGATTATGTATGGACCCTTCCAATTAAGAACAAGTTTTCCTTTTGCTTCCTGATGATGAGGAAGAATGCGTCTTAACACCAGCTGTCCTATTTCAAGATTCCTGGGCCGCACTTTCTTGTTGTAGAATGGGCCGTTCTTTGTTGGTACAACTGCCCGGATATTCCCTGAGTACAGCACACTCTCTTGTTGTAATGTGCGAACTAATTTTCCTTCAGTTGTTCCAACTCTTTGTTTTATTTCCTCAAGGTTACCTTCTTTGCATTTCGACTTTTGATTCATTATTTCAAAATCTGACAGCGTTTCGGGATCTAGGCATGAAGTCAGCAAGCATGTCATGTTATTTAAAGCTGCATTATTAGAACTAAAGAGAAGAAAATGAAGGAGAAAAATAGCAATATCAGAAAGAAAAATGAACGAAGAAGTTTTGATTTCATTTTTTGGAATTTTGAAGATAACAGGGTTCACATTCTGGAATTTAAAGACAAGAAACTACAGGAAACATCCGAGTTACACCCTGAAATAACTCGGGATGCAGAAAAAGTGGCAGGGCTAGTTTACCGGGACTCCCGCCTGATCGGGAATGGCGTAGCCTTCCAGTTTTGAAGCTTGGCGCTTGGTCCCATGTATAGCACCTCAGCAATGCTAGCCTTCTCCCGGCTGGACCATGTGGGTTTCGTAGAGCATTTTCCTCATTGCCCCACGTATTTCCTCAATTTCTTCAGCCGTGAGAACCTTATCATCTTCCTCTTTACTGTACTTAGGCTTGACAAAAGCTTCATACAAATGTACCACCTCATAATCGGCCATTTTCATTTTTTGAAAGAACACTTCTACTTCCTCAGCACTCACAGGCTTCTTAGGCGGGAAACGCCTTCCGGTGGCATTGTTTACCTCCTCTACATTTGAATACTTCTCAACAGGGGGGTTTTCAAGCAGCTCTCCCAAGATCTCTTTACCCTTGTACGTAACCACCGTCTGATGATAATTCCATAGTACCGCAGCAGGGTTCATCATAGGCTTCTGTGGTACGCGTCCAATAACCATTGGCTCACTCAGCCGAGGTGGTTTGATTGTCCCCCGCACCACATAGGCTTGCTTGGGTACGTACATTTGTGTTCCTTTCAAATCAGCTTTCTTTTCTGGTTCTGTCTTGGTGATCTTGCTTGTCTTCTCTCCTTTATCTTGCTTTGGGGCCACCTCGGGCTTTCTTTCCGCATCAGCGATAGCAATTATAGCTTTTAAGGCTGGATCAAACTCCCTATCTTCATAAATCATCCCGATTACTGGCCCGTTGTTGCGAGCGGGCAGCGGATTATTGGTCACATTTGGGACATCCTCATCCTTCAACACAATTTTCCCTTGCTCTATTAAGTTCTCCACCGCTTGTTTCAGAGTCCAACAGTCATTTGTATGATGGCCCTCTGCCCCTGAATGGTATGCACACCTGACACCAGCTCTGTAGGCAGGCGATGCCGGGTTTTGTCTGTTCTGAGGGACCGGCTGCAGCAGACCCATTTGGACAAGTTTCGGGAATAGACTAGAGTAAGATTCACCAATTGGGGTAAAGTTTGGTCTCCTGGGTGGTTCCCGAGGACGGAAGTTATTCTGTGGAGGTCGAGGATTATAGTGGTTCTGGTAGGGAGGCTGATTTCTTGGGAATGGAGGTTGATTTCTGTTGGCATGTGGCTGCGGCCGGCCGAAGGGTTGAGCGTTCATGACCGCATAAGGTGGAGGGGCATAAGCCATATCGTGATGAGTGTAGTAATGTTGAGGGGTTCTGTCCGAAAACATGGGTCTGGGAGCGTGATGTCTCCTTGCCCCTGAGGCTCTCATAACCGTTTCTTCTTTCTTATTACCTTTGTCCATTCCTCCAAACCTGCCTTGGATGGCTTGGGAGGTTGCTCTGATGGCCGACTGACTCAAACTCCTGCCCATTTTCAAACCATTTTCTACCATTTCCCCGATCTTAATCGCCT
>NC_031998.1:49669527-49697409 GCF_001879085.1 Nicotiana attenuata
CCCAACTTAAACAAACGCGTCGGCCCTCGAGCGTACCCAGAGTGTCCTAGAAGCCCACCAATAGGCTGAATGACCTTACCAAGCATATACCCGGGGGTGATCCCACGTCACCCTATCTCGCATAGGTCCGATAACACAACATAGCTGAAATTTCACAATCCATCTGTGACGACCCGACCCGTCGTCTCATGAGAACCGCTCTGTTTCCCCCATTTCCTGCTTCGTTATGCTTCATTATCAGTGTCTTTTGTGAACGAGTTGAATTGGGTTGACTTTTGGAAGGAAATGAGACACTTAGTCTCTTTAAGGAAGGCTTGTTTTGGAAAAGTCAACTGGATGTTGACCTATGAGTTAGAGGACTCGGATGTGGATTCCGACGATTCGGTTAGCTTCGGGGGATGATTTGTGACTTAGGAGTGTGATCGGAAGTGATTTTGGAGGTCCGGTGTAGAATTAGGCTTGAATTGGCGAAATTAGTATTTTGGCGAATTCCGGTTGATAGGTGAGATTTTGATCCGAGGGTCGGAATGGAATTCCGAGAGTTGCTATAGCTTCGTTAGGTGATTTGGGATGTGTGCGCAAAATTTTAGGTTATTCGGAGGTGATTTGGTTGGGTTTTTTATCAAATGCGTGTTTCGGAAGTTTTAGAAGAACTTAGGCTTGAATCCGATGTAAATTTGGTGTTTTGATGTTAGTTTTGGTATTTTGAGAGTGCAACTAAGTTTGAAAGATCATATGTGACGTGTTAGTATGTTTGTATGTGGTCCCGAGGAGCTCGGGTGAGTTTCGGATAGGTTTGGGCTGCGTTGTGCTCGTTTTTCTTATGCTTCGACGTCGTTTCTTCAAGCATAAATGATATCATATTGAACAAATGAGCTCCGATTATTGTTTGGAATGAAGCATTAGATCCATATCGTAATTACGGACCGGTAGCAAAAAGAATCGTCGAATTTGGACATCGTATGAGGATTTTATGGCCATTTTACCAAGGTTGCCCAGATTTTCAGGTTAATAACGAAATTGCCCCTGACGGCGTATTAAAAACCTGCACTATTTGCAAATCTTAAAACCTACATATCTCCTTCATTATAAGGTCAAATTGAGTGATTCAAAAGCCTAATTTCATTAGAATTTCCCAAGGAATCCATTGGGAGTAGTAAAACGCGTGATTAGTATACCTATAATGAGAAGGTTGAGTTTTCTTCCAATTTTTGAACGGGAAGAAGCTTTTGAGGCGATTTTTTAGAGAGAAAATCAGTGGGTATCACTGAGGTAAGTGATTTGATTATTAAAACTCGTTTATGGGTGATTATAGACCATAATCCCAGCCTTTAATTCGTGAAAAACAGTAGAAAAATAGGATTTTGGGGCCTGAGATTATGAGACCTTTAGGGGTCAATTTGAGGGGTCAAACGGACTCCGATTTTGGTGTTCTTTATATGTACGAAATCTTGAGAAGATGAAGAACACTTTTCTGTAAAAATTTCTGAGTTTCGAGAAGTGGGACCAGGGCTCGGGTTTTGTCAATTTCGGGATTATTGATGTTTTTGGATTATTTTCGATTGGGTATTGATGCTATAGCATAATGTGACGTATTCGTTGTGGTTTTTGTCAGATTCGACGCGCGAGGAGGTCGATTTGAGAGGCAAGGGCATAGCGAGCTAGGATTTTGGCCGGCTTGAGGTTAGTAATAGATGTAAATGCTGTGTTGAGGGTTTGAAACCCCAAATTTGCACATGGTAGTGCTATGTTGAGGTGACTTGCACGCCGGATAACGGGAGTGGGGTAGAGCACTGTCGGGGATCGTGACTTGGTCCATCCCGCTTAATAAAATTACTACCTAATTGATTGAAGCTTAGTGAGATCCTTATAAAAATGGATTAATTGTCATAATTTGGCCTCGTGCCAACTGATTGAATCCTTCAGGGATTGTTTTTACTCGTTTCTTACCATATTTTCAGACAATTGAACTTAGTCCTAGTATTTAGTACTGTATTGCAAACTCAACCACTTTTTCTCAAAACTTGGAACTTAAATAATATTTCTAATGAAGTTTGGGCTGAGTATTTCTATATTATTGTGCCTGAGGGGTTTATATGATTCTGGACTGAGTATGGGATCGGGTTGCGCGCCGCCGCAGTATTATATTGATATTGATATGAGGCTTAGGGCCTAATGGATGCCACGAGATAGCTTGATATTGCGCTTGGGCCGTAAGGGGCCCCTCCCGGAGTCTGCACACCCCCAGTGAGCGCCGTCGACGATAAATAAATGGAGCGGGCTGCACGCCGCAGCGGGTACTAGAGAGTACCGTACTATTTGTTGCATTTCTTAATTGATTGTCATTCATTTACTTATCTGTTGCAGCATCATTGTTTTCATTGGTTTATTGAGTTGATATTATCTGGATTAAACTGCTGTAATTATAGCTTACATTGTGCCTATCCAGGATTTTTTACTCTCAACCCTTATTTATGTTTATTACTCTCTGGGTTGGAAGTACTCACATTACTCCCTACACCTTGTGTGCAGATCTAGGTGCAACCACTGAGGCTGAGTGAGGATTTCTCTGCCGAGCATCATATTTGGGAACATTAAGGTAGCTGCATGACGTCCGCAGTCCTGATCTTCCCATCTAACCTATTTGCTTTATTTCCGCTTTTCTTTAGAGCAATAAGTAGTAGGTTGACACCCGTGTATTAGAGGCTCAGACTTGTGACACCGGATTCTTCGGGATGTGTAGTAGTA
Source organism: Nicotiana attenuata (assembly GCF_001879085.1). Classification (NCBI taxonomy): domain Eukaryota; kingdom Viridiplantae; phylum Streptophyta; class Magnoliopsida; order Solanales; family Solanaceae; genus Nicotiana; species Nicotiana attenuata. Next base: position 49,672,276 of record NC_031998.1, read on the forward strand.
GTATTTCTACTTGGGTTTTCCGCATGTTTTAACTATATTTCTGAGTTTCAGTACTATGAATTTTTATTGAAGGTATGGTCATAAATGAGGCCTTTCAAGTCGCTGCTTTCATTGAGAAGTTACCTCTGCTGTGGAAGGATTTTAAGAACTATCTTAAACACAAACGGAAGGAAATGACATTAGAAGACTTGATTGTTCGTTAGAGGATAGAAGAGGCCAACAAAAATGCTGAAAAGAAGTCACGTGGACACTCGACAATAATGGGGGCAAACATTGTTGAGGAGGCACCACAAAATAAGAAGAGGAAGAAAGCTTCTGGACCAAAGAATTACCCAAGTAAGAAGAAGTTCAAAGGTAATTGCCACAACTGTGGAAAATCTGGGCATAAGGCAGTGGATTGTCGTGCGCCAAAGAATGATAAGAAGAAAAAGAATCAAGCCAACATGGTTGAAGATGAAATGGAAGACTTGTGTGCCATGTTGTCTGAATGCAACTTGGTAGGAAATCCGAAAGAATGGTGGATAGATTCTGGAGCCACCCGCCATGTTTGTGCTAACAAGGAGTTATTTTCTTCTTATGCCCCCGCAGGTCCCGACGAGACAATCTTCATGGGAAATTCATCTACGGCCAAAATTGAAGGAGTTGGCAAGATTGCGTTGAAGATGACGTCGGGAAAAATAGTGACTCTAAACCAAGTCCTCCATGTTCCAGAAATTCGCAAGAATCTTGTGTCTACCTCACTTCTTGTCAAGAATGGATTCAAATGTATTTTTGTTTCTAATAGTGTTGTACTAAGTAAGAACGATTTGTATGTAGGAAAAGGTTACCTAAATGAGGGCCTTTTTAAGCTAAATGTAATAGCAGTTCCTATCAATAAAGTGAATGCTTCTTCTTACTTGCTTGAGTCAAACACTTTATGGCATTCGCGTTTAGGTCACGTAAACATCAAAATATTGCGAAAGATGATAAATCTAAAAGTATTGCCAAAATTTGATTGCAAAAATTCCAAATGTCAAATATGTGTAGAATCAAAGTATGCTAAGCATCCTTATAAGTCCGTTGAAAGGAATTCAAGTCCTTTAGATTTAATTCACACAGATATTTGCGACATGAAGTCAACACTATCTCGCGGTGGGAAAAAGTATTTTATTACTTTTATTGACGATAGCACGAGATACTGCTATGTTTATTTACTTAATAGTAAAGATGAGGCAATTGGTGCTTTCAAGCAATACAAGAGTGAAGTTGAAACGCAACTAAACAAAAAGATCAAAATGATAAGAAGTGATAGGGGTGGCGAATATGAATCTCCTTTTGAAGAAATATGTTTGGAAAATGAAATTATTCACCAAACAACTGCCCCTTACTCTCCACAATCTAATGGAATTGCGGAGAGGAAGAATTGAACGTTGAAGGAGATGATGAATGCATTGCTAATAAGTTCTGGATTACCACAGAACTTGTGGGGGGAAGCTATACTTACAGCTAACCAAATAATCAACCGTGTACCTCATAGTAAAACACAATCCATTCCTTATGAGAAGTGGAAAGGAAGGAAGCCTAGCTTGAAATACTTCAAAGTGTGGGGGTGTTTAACTAAGGTACAAGTTCCTAAACCTAAAAGGATTAAGATAGGTCCAAAAACGGTTGATTGTGTGTTTATTGGATATGTAACCAATAGCAAGGCATATCGTTTTCTGGTTCATAAATCAGAAAATCCTGAGATTCACATTAATACGATAATATAATCAGATAATGCTGAATTCTTTGAAACTATTTTTCCATATGAAAAGGAAAGTGAAGTGACCTGCCAAAAGTCAAAACGACTTCGGGAGGAAATAATAGATGATATGCCTAATGAAGAAAATCCGAGAAGAAGTAAACGTCAAAGGACATCTACTTCATTCGGTCCAGATTTTTTGACTTTTCTGTTAGAAAATGAGCCTCGTACCTTCAAAGAAGCAATGTCTTCCTCAGAGGCACAATATTGGAAAGAAGCTGTCAATAGTAAAATAGAATCCATATTGAGCAACCATACTTGGGAATTGGTTGATCTTCCTCCAGGTAACAAAACGTTGGGTTCTAAATGGATTTTCAAGAAGAAAATGAAAGACGATGGTACTATTGACAAAATACAAGGCAAGACTTGTTGTCAAAGGATTTAGACAACGAGAAGGTCTTGACTATTTTGCACATACTCGCCAGTAACAAGAATTACATCCATTCGGATGCTAATAGCGTTAGCCGCCTTGTATGGTCTTCAAATCCATCAAATGGATGTAAAAACAACCTTCTTAAATGGTGATCTTGAGGAAGAAATTTACATGAACCAACCTGAAGGGTTTGTGGTTCCGGAAAAAGAAAAGAAGGTGTGTAGACTTGTTAAGTCTCTTTATGGACTAAAACAAGCACCCAAACAATGGCATGCGAAATTTGACCAAACAATGTTGTCAAATGGTTTTAAGATTAATGAATGTGATAAATGTGTTTACATTAAGAACGTTCCAAATCATATAGTCATTGTTTGCTTATATGTTGATGATATGCTAATAATGAGCAAAGACATTGCCGACATTCAAGCTACTAAGCGCATGCTTGCTAGTAAGTTTGATATGAAAGACTTAGGAGTTGCCGATGTAATTCTAGGAATTAAAATCCAGAGGACTCCTCAAGGTCTAGCTTTGTCTCAATCACATTACGTGAAAATGGTACTTGAAAAATTCAAACACTTGGAATTTAGAAGTGCAAGAACTCCAATTGACTTAAATCATCATCTCATAAAGAATAAAGGTGAAAGTACGTCTCAATTGGAGTATGCTCGTGTGTTGGGAAGCTTAATGTACATCATGAACTGTACACGACCTGATATAGCTTGTGCGATAAGTAAACTTAGTCGATTCACAAGTAATCCCAACAAACATCACTGGGTAGCAATGAAACGAGTTCTGGGATATTTGGAATATACCCAAGACTACGCTTTGCACTACAATAAATATCCTGCGGTTATCGAAGGATATAGTGATGCAAATTGGATAACCGGCTCAACAGAAACAAAGTCCACAAGTGGATATGTTTTTACTGTTGGTGGAGGAGCAGTATCTTGGAAGTCTTCCAAACAAACGTGCATTGCTCGCTCTACAATGGAATCAGAGTTTATAGCTTTGGATAAAGCCGGTGAAGAAGCTGAATGGCTTCGAAATTTCTTAGAAGACATTCCGTTCTGGCCAAAACCTTTGGCTCCTATTTGCATACATTGCGATAGTGAGGCTGCAATAGGACGGGCAGGGAGCGTTATGTATAACGGAAAGTCTCGTCATATACGACGAAGACATAACACCGTTAGACAACTACTTTCTAGTGGAATTATCACTATTGATTATGTAAGATCAAAGGATAATGCGGCGGATCCGCTTACAAAAGGCTTAACTAGAGAGGGAGTTGAGAAATCATCTAAGGGAATGAGACTATGGCCGAGGACAAGTCAACATGGCGGTAACTCTACCTGGAATTTTGGATGTTCCGAGATCTAGGTTCAAGGAGCTCAAACAAAGTTGTGATTGACCGGTTCAACATTGTCAAAGTAAAATCTTTGGTCCCTTCTCGTGATGAAGACAATGTTCAGTAACAAGGATAGAACTTTACACGTTCTTTAATGATTACCTAAGTTTGATGATGTATTTATCAAATAGTGTCAATCTAAAGGGTTACACGTTTAGGAATCACCTATGTAAGTGTGAAGTGGAAGCCGCTTCAATGAGAATTCTATAAGGCCAATTCTCTACGCACTTATGAAACCATGCGGTGTTCATGGCTAAAACGAACACAACAATGAGAACCAAAAGACGGTTAAGGGTTGGTTGTGAGACATATGGTTGTCTAGGTATACACTAAAGTTCGACGGTTCAAAGATATCAAATCTACCAATTGACCGAGTATATCCGACATATGTTCACTACGGAAAGTTCAAAGGGAAACCTACTTATCCAGATGCAATTAATCCTTACTTGCAAAATCACATAGCTTTCATCTATGATCTTTCTTGATACAACCATTCCCATTCATGTGGGGGATTGTTAGACTTTGAGCCATTGGGCTTTATAGTAGAAGAAGTGTGAATTGGAAATGGAGGGAAATTAAAAATTTGAAGAAGTGAACTTTTGCCTTGCACTTTGTCCCTCATTGGTGAGGGACAACCACATTTGTGTGCTTATATATAGAATCACTTCTTAAAGCTCTTAAAAGGAGTTGAAGAGAATGAACCCTCGCGCCGTCGTCGCTCGCTCGCTCGGCTCGGCTTTGGCTTTGGATTTGGATTTGGCTTTGGCTTTGGATTTGGATTTGGATTTGGATTTTGGATTTGGATTTGTCAAATGATCGATCGATAACCAGAACCTTGCTGAAGGTTCAGAGGGCCTCTCTGGCCGCGGTTCTGCCACGACCGCGGCAGAACCGCGGCAGGCAGGTTCAGAAAGCCTCTCTGACCGCGGTAGAACCGCGGCAGACAGCGTATTCTTCTGAAAAGTCACCTTTTCTAGACACCTCTTCTGATAATTGCCTATAAATTCTGAGGCAAGGCTCCATTTTCTACACACGAAAAACACTCCAGAACTTCTTTCTTTCTGAATATACTGCATTCTAATTCGCAGTCTCTCTCTCTCTCAAATTCGTAAGTGTGATTTTGCTCCGTTCTTTAAGTTCGTTGGTATCCTGCAGTTTGTATTGCCACTGTTGCAGGAAGGTTTATTCTGTTTTATCCTGGGAGGATTTAATCCATTACCTTGGCAACGTGTGAGAGGGTTAAAATTCCTTAAGAACACACAAGCAAATTGTGGACTCGGAATATTTCTTAAACTCTTCTGTTTTTCCAGTTTCTTTTATTTTTCTAACAGTTTTTTCTGAATTTGTGTTTTAACACCTTACAAAATTTTACTTTGAGCCTCACACGCCAAGTCATACTTGTGTGAGACTCTTCAAAGACGGACATTTGTACTAGTGGGTCCTACTTATACCACCATTTATCTCTCTCTCTTTAATTTCACCTTCCTCATCCCAAATAGCCCCTTCTAATTTTTCTTTCTTTTCTCTACCAGAAAATTTTCCTTCACTCCCCACATCAGAACTACCAGACATCACTCTCAATTTTCCTTCCTTAGCCAAACTCGTTTCCTCTCGCTTTTGATTCTTCCCTCACTCTATTTCAGAAAGAGATAAAAACAGTTGATGAAATCACAGAGATTATTTTGCTGTAAATTTGATATTCTTAAGATTCTTCGTCATTATTTGCAAAAGAATGAAAAGCAAAAAACATTTTCACCCTAATTTCGAATCCCTTCACAAACGTTAAACCCATTACCCATAAATTATATTTTTTCCACTGTCAATCCATATTTTATTCCCCAAGAGTTATCCTTTTCTGACACATTTAATGACAATGGAAAATATATAGATCCATAATCTTCTGATTTCTGAAAATAATAAAGTGAACAATCTATTTTTAAAGAAAACTCAAAAAGTGTTGAGAAAATAGAAGAACAATCTCCTGACGAGTTTTGGGCTAATGAAAGAGAGAGTGATGTCTTGGAGTTCNGAAAGGAAAATTAAAAGAAAAATTAGAAGGGGCTGTTTGGGATAAGGGAGACGGATTAAAAGGGAGAGGAAAATGGTGGAAGAAGTGGGACCCATTAGTCCAAATGTCCAGTTTTGAAGAGTCTCACACAAATCTGACATGGCATGTGAGACTCAAAGTAAAATTTCTCGGCTATTAGTAGATGAGTTAATGAGCAAGAACAAGTTAAGGTATGCATTAAAAAGTTAGATAACAATGTGCATGAATGTGAGAAATATGATACACATGCAAATAAATATACATGATCCCACTTCTTCAGTGTATGTGGGTCGATCACGTACTGCTCCAATTAATATCGCTGTTCAATTGATAATGCATCCTTTTTTTTTTAATCATTCGGTCTTAAATTTACCGGTCTAACTAATTTATATTCGCGCCACATTGAAGAGTTTTAGTGCACCTTATCAGCTTTAAATAATTACATTAATCATTTACACACACACACACACACACACACACATATATATATATATATATATAATATTTGTTATTAAAATATAATACAGTCAAGCCTCTCTATAACAATGTCGTTTTTTTTCAATATTTTTTGGCTGCTATAGCAAAGTGATGTTATAAAGAATATATACTATAGCATAACATGAAAAAACGGTTCCAAAGAAAACTTGATTGTTATAGTGAAGTTATGTTATAGAAAGGTGTGACTGTACTCTCTTTTTACCCCATTAAACCAACAGCTAAAATCTTATAAATGGTCGTATCCAAGAAAAAAGACGTTCATACATTTCTTGTTTTACTATGATATATATTCAAATTTTCAATTTAAATATGTAGATGATAGTTAAAAGTGACAACCATCAAAGTTTGTGATTTATTTTAGACACATTCAGAAGATGTACAATGCACGTTTCAAAATCGCAGTCTACCAACCCCCAAAATTAATTTAAAAAAAAAGAATATAATGGAATGGTATTATTCACCACCTTTCTTTAATCGGTCAAACGTAATCGTTGTAACACTTTCTAATGTGCTTAAAATCTCTATTGGTTTCAAATTTATATCTTAAAAGTCAAGCCATAAACTTATTTATGACATATTTTATATTCTTCTAACAAGTGAGTGCAACAATTATGGAGAAACTATCAGGATTATTTTAGGTTATATGTATGTAACAAATGTTTCTAATAGCCTATTTGGCCAAGCGAACCAGTCAGTCCGTCTGGTAATTAATTATATAGTCAAGGAGGGCTATTTCGTCTTTTTCCAATTTATCTACTATAACAGCATTTGAAGCCTAACATTTTTGCAAGTTGTGAATTCTTTCATATCTCATGTATCAAGAAAGAGATTACAAAGAAGTACCTTTAAAAACCTTTGGTTTATATTCCAAGTTCAAAGTATCTGAGAACCAAAATGTCAATAATTTTGGTTAACTGTTTACACGTTTGCTTCCTAAGTTTCCTTCTAGTTTCTTCTTATTTCTTTCAATAATATGAGGTTATACAGCTATCGTAGTATTATTTATCCAACAAACACTAACCCAAGAAAATTTAAAGTTATAAAAGAAAAATGTGCTAGTTGCTATATCAATAGGGCATAAACAAAAGAATATACTGTGTTTGCTCTTTTAACTTTTCGAAGAGGTCCATATAACCTCTTAAACTAAATTAAATCTCTTCATGTCCCTAAAAAAATATTATTTTAATATTGCACAATTTTTAAGTGCATTTCTTTTATGCTATCACTTTGTTCCATTGGTCACTCGAACCCTCAACCTCAATGTTAGAGGTGAAATTTCAACTCGAGCAATTATATATTTTTTATGCCTCATCGCTAAAAAGTTACATTTACATAAAAGAAATGGTTCACCATAATCCTTTAATATTTTACGTACAAGAAAGTGCAATAATTTGCGTTAACCTTTACAAGAAGACACAACAACAACAACCCAGTAATAATTCTACTAGTGGGGTCTGGGGAGGGTAGAGTGTACGCAGACCTTACCCCTACCCATGAGGGTAGAGAGGCTGTTTCCAGGAGACCCTCGGCTCAAAAATAAAAATTCTGTAACAACAACAGAAAACATGCATATAAGATCAACATCGTAAGTGAGAAGAAGAATGTTACCTATATATACTAAGCTACCAAAAAAGGTTACGGTACATAGAATACTCAAAACAAATTAATCTGATTTAAGCTTTAATTATATCTTGAGGCTCTTGTTAGTGCACGTGTTAGTACATAATTACATCTAAATCTGTCGTTAGTAGGTTGATCACGTTTTAACTCTATTTAAGTATGAATGGAACTCTTGATTTATTAATCAACCCCACAAAAATACAGTGTTGAAAAAGTAGTATGGTTGAAAAGTCAAGATTGGTTGGAGATAGATGTTAAATTCTTTACGAAACTTGATCTTTATGAGACGCATGTAGTTATGATATCCTAATCCGTAGGGAAAGTAAATTAAACGTTTGATAAAGAAGCCTTCAATAGAAAATATAGTTAATTAATATGTTCTTCTCTTTTGTTACCCACCCGGTATCTTGTGACTACGCACATTGGGACCCTCAATATTCTGAATTCGTGCTGCGTAAAGCTCCTTAAAAGGGAAAATACTCTCAATCAAGATTATTTTTTATTTTAAGGCTCGAACACGAGACATCTGGTTAAGAGTGGAGAGATCTCATCCGTCCTACCACAACCATCGGTGGTTAATATGTTCAAAATTTTGTGTAGTTTAACCAAGAGGGATACTAGAGATATGGTAGGCTACAATTATAAGTAATGTCAAATTAAGAAGGAGAGCTCGAAAGCTAATTACATTGTCTATTTTTTTTCTTCATAATATTAATTTCGCCTGTTAAGATTGGCTAAGCAATAATATATTTATATACACATTATTAGTCTGTTAATTATAGTTAGTTAGTTAGGTTGAAGTTAGTTAGCTGTAGCCAGCTGTTAAGTTAGGCATATTTCTTCTTACACATGTATATAATGTAGAAATTACAGAGAATGAAATCACTTTTACATTTTTCACATTCACTCTCAAATTCTAGAATGTTCTCTTCAGCTAACTACTAGTAGCTTCAGCTCGATTCTTCTCTCCAATGGAGATCACACCTCACAGATCCTAAGTTTTGACATGGTATCAGAGCTTCAGCTCTGTTTTCTGCGTTAGTTTTTCATTCAATCTTCATTCAATTTCACTATTTCAATCGATTTCACTGACTCAATCGAATCTAGGGTTTTCTAAAATCTAGAAATCAATTTCTCTCATTTTGCGATAATGTGATTTGTTATTCTTCCGGTAGAGTGTAACTACAAGAAAGTGTGGAATTTGCATCAAATTTTTTTGTTGCCGTATATCGAATAGTGTTGCAAAAAGTATTTTTGGCAACAACAGAAAAGTTGTTGCATTAAATGTTGATGGAAAAAATTTTTGCAACACAAAAGGTGTCGTTGCTAGAAGTTGACTTAATGCAACAAGAAATGTTGTTGCCATAACTTATATTTTAGTTACACAATGGTGGCTTATAAAAATATTTAGCAACAAAAATTATTGTTGTGATAAATTATTATTAAGTTCACAACAATATTACTTGTGGCAAATAAATTAGTGAAAGGGTGGTTAATAATCTGATATAAAGGCTTTTAGCAACAAGTATTGTTGTGGGCAAAAACCATTTTTTGCAAACAATATTATATTTTCTGTTACACAGGTATACAATTCACATTTTCTTTTAAAATATCACAAGTGTATATATAAATTAATATATGATATATATTTGCAAAGGTCAATACAATTGATGCACTAAGTATTTACGTACTTTCAAAAACTAAATACTACTAAAACACATATTTTTACTTATAAAAAAAATAAGAACATCTACAAGGTCATAACTTCTAACCTAATAATACCCCAAAAAGCAAATCTTCTTCCAGTAGCTTGAGGGTTAGATGAACCATATTGTCAGCTACTGTAACGATCCGACCGGTCGTTTTGAGCATTTGCATTTCGCTCGGTGGTTTGAGGGCATGAGTAGCTCCGTATGATGTATTATGACTTATGTGAATCGTCGGTTTTGGTTTTTAGGTTATTCAGAATTAATTTGGAAGAATGATTCTCAACTAGGATGCTTTAAATTGGAAGAGTTGACCAAGTTTGACTTTTTAGTATTTGACCTCGGATTGGAGTTTTGGTAGTTCCGTTAGCTTCATTGGGTGATTTTGGACTTATGAGCGCATCCGAATTGTGATTGGAGGTCCGTAGTTGAATTTTGCTTGAAATGGCAAAAAGTTGGATTTTTGGAAAATTTGACCGGGAGTGGACTTTTTGATAGCGGATTCGGATTGTGGTTCCGGGAATTAGAATAGCTTCGTTATATCATTTGGCACTTGTGTGCAAAATTTGGGTTCATTCCGGGTTGGTTTGCTATGTTTCAGCACGAGTTATGGAAGTTGAAAAAGTTCAAAGTTCATAAGCTCGATTCGAGGTGTGATTCGTCGTTTCGATATTGTTATGCGTGATTTAAGGCCTTGGGTAGGTCCGTGTTATGTTAAGGGACTTGTTGGTATGTTTGGACGGGGTCCCGAGGGGCTCGGCTGAATTTCGAATAGGTTTGAGTTGTATTGCACTCATTTTTCTTATATTTCGATGTCGTTTCTTCAAGCGTAAATGGTACCATATTAAACAAATCAGCTCCGATTTCTAATTTGATTGAATCATTAGATCCGTATCGTAATTACAGATCCATAGCAAAAAGAATCGTCGAATTTGGACGTCGTATGAGGATTTTATGTTCATTTCACCAAGAATTGGGTTGCCAAATTTTTTTCAAATTAATTACGAAATTGCCACTAACTTCGTTTTTAAAAATCTGCACTATTTCCAAATATTGAAACCAACATATCTCCTTCATTATAAGGTCAAATGGAATGATTCAAAAGCCTATGTTGAATGAAATTTCACAACGAATCCATTGGAGCCATCAAAAGTAAGTTTTGGGATCATTTGGCACGTAAAATGAAGCAGAACAGCTGGGCAAAAATACTTAATATCGAAGGTTTGTTCATTTGGTCATATTTTGAGTTGGGGAGCTTGGATTTGGACAATTTCTGGAGGAGTTTCACCATATGGAATGGGGTAAGTGCTCTATACTCAATTTTGGTTATATTTCATAAATCCATCTTCGTTTTAGGCATTTGATTGATGATTTCAAAGTGAAATTTGGGGATTTTTCTAAAATTTCATAAAGTGAATTTTTGAGTTTTGAACATCGATTCAGAGTCGGATTGGAGTTAAACTAGTATGGTTGGACTCGTAATTGAATGTGTTATCGGATTTTGTGAGTTTTGTCAGGTTCTGAAACGCAGGCCCGGGTTTGACTTTGTGGTCGATTTTAGGATTTTGATTAAAGATTCGACCTTTATCGATTAAGTTTGTTTCCTTTAGCATTATTTGATGTATTTGAGTTGCTTTTGGATAGTCTCAAGCTGTTCGGAGGTCGTTACGCGCGGGATGGCATTTTTGGAGCATCTTTTGGCTTGCTGGTTATTGGATTTGGCTTGTTCCAGGTAAGTAACACTTCTAAACTTGGTGCCGAGGGTATGAAAGCCCGAATTACGTGTTATGTGTTTTGGTGTTGAGGTGACGCACATGCTAGGTGTTGGGCGTGTGGGCCTACACCGTGTGAATCGTGACTCCATTATTTCTGTGGTACTGTGCAGTTACCTGATCTTATCTGTAACCATGAAATCTCTACGTGCTAGAGCTATTGAGCTGCGATCCATGTTAGAAACCATGTCTAGACTACATGCTTATTCTGTTGGGACCCACCGAGGTTGTATTGTTGTTGAATTATTTGTTGAAATTTCAATTTCATACTCAGTCATGTTCATTAATTTCATATCATATCTAAATCTTTGTTGCTATTTATTGACACATCATATCATCATTTTGGGATAGTTTCATGGCATTATGAGCCCGAGAGACTAGAGAGATTGATGACTAAGTGAGGCCGAGGGCCTGAGATGTGAGTGATATATGTATATATGTGGATCGGGTTGCACACCGCAATGAGCCTTATGACTGTATATATGTGGATCGGGTTGTACGCCGCAACTAGTACCATTGATTTATGCCATGATTGGCTTGATATAGCGCTTGGGCTGAAGGAGCCCCTCCGGAGTCTGCATACACCCCCAGTAAGTGCAGTTGATTTATATTGAGGGATGGATCTTTCCTGGACATGGATCTTGTCCGAAGCATTTATATTTGGGGATGGATCTTCCCCACACTGCATTAGCCTTATACAACACTGAGTGACTGACTGTCAGTTGCTATGTATATATTTGGGATGGATCTTTCTTGGGATGGATTGGCCATATATAGTACTGACTGACTGAGCATGTTGAGTGATTGAGCATGATGAGTGGAAAGTGTGAGACAGAGAGATTGGGTACTCCGAGAGTGTGAGTACATGAGTTCACCTCTGAGATATATTGCATTGACATGCACATATGACATACAGGCATATAGATGTATTTTTCTCATGTTGTAAGCTATGACGTCATTCATGACTTCTCACACATATTGACATATAGACATAGAGATGTATTTTACTCTTGCTATCTGGAAAAAAGAAACATCTTACTTATTATTGAAAGGATTTTTGGGAGAAATCACAGTTTTCAAACTTACTCATATTTTTAGCGATTTCAGTAAAATATTTGGGTTTTCACTGATATACTTGAAAAACAGGCCAATTTTCTTGAACTGTGAACGAGCTGAGCATTTTATCTCTGAGTTACTTCTTTACTTACTTTCATTATGTTGTTATGAACTGTTGTTGGCTATTGGTGTTGGACTCCGACCTTGGTTCCAGCACACTACTTTCAACCTAAGGTTAAGGTTGTTACTTATTGAGTACATGGGTTCGGTTGTACTCATACTACACTTCTACACCTTGCGTTCTGATGTTGGATGCTGATGTTGCTGTGATCGACGGGAGCTGGAATTGAAGACGTACCTACGTTCCGATTGTAGCTGCCTCTTGTTCATGGTAGCCTTAGATTTATAAAGATCTATTTATATACATTTCGAACAGATGATGTATTTGTTTCTTACCAGCTTTGTAAATTCTAATCTTAGAAGCTCATGATTTGTACTACCAGTCCTTGAGAAATGTACAGGATTTAGATATTTTATTTTACTTAATTGTCTTATTAAATTACATTAAAATTGGATAGTTGTTAATTGGCTTACCTAGCGGGTTGGGTTAGGTGCCATCACGACTAGTTGGGTTTTGGGTCGTGACAAGTTGGTATCAGAGCTCTAGGTTCATAGGTTCTACAAGTCATGAGCAAGTGTCTAGTAGAGTCTTGCGGATCGGTATGATGACGTTCATACCTATCTTCGAGAGGCTACAGGACATTTAGGATATACTTCCTATCTTTCTTTCCTTATCGTGTGTCATTGATTCAGCTCGAAGCGCAACTTTTTGAATTCCTACCACGCATTCGTATGCGCACATGAGCGCTCGATATCAGCTGTGCATCGACGACTTGTGATTCCATGGATGAGGTGCGAGATATGATTTCGGTGTGCTGATGATGGGTCAGTTTGGAGGACTTGGGGCCGGGTTTCGACTGTAGCTTGAGCATGGGGATTTTGGTTGTGTGAACACGTGCTTTTGGACTTATATGTCCGGCGGTGTCCCTATTAGTGGAATTTGTGATTGGATGACTATGTGATGAGTATGATGTGACTGCGAGATGTGTTCAGATTGTTCGAATGTGAAGAACAGAGTTTGCTTGAGATGTAGAAAGGACTATTGGGTGCTTGATTTCCATCTTGATTTGACGTATAGTCTCGAGTTATGAGTACATTGGAGGATCTTTCATGTTATTTAACTGTGGAACGAATTAGGTTCTCATGCCTTGTTGGTGAGTTCAGACTCAGGAAGATTAAGTTATTGCGTATTAGTTGTGCTGTGAAAGGGTATCAAGAGATGTCAGTTTGAAGCTAAGCAGATGGGTTATAACCTGCGAGGTAATCTATGGATGTGTGATTTTTATGATGTTGTGACGAGGCTTTCTTTTCTACCACTGGGTTATATTCGTGCGATTTGAGTTTGATTGGTTGTAATAGTTGACCTGACCGTCACAAGGATGAATGCGAGCTTAGCAGATAATTTGAGGTATTATATGATTTCTGTTACATGAGCTTATGAAGGATTTAGTTGAATTTCAGTGCGGGTCTATGGCAGTGATAGAGTATGGGCATTGTGAGTTATTGTGTGTTTTGATCTATGGCTTTGAGCCAAGTGAGGGAGCCGACTATCGACAATTTGATGGCATGGTTATGTGTTGTATCAGTTTTAGTCTGAGGCATACTTGTGGATTGGTTATGGCTTGTAAATGTTGGTTTTGATGATGAATTAAGCAAGGAAATTCTAGATAGGGATTATGTTACACTTTAAGGGTATATGGGAATCATGGGATGATTGAGTTGTTATTCGGGAAGGAAGATATAGAGCGCATGGAGTAGGAATTTGTTTGGTTGCATTAAGGTGGGGTTACTTCCTTGGGTGTTGGTGTGCTAATGGGGCACAGGTCGTTCGGTCAGCTGGGTTGGTTTAATTGAGATTTGAGCGGAGTGGAAGACTCTCGAGAATGGCTCTAATGGATGCAAGATCTAAATGTAGCAATTGGGAACTTTCTGGATTTGTATGTGGCTAGAAACTGAGATTTTCATTGGAGGGTGTCGAGACTCGCGGTATTTCTATATCATTATAGATTCTACGTTTTCGTATCAGGAAGGGGAAGGAACCGACTTTAGATTCACGAAAGGTCTCTCCAGAGTGGATATCTCAGTTGTGGTACTTTTGGGATGCTTACGAGGGAATTCAGTGGCTTATGAGCCTTAGGACGGTATGGTTCTATTCTAGAGTTTGTGGGGAAAGTTTTGGTTAAGGATCGTAGTGTTCTAGCAAGGAGAAGTATCAATTTGAGATAGCTTGATAGTAGGTTGGATCAGCACAGTAATGGATACAATCGGTTCTTTGGGTACTTATGATGTGGCGAGTCACTACAGGTGTTTCGTGGTAATGCTCTTGGGTTTTGGTGACCTGTGTGGCTTGATTGAGTTAGAAGGATTCGGTTCTGATAGTTTGGTTATGTGCAAGTGGATTCCAAAGAGTTCTCAATGGTTTTTACCACGGTTCGATGTGTATATTTCCTACTGGTGTGTGGAACATGTTTATGTTGCGTATTGGATTTTCTCCTGGATGAGATCAAATGGAAGGTTCCTGGCTAATTGAATATATATATATATATATATATATATATATATATATATATATATATATATATTCTACTTGCAACTCAGAGTTGATTTTGAGATTTTTGTATTTTTCATATGATGGCATAATAGGTGTGGTATGTTGTGTAGGATTAAGATTTACATGTGCAAGGTCACGATTCGGTTTTGAAAGGAAGGTCCTGAATTCTTAGGCAGCATAGACGGTTTCAGATGACTAGGTGAATGATATTACTATTGGTATTGCTTGAGTAGAGTGTACATTTCAGAAGGCGCACTGTGTTTTGATTTATGGATACTTCATTAGTATTGCGGCACTCTCCTGGTTGATCGACTGCTCATATTCAAATTTTGCTACGTGGCACGGAAGAATTATAGAAGTATTCCTCGTAGGATGATTGTGCATGAGAGATGTGTTAGACATTCGAGCGGTGGAGTTGGGATCAGACATGGTGATTCGTGTGTTCTATGGATTTAGAGACTGGGAGTTCATAGGAGCAGATTGTTTCATGGTTATGGACTGTGAAGTCGTGGCTGAAGTTAGCCAGATGATAGTATGTGTTATGATTCAGTCATTGTGTACTTTCGGCGGGTTATTTATCTATTTGTGGGTGACTAGAGTTGATTTGGAGGTCCATTGGTAGGCCCAATTAGGATTTGTATTCTACATCGAGTCGGATTGGTTGGCTCTAGACTACTATTGTTGAGGGATGTGCCATTCGATTATTGTTGAGCTTATTCGTGTTCTGAAATGATCTGTGAGTTACTCTTCTATGCTACGAGGAGTTGTGATTCGTTGGTTATATGCACACATGGTGCGGTTCTATTGGGATCTTATTGTGGATTTGAGCGAGATGAGTAACTGGGTATTGCATGATTGATGGCGTATTGGTTATGTTCTTTCAGGTTTTGTGTGGCATTGTGTCACTTGCTTCTCCGTGATTATGGTAATGCACTTTGGGTACTTGATGTCGATTTTTGCATGGTTATTGATTTTGAGCAGGGTGGCTCGAGGCATATAATATGGATCAACGTTTGGATAGGGTCACGCATTGCAGCGGAGTTATGTTGAGGTATGAACCTTTGTGTTAGAATAGTGTGATTGTTCTACGGTGTGTGATGGATTTACATCATTTCGTTGTGGTGGTACTTGTTAATCTTGCGGGGCAGTTCTCTCGTTTGAGTCATTTTCCATAACCGAGTGCATTGGAATGTTGTTTATTGGTGCACAAATTGCATGGGTTGTGGCTTTAGATTGTAGTGATGTGATATGCCACTAGAGGGATCGTGTTGGATGAGATGAGGTCATTGGAACTAGAATGGATACTATCGGATTTGATTACAACATGTTTGGAAGGATAATATCGAAAGTCGGGTTAGAATTGACTATAGTTCTTGTTAAAGGAGAGGGAGTTCCATGACTAGTTGATCAGATGGATGGTTATGAGTTCTGCGTGTTTCTTACATCATTGGCAGTGTACGAAGGTTTAGAATGAGGTTCTGGTTGATATGAGGTTTATTACCGGTATTGGGCTGTTTTGAGCATCTACTGTGATTAGAAATCATTGTTATGAGTAATCGAGTTATGTGATATATCATGTGATTATATCTTGGTTTGTGATTACGGCTTGATACAGCTTGTTCAGGCTTATACAGTGTGTTGATGCGAGATTCTAATCTTATAAAAATTTTGGATGTTGGAAATTGGATTCTAAGGCTTATGGGCTAAGGTTGAAGTAATGATCTTCACTTATGTTGTGTTGTCAGGCCTATATGGAATAGAGTGACATGGGATCACCCCCGAGTATGTGCATGGTAAGGTTACACGGCGGTTTGGCGGCTTTGGAACAATTCTAGGCACGTTCGAGGACGAACGTCTGTTTAAGTTGGGGAGGATGTAAGGACCCGACCGACCGTTTTGAGCATTTGCACTTCGTTCTGGTGGTTTGAGGGCATAAGTAGCTCCGTATGATATATTATGACTTATATGAGTCGTCGGTTTTGGTTTTCAGGTTATTCGAAATTGATTTGGAAGAATGATTCTCAACTAGGAAGCTTTAAATTGGAAGAGTTGACCAAGTTTTACTTTTTAGTATTTGACCTCGGATTGGAGTTTTCATGGCTCCATTAGCTCCGTTGGGTCATTTTGGACGAAGGAGCGCATCTGGATTGTGATTTCGAGGCCCGTAGTTGAATTTTGCCTGAAATGGCAAAAAGTTGGATTTTTGGAAAGTTTGATTGGGAGTGCACTTTTTGATAGCGGATTCAGATTGTGGTTCCGGGAATTGGAATAGCTTTGTTATGTCATTTGGCACTTGTGTGCAAAATTTGGGTTTATTCCGGGTTGGTTTCCTATGTTTCGGCACGAGTTATGGAAGTTGAAAAAGTTCAAAGTTCATTAAGCTCGATTCGAGGTGTGATTCGTCGTTTCGATGTTGTTATGCGTGATTTGAGGCCTCGAGTAGGTCCTTGTTATATTATGGGACTTGTTGGTAGGTTTGGACGGGGTCCTGAGGGGCTCGAGTGAGTTTCGGATAGGTTTGAGTTGTGTTGCGCTCGTTTTTCTTATGTTTCGACGTCGTTTCTTCAAGCATAAATGGCACCACATTGAACAAATGAGCTCCGATTTCTGTTTTGATTGAATCATTAGATTTGTATCATAATTACGGATCCAAATAAAAAAATCATCGAATTTGGATATCGTATGAGGATTTTATGGCCATTTTACTAAGAATTTGGTCGCTAGTTTTTTTCAGATTAATTACGAAATTGTCACTGACTTCGTATTTAAAGATCTGCACCATTTCCAATTATTGAAACTAACATCTCCTTCATTATAAGGTCAAATTGAGTGATTCAAAGCCTATCTTGAATGAAATTTCACAACGAATATATTGGAGGCATCAAAAGTAAGTTTTGGGATCATTTGGCACGTAAAATGAAGTAGAACAGCTGGGCAAAAATACTTAATATCGAAGGTTTGTTCATTTGGTCATATTTTGAGTTGGGGAGCTTGGATTTGGACAATTTTTGGAGGCGATCTTCACCGTATGGTTTGGGGTAAGTGTTCTATACTCGATTTTGGTTATATTTCATGAATCCATTTTCGTTTTTGGCATTTGATTGATGATTTCAAAGTGAAATTCGGGGATTTTGTTTAAAATTTCATAAAGTGAAATTTTGAGTTTTGAACATCGCTTCGGAGTCGGATTTGAGTGAAACTAGTATGGTTGGACTCGTAATTGAATATGTTATCGGATTTTGTAAGTTTTGTCGGGTTCCGAGGTGCAGCCCCAGGTTTGACTTTTTGGTCGATTGTGGAATTTAGATTAAAGATTCGGCCTTTATCGATTGAGTTGGTTTTCTTTAGCATTATTTGATATATTTGAGTTGCTTTTGGCTAGTTTCGAGCCGTTCGGAGGTTGTTACGTGCGGGATGGCATTTTTGGAGCATCTTTTGGCTGGCTGGTTATTGGATTTGGCTTGTTCGAGGTAAGGAACACTTTTTAACTTGGTGCTGAGGGTATGAAACCCCGAATTACGTGTTGTGTGTTTAGGTGTTAGGTGACACACATGCTTGGTGACGGGCGTACACCCTGTGAATCGTGACTCCGTTATTTCTGTGGTATTGTGTAGTTACCTGATCTTATCTGTAACCATGAAATCTCTACGTACTAGAGCTATTGAGCTGTGATCCATTTTAGAAACCATGTCTAGGATACATGCTTATTTTGTTGGGACCCACCGAGGTCGTATTGCTGTTGAATTATTTGTTGAAATTGCAATTTCATACCCAATCATGTTCATTCATTTTATATCATATCTCAGTCTCTGTTGCTATTTATTGACACATCATATCATCATTTTGTGCTAGTTTCATGGCATTGTGAGCTCGAGAGAATAGAGAGATTGATGACTAAGTGAGGACGGGGGCCTGAGCTGTGAGTGATATATGTATATATGTGGATCGGGTTGCATGCCGCAACGAGCCTTATGGATGTATATATGTGGATCGGGTTGCACGCCGCAACGAGTATCATTGATTTATGCCATGATTGGCTTGATATAGCACTTGGGCTGAAGAAACTCCTCCGGAGTCTTACAACACCCCTGTAAGCGCGAATGATTTATACTGAGGGATGGATCTTCCCTGGACATGGATCTTGTCTGAACCATTTATATTTGGGGATAGCTCTTCCCTAGGCTACATTTGCCTTATACAGTACTGAGTGATTGACTGTCAATTGCTATGTATATATTCGGGATGGATCTTCCCTGGGCTGGATTAGCCATATACAGTACTAAGTGATTGAGCATGTTGAGTGATTGATCATGATGAGTGGAAAGTGTGAGACAGAGAGATTGGGTACTCTGAGAGTGTGAGTACATGAGTTCATCTCTGAGATACATTGCATTGACATGCACACATGACATACATGCATAAAGATGCATTTTCCTCATGCTGTACGGTATCATGTCATTCATGACATCTCACACATATTGACATATAGACATAGAGATGTATTTTACTCTTGCTATCTGGAAAAAGGAAATATCTTACTTATTATTGAAAGGATTTTTGGGAGAAATCACAGTTTTCAAACATACTCATATTTTTAGCGATTTCGGTAAAAGATTTGAATTTTCACTGATATACTTGAAAAACAGGCCTATTTTCTGGAACTGTGAACGAGCTGAGCATTTTATCTCTGAGTTACTTCTTTACTTACTTTCATTATGTTGTTATGAACTGTTGTTGGCTATTGGTGTTGGACTCCGACCTTGGTTCCATCGCACTACTTTCAACCTAAGGTTAAGTTTGTTACTTATTGAGTACATGGGGTCGGTTGTACTCATACTACACTTCTGCACCTTGCGTGCAGATGTTGGATGCTGATGTTGCTGTGATCGACGGGAGCTGGAATTGAAGACGTACCTGCGTTCCGGTTGTAGCTGCCGCTTGTTCATGATAGCCTTAGATTTATAAAAATCTGTTTATATACATTTCGAACAAATGATGTATTTATTTCATACCAGCTTTGTCTTACCAAATCACACTAGATCGGCCTTCTTTTTTTTCTTTTACTTTTTTCTCTCCAAAGTATAAGATACTCTCTGTATATGACTTTATCTACAATCTTTTAATGTCCCAAGATCAAGTACCTTTTCTTTTGAACATAGATGACTGAGAACAATAAATTGCCACTGAAAACTATAACGCAAACATGACATTGAACAATATCAACCAAGGAATTTACTTTTACAAGAGCTAGATAAAGTTTTCTTACCGTGATGTCATCCATAAGTCTTGAACGACTTGTCTCATTTGAACCAATTAAATAAGATATAATGTTGAGAATTTAAGCAGAAACTCCATTCTGTTAAACATAGCAAAATTACATAACTTAATTTGTCGTACAAATCATTAAAGATGAATGATATGGGAACGAGTCAGAAACAGAATAGTGAGAGCGACAAAAGTAATTTATTAGCCCAGGCATGCCTGTTGTGTTATTTGATGGATCATATGGTAAGTATATGATTTATTCTCGTTAAAGAACAGAGTAAGTCCTCTCTTGGTTTTACCATAACTATAGTAAAGTTTTGTTTTCTTCCAGAAGCTTCATAGGCGAACTCTTCAGAAGTCCTGGCAAGTGTACTATAGGAAAACAATCTAAAAGAATACATAATCGAATAAAAATTGTAAACACATATAAAAAAACCTGAATATTAATATTTAACAAAAATAATGAATTTTACTTACTTGAGAATGATGCAAGACGAAGATCAGGACTTAGAAGATGAAGAGGAGGAACCTATGTTTGTCCTTACAGCTGAATGGAGGGATTTCTTTGCTAAATCTGAAGCTAAAAGGAGACTAGCAAAAAAGCAATCTAAGAAGAAAGCGAAGAGTAAGATCGTCGATGGGAACACACCAGCACTAGCGCCTGATTGTAAAGTGAAGATTGAATCTGTTATATGTCCTGAGGTCAAGTTCGAGAATGAGTAATGAAAAAGTCCTTCCATTATGATGCACATTAGATACAAGTGGGATAAGCCTTTTTGTAGTTTTAGTGTAAATGTCAAGATATTTTGATTCTAAATCTCAAGAAATGCGTCTTGCCTTGAGAAAATATTTAATTTTAACTATCACCTGGAGAGGCAGCCCGAAATTGATGTAATATGCATTTCTCAGTTATTATCATCCTTGTAATTGTTGCAAAAAAATATGCTTATTCTAATTCATTTTTTAATATGGTTTATTCCCGTTAAACATAGTAAAACTACATAACTTAATTTTAGTATTTTTTGTTTTCTTGTGTTTAGAGTAGTGCTAGCAACGTGGACGGGGCTCAAATATTTCCACATTTTTATTGTGGTGTAGTTTGACAGAAATGTTCTTAGGATAAAAAGTAAGCAATTGAAATACCTCAGTACTTCGCATATGGGATGCTAATGCCATCATGCCCTCTTTTAATAATATTTGGCCAACCACCATGGCTTCTCGATTTTTCTGCTCCTCCTCAAGCTGTTTCTGTACTTCTTTTAGCTGGCATTCTACATTCTCTCGTTTACGACGTTCTTCTTCTGCCTCTTTTATTGTGCTTACAGTTTCTCTTGAATTCCGTTCATGGATCTCCTACTTGTTGACTTAACTCTCGATCCTGGACAACAACAATAACTTGACATTTCTCCAACAACTTTCACAAATGCAACATTAACAATGGGGTCCAAATCGGTATCCTCTTTAAGTTTTTGAATTTGTTCAGCAATATATTCTTTCACCTTATCCTACGAAAAAATTTATATAGATTTTAACTTTCAATATTTAATTCTATTGACTCATATTCTAGGAAAAAAAGATAAGAGTTTCTCATGTACATTTAATTCAGCAGAGACATCATTAATCCAATGTTCATTCTTCATGTGAGTCAATTTCCAAAGTTTCTGCAAGTTCGGCTTTTCTAGTGGTTATATTTCTCTACCAAAATAAATCTAATTATGTTATTAAATGAAGAATAACCAAAACTCATCAAAATAAAGACATATGTTACCTGTTCAAAAGATATTGCCTGGAAGGATTTTCTGCCGCAAATATGATTCATTTCTTGATTTGCCTTATTGGTTTTGTTTCGCTCACTCATTCTCTACATTGAGTTTGAATACATAAATGTTTTTTTTGATGAATTATAAGAAACAGAATAAGAAAATAAATTAGATACAAAGTTAAATCCACTTATTTTTGGCGTATTCCTAATTAATTACCTTAAAAGTATCAGAATCGAAAAATTCAACCAAGAATTTCTATTCAGCTTCATTAATATCGGCTGGCATGTTCTGCAAGCGTTCCTCCTTTGTAGCATATTTTTTGAAATGATCATGGAGCCTACTACGACGATATCTATACAAATTATTAGTTATTTTAAGGATAGTGTCCCGATTGTGTTGTGTATCCAGAAGTTGGAAGATGTCCTGAATTCAAAACAAACTTAAGTGAATTTACTTAAAATAGAATTTCTATTGTCTACCAAAGAACTAAGGAATGGTTCAGAGTTAGCTGCTCTAAACTTGGTTTATCAGTGTACTTTATCTGTATATTTACATTGTTGTTCTTGTGAAGTAATCTGGAATTAAGAGTTTGTGTATTGGACCAACAAGAAAATTTCTAAGGGAATAGAGTGAATTACCACCATATGAGCAACAATTCTATCTTTTTCCACATCAGAAACTTCCTTCCAATTCTTGACATCATACCTAGCATTATGCATTACTTTGACAGAGAGGTCCGTAACAAAATTATTAGCTCCAGGACCTACTGCTACAGTTCGATTTGGCGGAATAATTACCTTCAATTTTTCATTGTCACTATCTTTGCGTTTCTTTTGGATTGAAAGCCCTGTTGTCTTCCCCCTTCCTTTTCTCTTTTGACCTTCAACTATATATAAAAATATGTAGGTGTATAGTACACATAACATATACAATCTAGAGATTTTATAGGACTGGATTTTAACAAATGAATTAACTTACCTGGCGGTGGTTTGAGATTACATCAACAGTTACAACATTATTAGAAACATGTGCATCTGTTATCATGATAGGCTGCAACACATATTAAAAGAATTTATATTATTGGAGACTAATTGAACGTATAAGTGATAGAAGCAAAAATGCTAAGAAAGCGACAATATATTTTCAGAAGTTAAGAAAAACAAATCAATTAAAAGCAAAAATGATAAAGAAATAACCGAAGTAGAAAATAGAAATTAACCATTTCAGCAAGGTGAACTTTTGTGAAGAAAGCAACTGAAATAAGCAAAAATGTCTTGAAGACTAGTTGAAAATCACAACCAATCGTCATCCTCAATTTCAACATATTCATCAGAAAAATATTCTTCATCTGTACTAAATTCATCTCCATTTTCATGATCAGATTCATCAAAAGCTTCTATGTCTACTTCTTCCTCGTTATTCAGAGAAGGTGCTTCAACACTCACTCCATCAATGTCTTCTCTTTGTATTCTAATGACATCATTGTCCGACTCTACTTGAAGATCTGCTTCTCCCCTTTCAACCAAGTCAATCAGTTGATACAGTTCCATTTCATCTTCTTGTTCCGGTAGATCATACAAATTTCGTGGTCTTACCTAACCACTGCATGCTAGTTCTCATTTTGATCATGTTTACATAATATACAGATTGAGCTTGTGAGCCTAAAATGAATGGATCATTTGTGTAATGAAGTTTTATCACATCTACACATATGAATCCATATTCATCCCTTTTACAACCACTACTTTGACTACGACTTGAGGAGGAACTTCAAACCAGTCAATTTGGAATAATAAGACTGAATTATTGTCCAAATATTGGATCTCTAGAATCTTTCTTATCTTTCCATAATAATCAATATTTTCTGTATGCTCATCATTCTTTACAACTATACCACTATTTTGAGTTTTCAAACCTAGCTCAGATTCCATTATTCGAAACCTAAACCCATTCATGATATGTCCATTATGGCAATAAGCACAAGGATCTAGACGTCTTGCCAAAACTAGTAATCTATGGATATTTCTGCCATCACCATTTTCTTTTAATTAATACCACCTATAATATTTCAATTACAAACTCACAAAAATTAATACTACTTAAAAAAATATAATCTCAAATTATCCCAAATAAAGATTAACTAGCATCAAATGATATAATTTACCTTTTTCTCAAACCACAAAGGGAATTCTTCCTTGTGCCTCTTGAAGACATTTCTATTATTCTCCTTGCTTAATACTTCTAAGTGTTGCCTATGGATTGTGAGCATTTAATAAAAATCAAAACAAATAACATTACAATATAGTTGTTTGAGTTTCATAGAAGTAAAAGAGTGTAAACTAAGTGAAACGTATCTTACTCAATCCAAGGTCTGACTTTCTCATAATTTTGAAGGATGCAAATCTAACGAGTCGACTAGTCGTCTTGAACAATTGCATCCAGCTCGGCAGTTTTAGGTCAAGAGCAACTTCACATTATATATATCGACTTGTGTACAGGGTTGGATTCAGTTTCCGGATGAATCGGAGTCGAATTGGAAAGAAGGAATATAGTTCTGGAAGCTTAAGCGGAGAGAATTTGACCGGGATTTGACTTCTGAGTAAACGGCTCCAGAATGAGTTTTGGATGATGTCAGTAGCTTCGTATGGTGATTTTGTACTTGGGCGTGTGTTCGGATTTGGAGGTCCGTAGGGTAATTTTGAGGCATTTCGATGAAAGTTGGAAAAGTTGAAGTTTGGAAAATGGGAGGTTTGACCCATAGTTGACTTTTGTGTTACCGAGGTCGGAATGCGATCCCGAAAGTTGGAACAGCTCCGTTCTGTCATTTGGGACCTGCCTGCAAAATTTGGTGTCATTTGGAGTTGATTTGATATGGTTCGGGCGCCTGGTTGCAATTCTAGAGGTTTTTGAAGTTCATAGTGATTTTCATGCGTTTGGGCATCTGATTCGTGGTTATTGCGTTGTTTGAAGTGAATTGAGAGTGGGGCTAAGTTCGTATGATGTTATGGGATGTGTTGGTACATTTGGTTGAGGTTCCGGGGGCCTCGGATGAGTTTCGGGGTGAGTTTTGAGCGAGTTCGGACATTTCGGCACTCGAAAGTTGTTCTGGATCGGGTGGGGGGGGGGGAGGGGGGGTACGGGGGACAAGTACGGTAATCACTCCGACCCGGCGACGAAC
>NC_031998.1:49697429-49738898 GCF_001879085.1 Nicotiana attenuata
GGGGGAGGGGGGGGGACAGCGGTAAATCATCACCCCGGCAGCCAAAAGGACCGCTTTTAGCGGTGATATTTCGCTGTAGCGGTGGAATTTCCGCTGTAGCGAAAAATTCCGCGGCCGCGGTAATGAAGAATCTGCACGTTCGTTGGTCCGACTTCGGAAGCCTATATCTTTTGATCTACAAGGAATTTTGAGATGATTCAAAAACGAAAGTAGTAGCCCTTTGTGTCTAGTTTCCAGAAAGAGCGAAGAAATCATAATTTGGACATCTGTCGAGAAAGTTATAGAAAAAATACTAATGCCTGTCTGTGGAGCCACCAGAAGCGCGGTCGGCGGTGGTTTTACCGTGGTCAGCGGTGATGGGAATCCGAGAGGGGCACTATAAATACAAGATTTAGGGTTTTATTTCATATTTTTACCTAGAGAGCTCGGATCTTGGCGATTTTTCGAAGTTTTTTCAAGAAGTTAATCGGGGTAAGTAATTCTAACTCGGATTCGGCTAAAATACATGAATCTATCATTGAATTCATCATTTGATTCGTGATTTGGGATGGAATTTGGGAAACATTGTGAAATCTTTCAAAAATGTAAAATGATGATTTGAAGGACCAAATGGTATCGGAATTGGATAATTTTTGTAAGGGTGAACTCATATTGGAATGGGTACTCGGTTTTTGTAAATTTTGTCGGGTTCCGAGGTGCGGGCCCGGGGAGTTGACTTTTGGTGACTTTTTGCAAATTATATAAGAATCATAATTTTGTTAATTGGAATTGTTTTCTCTTGCATTGTTAGATGTATCCAAGTCGTTTTTGCCTAGATTGAGCTGAGTGTTGATGAATTGGTAATGGAAAAGTTAAAATTAGTATTGAATTGGCCGGATTGAGGTAAGTATCTTGCCTAACCTTGTGTGGAGGACTTCCCCTTAGGAGTTGAGTCTTCTATGCTATTTGTGGTCCGTGCACACGAGGTGACGAGTGTGTGCTTGGACTTATTTGTGGGAAAATATGCCCTTTAGGGTTCTTAGGTCCTCATGTTCATTATGTGGGAAGTATTCCGTTATGATTGGGTTTCCTAATTGCTTAACTTACCTCTATATGCTGCATACGATGTTGTTAGCTTTCCTCTAACTCTTACTTGTTACTTGCCCCTTATTTGCCTTAACGAAGCGATTGTTCTCCTTATTGTTTCGTTATCTCTTAATTGTGAATTCCTCTATGACCTCGCGTATATATGCTATGTGTCCAAATTGTTGTGGTTGCCGGTGTAGTTATCACGTGCTTATCATGTCTTGTTGTTTTGTTAAGGTTATTGTGCTTCTTGGTTTTTCCGTGGATCTTACATTATGACTGTTGTGACTTTTATTATGTACTATTTATGCTTATATTGATGATTATTCATGTTGGACAAGACTTATGGTATTCTCTTGGTATTTGACCATTGTTGAGTATTGACTCAAGTTGAGACTTATGTTGTGAAGTGATTGTTGAAACGAGATGAGATATATTTTTGTTTTCCCTTTACGGATGTTATTGCTTAAGATAATGTTTCCCTTGCCGGGATATTGTCGTTATACTATTGTTTCCCTTGCCGGAATATTGTTGTTATACTATTGTTCCCTTGCCGGGATTCTTTTGTGATTGGTGTTGATTTGTATATATGGATCGGGTTGCACGCCGCAACAATATTATATATGGATCGGGTTGCATGCCGCAACAATATTATATATGGATCGGGTTGCACGCCGCAACAATATTATATGGGATCGGGTTGCACACTGCAACAGTATTATATGATTGGGATCCGGTTGCATGCCGTAACAAGAAAGAATGAAAGTGAATATTGATTCTTATGGTGAGAACGAGAGTAAAAGCACGAGAGATAAAGCACGAAGGGTGATGTCGTGCACTTTCTGTTTGTTGTGCTTATTTATGGTTATCAATTCAAGTGTATTAACTGTTTAGATTCCTTTACTGCTGTGATCCTTTGTGTTGGAATTCATAGTGTTTTCAATACCTCGCCGTATCTATATATACATATTTCAATACTTCAAATTTTAAAATTCTCACATTTTTAATTCAATTAGTTACTCAATTAAATTCCCTTAAACCGTCTGGAGTTGTAATTTACTTAAAAAGGATTTTCTACTAAGTTAATTTATTAAATCCCATGTTAAAGGTAATAATTTATTCGATGTTGTATTTTAAATTGAAAGTGGTACTTTCTTTATTCAATTAATTTCTAAAAATAACTTCAACTTTTCTTGCTGAGTTCCTTATTTGTTTAGAAGCTATACTCTACTTTATGTTATGTAAATGAGACTCCTGGAACATCTTAATTGCATTAGTTATGGGTCCTATGTACTGAGTAACATGAGAATGTTGTTGTACAAAGTGAGACAAAATATGTGGGCACCAGGTGCCGGGTGTGCTAAAGGTTTGGAAGTTGAGGTTATGATATGAGACATCGAGATCTGAGATGGCTGGGGTTGTGCACCAGAAACGGTATGATTGATTGAGTTGACACTGTCTTCCTTACTCGAGTTCATTCTACTTCTCTGTGTTCTAGCTATGTTTGTGTTGATTTATTAGGTTATCTTTCGTTTCCATCCGAGTTTCCTTTTATTATTTCGAGTGTTTGTAGACTGATTTATCCCTGTTGTTGACATTATTTCGTTACCTTTATCTCGATATTTGTTATCATATCCTGTTTAATCTGTCTGACCATTAGGTGTCTTGACTGTTCCTCGTCACTACCCTGCCGAGGTTAGTCTTGATACTTACTGGGCATCGCCGTGGTGTGCTCATACTACACTTCTATACATTTTGTGTACAGATCTAGGAATTGATCGATAGTAGCTATGCAGATCGTCGTGGTGGAGACTCAAGGTAACTTGCTGCTGCATTCACAGGTCTCAGAGTCACCTTCAATTGTACTTATTTCCATATGTTCCTTTTGTTTCGGAACAATAATGTATTTATTTTGTATATCTACTCTTAGAAAGGCTTATGACTTGTACCACCGGTTTTGGAAATTGTAAATTGTTCAGAGTAATTTAATTTAAAGTTAGTAAATATCAATGTTATTTCAGTAAATGTTAGGCTTACCTAGTTTAGAGACTAGGTGCCATCACGACTCCTTCGGAGGGATTTTTGGGTCGTGACAAGTTGTTATCAGAGCTCTAGGTTCATAGGTGCTACGAGTCATAAGCAGGTTTAGTAGAGTCTTGTGGATCGGTACGGAGACGTTTGTACTTATCTTCGAGAGGCTACAGAACTATTAGGATAATCTCACATTCTCATTCCTTATCATGCGATATTGATTCAGCTCGAAGCATATAACTTATGTTCCTTTACATCCACTCGTGTATAATATTACGCTCTCGATGTCCGCTATGCGCCAGTGGTTCGTGATGCTACAGACAGGCTACGAAGGAGTCAGGGATGCTCAGGCATTACCTCGACGTGTTGTCTAGACTGAAGATACAGAGGCACTGAGAGACTATTCAGTTGTTCGTATGGAGGCGCAACGGTTTTCGGCATCTGATTGATGAGTGCGAGCTTGGGAAGGTTTAATTGGTTGACTAGTCGTCGCGATTGTGGCAAGGCCACGAAGTGGGCGTTGATTGGGAATAGTTGTTGGTATTGGAGTACCTTGTGATTTGTGTTGTACGAGCTTTGAAGGTTAGTTTTTCGTATCATCAAACGTTGTTTTCTATGGCTTTGCGCCAAGTGGAGGAGTTCAATAGCGGCATTCAGATTATAGAGTTAGATTTATATCAGATTTGGCCTGAGGTATGTGTATATGTGGTATTAGTGGGTTCTGGATTTTGTGTATGACAAGGTCTGAGATCTTGAACAGGATGATGTTGGGGCTTACAGTGTTTCCGTGTCATTAACGAATACATATCAGCATCAAGGGGAGTCGGAGGAACAACTTCAAATTCACAGAAGGTCTATTCAGCGTAGGTGCCGTGGTTGCGGCAGAACGGGGTGCTTCAGAGGAAATGCAGTGGTTTATAAGCTTTTGGGCTACGTGGTTCGTGTTAGGATCACCTGTATTTGAGACTTTGATTGGGATTATTGCATATCGACCATCCGAAGAAATGGGTCAGCTCCGTGGTGTTGGGTCGGCATAGCGATGAAGTAATTGGTCCTTTGAATAGGAATTCTCTGCTGGCATTTGTGGCAGCACTCTTGGATTGGACGGTTTGTGTGACTCGGTTGAGTTAGGGAGGTGCAGTCCTGATGGCTTAGTTCCGAGCGGGCGGATCTCGGAAAGTTCTCGGTGGTTTGGCAACGGCTTGAGTTGGTTGTCTACTATGAGCATAAGGAATATGTGGTACATTGCGGTTTTCTCCTGGATCAGTATTTGGAATTTATAGAGTGTGGCATTTTTGGCTATCATATGTGAGGAGCGTGCATTTTTGGAAAGGACCTTGAGTTTTGGTTTGCGGGTGCGTGGCTAGTAGCATGGTGATTACTGGGTTTTGAGGTTTTCGAGGTTCATATTTTGTTACGCGGCCAGAAATCCTATATGGGTGCTTCAGCAGAATAATATGGTGTGAGTGATATATCAGCCATTTGACTTGCGTAGTTGAGTTGGGTATGGAAATTTGGGTATTCTTGAGGTTTGGGGCTAGATGCCCTCATGAATGGACTATTTCCTGTTTGCGGATCTTGAAGAAATGTTGAGAATGGAATAATTAATAGCATGTCTTATCGATAAGTTGTTGTGGATCTTTTTGAAGCATACTTATCTAATTGGGAAGGATCAGGATTTGGTTAGGACTATTTGAAAGCTCAATGAGAATATGTGTTTTGTATCAGGTAAAGTTTGTGTGCTCCTGTGAGATTGCCATTTTGGTTATGCTA
Organism: Nicotiana attenuata; assembly: GCF_001879085.1. Taxonomy (NCBI): domain Eukaryota; kingdom Viridiplantae; phylum Streptophyta; class Magnoliopsida; order Solanales; family Solanaceae; genus Nicotiana; species Nicotiana attenuata. Next base: position 49,702,299 of record NC_031998.1, read on the forward strand.
TCAGGCAAAATGGATATTATTTATGCCCTTAGCCTATGTTATGTGCTGCTCTCTTATGTTGTGATGAGCTGCGGGGTTGTATGACTATTCTCCACGCATGTTTTGATTCCGTTCGGGCCTTATGGCGATGCAGGCGGGATAGCCCTCGTGATGTTGATTTGCTCATTACACCTTAGTTGTGCTTGCTTCTTTTATGTCTTATTACTGCTATTCATTTTTCCCATAGTTTTACTTGTGCACTCTGCTGTGCTTGATATTAGTATCATGTGATTAGTGAACCCGAGCATTTTGGCTTGATAAGTATTTGGGAGCGGGCTGCGCGCCGCAACGGATGTTATGTGGGGTACCTTTCATTGTGTTTATTTGGTGTTGTGTTTTCCCTCTGTGGGAAGATTTGATGAAAGACTATACTTTTGTTGTCACACATGTTGTACTTGTTAGATAATTCTTATACTTGGCTTTCCCTTTTTTGTGCTGCATAATTTAGTTATTGCTGGTTTGGTGTACGAACTGTGTTGTGTGAGAATCCATGTGGTTCCGTGGTGAGTTGTTAGTTGGGCTGCTTGTACTGGCTGAGATGAGGTTCTTAGACCTGAGATTTGTACTATGGTATTGGGGGTGAGGAGTGCTTGGATGTATGTGGTTGTTTCTGCTAAGAGTTGGGTAATGGCCTTTGGCGGGCGAGAGAGTTTCTTGACTTGTTGACTTCATGAGCAGCTATGAATATCCACATGTTTATTTATCATGGGCAGTGTTGTGGGGGGTACAGAACAAGGTTATATTCAATGTGAGGTGTATTGCCGGCATCCAGGATGTTATTTGAACAACTATGGTGGTCAGAGGTTATTGCTTCGGGCATTTGAGTTGTGTGGAACAACATGTGATTGTATTCTGGATTGGAATTTCGGCTCGATTCAGCTTGTTCAGGTTCATGCAGTGTGATGATTTGGGATTCGGGTCCTATGATGAATTTCAAACGTTGAGGTTTGGGTTCTGTCCTAAGGTTATGGACTAAGGATGAAGTGAGACCATCAGTTAAGTTGCATTGTCAGTCCTACATAGGTTTGGGTGATGGAGAATCGCCCCAGGTGTATGTATGAGGAGCTCATGCAGTGGTTCGATGGCTTTGGAACGACTCCGGGCACGTTCGAGGATGAATGTATGTTTAAGTGGAGGAGGATGTAACGACTCAACTAGTCGTTTTGAACAATTGCATCTGGCTCGGCAGTTTGAGGTCAAGAGCAGCTTCACATTATGTATATCGACGTGTGTGCAGGGTTGGATTCAGTTTCCGGATGAATCGGAGTCGAATTGGAAAGAAGGAATATAGTTCTGGAAGCTTAAGCGGAGAGAATTTGACCGGAATTTGACTTTTGAGTAAACGCCTCTGGAATGAGTTTTGGATGATGTCAGTAGCTTTGTATGGTGATTTTGGACTTGGACGTGTGTTCGGATTTGGATTTGGATTTGGAGGTCCGTAGGGTAATTTGAGGCATTTCGGTGAAAGTTGGAAAAGTTGAAGTTTGGAAAATGGGAGGTTTGACCCATAGTTGACTTTTGTGTTACCGAGGTCAGAATGCGATCCCGAAAGTTGGAACAGCTCCGTTCTGTCATTTGGGACTTGCCTGCAAAATTTGGTGTCGTTTGGAGTTGATTTGATATGGTTCGGGCGCCTGGTTGCAATTCTAGAGGTTCTTGAAGTTCATAGTGATTTTCATGCGTTTGGGCATCTGATTCGTGGTTCTAGCATTGTTTGAAGTGAATTGAGAGTGGGGATAAGTTCGTATGATGTTATGGGATGTGTTGGTACATTTGGTTGAGGTTCTGGGGGCCTCGGATGAGTTTCGGGGTGAGTTTTGAGCGAGTTCAGACATTTCGTCACTCGGAAGTTGTTCCGAATCGTGGGGTGGGGTNGGACGTCCGGTTGAAAAGTTAGACAATCATGAGTTTTGAGGTTAAATTCATAGTTTTTGATGTTATTTTGATGATTTGATCGCACGATCAAGTCCGTATGATGTTATTAGACTTGCGTGCATGTTTGGTTTGGAGCCCTGAGGGCTTGGGTGAGTTTCGGATAGGTTTAGGCTATGTTGCGCTTGTTTTTGGATGCTTCATCATCGTTTCTTCAAGCAAAAATGATACCATATTGAGCAAATGAGATCCAAATTCAGTTTTTATTGAACCATTAGATCCGTATCGAAATTTCGGAGCCATAGGAAAAAGAATCATCGAATTTAGACATCGTATGAGGAAGTTATGCTCATTTTCATGTCGGAAAAAATTGATGGTTTCTGGTGTGGTTGCAAATACAATCTTTTTCATCGCAATTGCGATGCCCATTTCGCAAATGCGAACTTTTTGTCGCAAATGCGAATTTTGCCAGCCCTGCCTTGTTTGCAAATTGCGAGGGTTCGCAATGCAAATGCGACATCTAAGGCCTGTTAAGTGAGATTTTTGACGAGATTTTCACCCATTTTTCAATTTTCTCAAACCCTAAACCTCCATAGGCGATTTTCCAAAGACCCAAACTTCTCCAAATCATTGGGTAAGTGTCTCTAATAAATTTTCAACTATATTTTGTGATTATATCTTAGATTTTACATCAAATTCATGAGAATCTAAAGGAAAATTTGGGGAAAATTGTGAAATCTTTCAAAAATATAAAATGATGATTTGAATGACCAAATGGTATCGGAATTAGATAATTTTTGTATGGGTGAACTCGTAGCGGAATGGGTGTTTGATTTTTGTAAATTTTGTCGGGTTCCGAGGTGCGGGACCGGGGAGTTTACTTTTGTTGACTTTTTGCAAATTGTATAAGAATCATAGTTTTGTCAATTGAAATTATTTTCTCTTGCATTGTTTGATGTATTCAAGTCGTTTTTGGCTAGATTGAGCCGAGTGTTGATGAATCGGTAAAGGAAAAGCTAAATTGAGTATTGAATTGGCCGGATTGAGGTAAGTATCTTGCCTAACCTTGTGTGGGGGACTTCCCCTTAGGGTTTGAGTCTTCTATGCTAATTGTAGTCTGTGCACGCGAGGTAACGAGTGTGTGCTCGGACTTATTTGTGGGAAATTTGCCTCTAGGGTTCTTAGGTCCTTATGTTCATTATGTGCAAAGTATTCCGTCATGTTTGAGTTTCCTAATTGCTTAAATTACCTCTATATGCTCCATATGATGTTGCTAGCTTTGCTATAATTCTTACGTGTTACTTGACCCCTAATTGGCTTAATTGAAGTGCTTGCCTTCCTTATTGTTTTGATACTTCTTGATTGTGAGTTCCTCTATGACTTCGTGCAAATATGTTACATGTCCATTTGTTGTGGTTACCGGTGTAATTATCACGTGCTTATTATGTCTTGTTGCTTTGTTAAGGTTACTGTGCTTCTTGGTTTTTTTCGTGATCCTTATTATGTACTATTCATGCTTGACTTGATGAGTATTCATGTTGGACCAGGCTTATAGTAATTCCTTGGTATTTGATCGTTGTTAAGTATTGACTCAAGTTGGGATTCATTTTGTGAAGTTAATTATTGGAACGAGATTGGTTATTGTTGATTCCCTTGCCGAGATGTATTGTTTCTATTATTGATTCCCTTGCCGGGATGTATTTGTTTCTATTGTTGATTCCCTTGCCGGGATGTTGTCGATTCTACTGTTTGGGTGAGGAACGAGTGATAAAGCACAAAGGGTGATGCCGTGCACATTTACATTTATATTGATGCATATGGTGAGGAAGAGAGATAAAGCACGAAGGGTGATGCCATGCACATTTATACTATTCATATGGTGAGGAAGAGAGATAAAGCACGAAGGGTGATGCCGTGCACATTTTTGCTATTCATATGGTGAGGAAGAGTGATAAAGCACGAAGGGTGATGCCGTGCACATTTACATTTATATTAATGCATATGGTGAGGAAGAAAGATAAAGCACGAAGGGTGATGCCGTGCACATTTATATGACTCATATGGTGAGGAAGAGTGATAAAGCACAAATGGTGATTCCGTGCACTTTCTGTTTGCTGTGTTTATTGGTTGTTATCAATTCAAGTGTTTTAACTGTTTAGATTCCTTTACTGCTGTGATCCTTTTTGTTGGAATTCATAGTGTTTTCAATACCTCGCCGTATTTATATATACATATTTCAATACTTCAAATTTCAAAATTGTCACATTTTTAATTCAATTAGTTACTCAATTAAATTCCCTTAAACGTCTGAAGTTGTAATTTACTTAATAAGGAATTTCTACTAAGTTAATTTATTAAATCCCATGTTAAAGGTAATAATTCATTCGGTGTTGTATTTTAAATTGAAAATGGTACTTTCTTTGTTCAAATGATTTCTGAAAATAACTTCATCTTTTCTTGCTGAGTTCCTAATTGGTTTAGAAGCTGTACTCTACTTTATGTTATGTAAATGAGACTCTTGGAACATCTTAATTGCATTAGTTATGGGTCCTATGTACCGAGTAACATGAGAACGTTGTTGTACAAACTGAGACAAAATATGTGGGCACAAGGTGTCGGGTGTACTAAAGGTTTGGAAGTTGAGGTTATGATATGAGACATCGAGTTCTGAGATGGCTGGGGTTGTGCACCAGAAACAATATGATTGATTCAGTTGACATTGTCTTCCTTACTTGAGTTCATTCTACTTCTCTGTGTTCCAGCTATGTTTGTGTTGATTTATTTGGTTATCTTTCATTTCTATCCGAGTTTCCTTTTATCATTTCGACTGTTTGTAGATTGATTTATCCCTGCTGTTGATATTATTTCGTTATCTTTATCTTGATATTTGTTATCATATCTTGTTTAATCTGTCTGACCAGTAGGTGTCTTGACTGTTCCTCGTCACTACCCCGCCGAGGTTAGTCTTGATACTTACTGGGCACCGCCGTGGTGTGCTCATACTACACTTCTGTACATTTTTGTGTACAGATCCAGGAATTGATCGATAGTAGCTGTGCAGATCGTCATGGTGGAGACTCAAGGTAACCTGCTGCTGCGTTCGCACGCCTCGGAGTCACCTTCGTTTGTATTTACGTTCCATTGTTTCCTTCTCATTCTGGGACAATGTTGTATTTACTTTGTATAATTACTCTTAGAAAAGCTTATGACTTGTACCACCGGTTTTTGAGAATTGTAATTTGTTTCGAGTAATTTAATTTAATGTTAGTAAATATCCATGTTATTACAGAAAAGGTTAGGCTTACCTAGTTTAGAGACTAGGTGCCATCACGACTCCTTTGGAGGGATTTTGGGTCGTGACAAGTCAAAGAGGGGTTGATTGCACCTCAATATGTTTCCACTAAGGAGCAGCTCGTAGTTGTGATGACTAAAGGATTAGGAGCTGAACAGCACAGAGTCCTAATATCCAAGCTAGGATTGTTCAATGTTTTTCACCCTCCAGCTTGGGGGGAGGGGTGTGAAATTAACAAGTTAGTGGTTAATTAGTTATTAGGACTAAAGTGCAAATGCTGAGACTTAGGGGTGTTGGTAAGAATAATAACCAACTTAGTCTATAAAGGGATTAAGTCGGTTATTACTGTAGCTAACAGAAAAATCGAGCTTCAGCTCATTCTTCTCTCTTCTTATTTTCTATGAAATCAAAGCTTCATTTCTGAATTGTTCTTGCATGTGTGAATCCTGTTGATATTTGATCAATCTAGATCAAATTAACATGGTATCAGAGCAGCAATCGATCAACTAGAGTTATTATCCGAAGAAATCCGAAAATCAGTTAAGTTCAGAGCTTGCGAAGGTGCAACAATGGCGGACGATGAAATTGAGAAGCTTCCTCACAATCATCCACTATACCTAAAGGATTCAGACTCACCGGGAACAGCCTTGATAGCTCTCAAACTCACAGGGCCAGAAAATTATGCCCTATGGAGTAGATCTATGAGAGTGGCCCTCCTAGTGAAGAACAAATTAGGTTTTGGGGATGGAACCTGTCAAAAAACTTCATACAGAGGTGAATTGGCAGCGCAATGGGAGAGATGTAACGCAGTGGTCATCTCGTGGCTTAGTAGCACTGTAGAGGCAGAGTTGGTGCCGAGCATCATGTACGCTTCAAGTGCGAGAAAAATTTGGGACGAGTTCAAGGAAAGGTTTGACAAGGATGATTTGACTAGAATTTACCAAATTTCTGCTGACATTGCTGCCCTAAAGCAAGGTACAGATTCTGTGACTTCTTACTTCTCAAAGTTGAAAGACTTGTGGAATGAATTGGATATCCTAGCACCTTTACCCTAATGTGACTGTGAAGAATCGCGTCCATATGTAGACCACCTAGTGAGACAAGGGCTTCTACAGTTTTTAATGGGGTTAAATGAGAGTTACAGTCATGTGAGGAGTGCAGTGTTGCTAAAAAGGCCAGTTCTTACTGTGAAATAAGCCTATGCTGTTGTAGTGCAAGAAGAAAGTCAAAGAGAATTAGGAGTAGTTGAAACAAATAGGGAGCCAATGACTATGTTAGCAGGGAAAGGAAATCAGTTCATGAAAGGGAAGAAAATAGGTCTGATTTGTGAACACTGTGGATACAAAGGGCATCTGAAAGAGAATTGCTACAAAATAGTTGGATACCCTGTAGATTTCAAAGTAAGAAAAAGAGCCAGTTTCTTACAAAAACCTATGCTAATAATGTTAATGGAGAGAAAGAAGTAGCAATGAACGATCAACCACAAGGAAATTACATGACTGAGGATCAGTACAAGCACTAGGTGAGCCTGTTGACAAAGTCATCCTTGGAAGGAAGTTCCAACAATACATCAAGCTCAGCAAATATGACAGGTATAAAGTCATTGCTATCTAATGCAAGATTATATGATTGGATAGTAGAATCAGGAGCATCACAACATATCACTTTTTGTAAAGAAGTTTTAGAAAAATTAAAGAGAATCAACATAGGAAATAGTAGAGGAGTTCAAATACCCACAGGAGGCAGATCAGAAATAGTACACACGGGTGGTGCAACAATACTAGGAGGGCAGAAGATTAGGAATGTTCTACATGTGGCCGACTTCAAATTCAATCTCATTTCAGTATCTAAGCTGACTAGAGATTTATGTTGTTCAACTTGCTTCTACCTTGATTTTTGTGTGTTTCAGGGGCTTTACAATGGCAGGGTACTGGGGATTGGTAGAGAAGATGAAGGGTTGTACATAATTAGGAGTGAAGAAGATGAAATAGTAGCTGGATCAGTCAAGAAGGGAGTAATAAGTGCAGAATTATGGCATCAAAGGATGGGGCATGCCTCCATAGGTTCCTTGCAATGCTTGCCAGATTTGAAGAATAAAGTGAATAAAGATGTGCAGATGTATTGTGAGATTTGCCCATTGGCCAAGCAAAGTAGACTAAAATTTCTTACTAGTAGTCATCAATCTGATCACATTTTTTAGCTTGTGCATGTAGATGTCTGGGGACCATACAAAACTGCAACTTATGACAAGAAACATTATTTTGTAACCATAGTAGATGACTATAGTAGATATACTTGGATCTATTTGTTACAATCTAAATGTGAAGTAATAGTAATGCTGAAGGATTTCTTTTCCCTTGTGAAGATCAGTTTAATGCTTCTGTAAAAGTGTTGAGGTCTGATAATGGTAGAGAGTTTTTCAATAAAAACTGCAATGAGTTACTTGCATCTTTGGGAATAGTACACCAAAGAAGTTGTCCCTATACTCCACAACAAAATGGAGTAGTAGAGAGGAAACATAGACACATATTGGAGGTAGCAAAATCATTAAAATTTCAAAGTAACATACCTGCTCGATTTTGGGGGGACTGTGTCAAGACTGCAGTTCACTTAATCAATAAGTGTGAGCACGTGATTTTTGCCCTATATGAATTAGTCCCATAAATTCAAAACAAAACAACTCCTTTTCATTATTTGCAATTTATGGATTTTGGTGGCATTTCTTGTTAATTGTTTGCATTTGTTTGTGCACGTTTATTATTGTTTAAATCATGAAAAATACAAAAAAAAAAACTTGGCATTTGTTTAGGATTTAGTTTCATATTTTAGGATTAATTAGTAGTTAAGGGAAAAGTAAAGAAAATAACAAAAATGGTTCTTTTGCATTTATAATGTTAATTTGTCTTAGTTTGCTTTCGAATTAGGAATTAGTTTATTTGGAAATTAGTTAATGTAGTTTTAGAGTTAATTTGAGTTTTTACTTTTAATCTTGCACTTAACAAAATCAAAAAAATATAAATAAAGGAAAATGAAATAATAAAAGGGGGAAATTAAAGGAAATTGAGCGGTCTCTTTGAATTACCCAATTTTGGGATCAAATCAGTTTAAAACTGGCCCAAAACCCGTCCAATTGTTATCCAGACCAGGTCCAAACCCGCCTCAGTCCGGTCCAGACCCCCCTCCCCATGAAACGACGTCGTTTGGTTAAGTTTTAATCTTGACCGTCGATGTTTATCAATCCAACGGATAAGAAGCCCACATCTAATAACATATAACGGTCGGAGACCCCCCTACCCCAACTCATCGTCTCTCTCACTACCCCCCCCCCCCCAAAGAAACCCCCACCGGCTCTGCCGCGAACCGCCGCCGAAAATCGCCTCACAGCGGCGGCCGGCCTCCATTTCCGTCCAAAATTACACCCCTTATTCCTCTCCTCCTCCTCGTTACAGATCCACAACCCGTTTCCCTCGAACCCCAACCAAACTCGTCGAATCTTCAACAACAGTTTTCCGGCCAAAACTCAACCTTCTCCATTCACCACCAAATTAACACCATGGAACCACTTTGTCCTCCTCTATCAAACCCCCCAAACCCCGTCCCTCAAATCTGACCGGAACTCTTCGAATATCGATTTGAAGTTTCCGGTCAAAACCCTGAATTCCCAAATCTTGTCAAATTCATACCACATGGTCTCCTCCTTCCCCTTATGGCGAATCCAGTGTCAATGGTGCTCGAATCTCGCCAGAGTTGGTTTATTTTTGAGGTGATAAGCCGACAGAACCCTAGAGTCAAAATCAATGAGTTCATTTTAATTTTGTTTCTGTTTCTCGTAATTCCATGATTGTTCTTGCTCCATGAGTAGTTGATAGCATGAAATTGTTTTCAAATTGTCATTATTTTAGGAGTAGGATTTTTATTCAAATGCTTCAAGTTTAGTTTGAGTTCTTTATTGATTATTCGTCAATAGGGTTGCAGTTTGTTCATGTTAATTGATGCAATGTTATTTTAATGTGTTCTGTGGATTTGATGGGGTAATTCATACCAACTCTAGGATTTCAATTTGAGTTTTGATTTGATTATTGAAGTTGCGTCGATCTGATTTGGTTTGAGTGTGAGTTTGAAGATTTAAAGCAATTTTTGTTCTTTTAAGTTTGTGTTTGAGAATAATCTGATTCTAGCTTGAATCTAGTTTAGTGCTTAGTGTTAATTGGAAGCTATTTGATTAATTTGTTCAATTATTAAATGTTCTTAATTAGTGGTGTTTGGTTATAACTGAAATTAGAGTAGTTAGTTTAACTATAGTCAGTTGTTCAACTAGGACAAAAGGGGTTTGGGTGGGTTAGTAATTTCAGGGGCAGTCAAGGGTAGTTTAGGCATCTAAAATGGGCTGGTTTGTTAAGACATGGTAATTTTAGAATTCAAATAAGGGTAAGATAGGCAATTCAAGGGTAGGGGATCTAGCAATAATTTCCTAGAAGCTTCTAGATGTGGGTTTTAAGGTAAATTTCAGAAGATAAGTGTGTTAACTTGAATAACAAGTCAGAAAATAGAGGGTTAAGTAGAAATAAGTGAGGGACTAATATGTAAAACTAAAAATCTGAAGCTGCCCCTCATTTTTGCCTATAAAATGGCACTCTCATGCCTTGTTTCACAAGTTTTGGACCCCAAAACCTCTCCTACAGATCTGAGCCTCTAATTTGAATTTCAAACCAAGGGAAAGGAAATCTGACTTCTAATATTGGAAACTCTCACTTAGATCGTAGTTTTCTGAAGAAAAACCAAAAACAAGCCAAATCCAGTAGAGAATCTCCACAAAAAAACCAAAAAAAACACATAGAAGTTATAGAAAATCAAAACAGTACTGTTACATTGCATTTTTAGGTGGAATTTGAGTGCTAGACATTGATTCTCACTTCTTCTGGTTGCTGAGAATGTTTGGTAGTCTACTGAGTTTGCTCTTGGGTGTATTCGAGTTCAATTGAGTCTGTCTTTGGTTGTTGCTGTTGCTGTTGATATCATTCATCAAGTGTGTTAATTGGATGGGTCATTGCTGGGTTACATTGGTGCTGTTCGGTTTTGAAATCTTCCTGGATTGCTGATTCTGTTGTTCTGAGTGGTTTGCTGCTACTGATCTCTCGTGCCTTTTGTTCTATTTCAAATTCAGGTACACATTTGAACCTCTGCTGTAATTCTGAGCTTGAAAAATGGAATAAAACTGTCCGCTTGTTTGATCTTGAAATATGTCTGCTGGACTGTTATACACTAGTAGTTAAACAGATATTGGATGTCATTGTTTAAGTGTTGAGTTGTATGTGTATGAATTTTGGACTGTTTTCGTAGCTTATGGACTGCAGGACTGATAAATGGCTTTGTATTAATTTGAATTGCCCAGGACTGTTTCGTGCTTTTGTATTTAGTTAATGATAATGTGAATTGCTTAAGTAGAATCGATTTAGCTAAAATCAGTTGTTTACTTAGTTTTAATTAGTGCCATGAATGCATCTTGCCAATCAAGTATGAAGTAGGTTCCATTTTGAACGTAGTAGCACTAGAACTTGTTCTTTTTTTTTACAGTTTGAGCAGGGAGTGTTTAATCATAACATTTGGTATATTATCTAAGCCACAACTCACAGGTCTTCATTTTATTTGTATCAATCTGGGAGAATTACGAATCAGTTCGATAACCACAACTAAAATGAACCTTAATGAGTTTCAATATTAAGATCTAGCATATCAATTTGTTGGACATTATTTGAATAAAGTAAGTGGTGTTATATTTTGGCAAAATAGCTGATAGGCCCATCAGGCGATTTGGCAAAGTTGTTGGGCCGTTCAAATTGTCAGCAGCCCATAGCTGGGCGTTCTTTGTTCATCTCCCTGGGTCCATTTTGGGATCCTAACGTGAGGGCTTAAGTCCGGGCCCAAATTTGTTCAAAAGAGGCATTCCGCCAGAAGATATTTGTTCGCATTCCTTTATCTCGAATTGGTTCTGGGATTTTAAAAATGCTGAAGCTTCAAAATCGTGTTAAAATCATTAGATTTAATCCATAACATAAAACGTGGGCTTTCAAGTAGGTAGCAGGTCCAAATTAATTAGGCTTTCGTTAGAGACAAGTTAAGTGGAAAATTGTAGTTGTCTTTAGGTTTGCCCTTAAATAATAAAATGAGATGAGCCTCGCTAAACAAAATAAATAAATTGCGGGGCCCTCGATAAATGTTATACTAAAAATACCTAGACTTCGGGATGGGCCGTTTAGCGAATTTCACGGCCTTCCCCAAGACAATAACACGCTAGCTACTTTAGGCATGTATTTTAAATAATTTTACCTTCCTAAATACGGGTGCACATTTATGTGACCCAAATCCAAATCCCAACGAAGTCGAAATGTGTCAAAAATCGCGGGTGCATTTATGTGACGCGGTTCGAGACGTGTTTTCACGACGTTGTAATTCTCTTAAAATAATAATAATAAAAGCGGTTCAAAGTTAAAAGCACATAGATTAAAACATGTACTAAAATCAAAACAAATAAGCCAAATATGACAGTTGAGCGACCGTGCTAGAACCACGGAACCTGGGAATGCCTAACACCTTCTCCCGGGTTAACAGAATTCCTTACTCGGATTTCTGGATCACGGACTGTTAAACAGAGTCATGATTTCCTCGATTCGGGATTCTAAACTGGTGACTTGGGACACCATAAATCTCCCAAGTGGCGACTCTGAATCTTTAATAAACAAATTCCGTTTCGATTGTCCTTTAATTGGAAAAACTCCTTTACACCTCTGCGGGTGTAAGGAAAAAGGAGGTGTGACAATAAGTTACATACAACAGTGTTGAATGGAAAATCCCCATATGAAAAACTTTATGGGAAAACACCAAAGATAGATCATCTTAGAGTGTTTGGATGTCTGTGTTATGCTAGCACACTGCCAAGAGGGGGTAAATTTGCAGCAAGAGCCTTGAAATCAGTATTCATTGGTTATTCTGAAGTACAGAAAGGATATAAGCTGTATGACCTGGAGTCCAATAAGTTTATTGTTAGCAGGGATGTAAGTTTCAGAGAAGACGTATTCCCTTTTAAGACCTTACCTTGTCAGCTTGAGAACTTATTCATTCCTAATACTGATCTTCCAACAATCACAAAGGATCAGTCTGTTTCAACACCTATAGCTGATGATGATCTGGGAATAGCAATTGAAGCTGAGATAGACACTTCCACCCCTTATGGGCACCAGATATGCCACTGAATGAGACAACAAATGATATGGAGATACCTAATTCAGATGAGAGGAATGAACAAAGTGCCTCACAATGATAGGAACATGAGCAAGTGCAATAGCAGGAACATGAAGAGGAGCTACTTGGACAAGTTCCATCAATTGTGCAACAGCCTACAGAGATCAGAAAATCTACAAGAACACCAAGACCAGCAGTGTGGCTCAAGGATTATGTGACTACTTGTAAACAAAAAGGAGACTGTCTCTATTCAGTTTCAGACTATGTAAGCTATGATCATCTTTCAGAGCACTACCAATGTTATCTAAGTTCATTCTTAGCCCAAGTGGAACCAAAAAGTTTCCAGGAAGCAACACAAGATGATAGGTGGATAGAGGCAATGAAGCAAGAAATTTTGGCACTAGAAGAAAACAAAACATGGGAGATAGTGGATCTTCCTCCAGGAAAGCAAACTATTGGCTCAAAGTGGGTGTATAAAATCAAACACAAAGCTAATGGTGAAGTGGAAAGGTTCAAAGCCAGGCTGGTGGCAAAAGGATATACACAGCAGGAGGATTTGGACTATCATGAAACTTTTTCACCTGTTGCCAAGATGGTAACAGTCAGAACTGTGATCAATCTAGCAGTTTCTAAAGGCTGGATTCTATCTCAAATGGATGTTAATAATGCCTTCTTACAAGGTAATTTGTATGAGGAGGTGTACATGGCCCTGCCCCAGGGATTCCATAGTCAAGGGGAGTCTAAGGTTTGCAGACTACTCAAGTCTCTTTATGGTCTCAAACAGGCATCAAGGCAGTGGAACATCAAGCTGACTGATGCATTGATAGGTGAAGGATATTTGCAAAGTGTCTATGATCATTCCCTGTTCACAAAGAAGACAAATGCAGACCTGGTGATCATCCTTGTATATGTAGATGATTTATTTATTACTGGCAGCAACAACACATTGGTGGAAGAAGCAAAGGCAACTCTACACAAGCATTTCATGTTGAAAGATTTAGGTGAGCTAAGATACTTCCTAGGAATTGAGCTTATGAGATCAGACAAGGGAGTTGTGCTTAATAAAAGGAAGTATGCTCTTCAATTAATCTCAAAAGTAGGGTTGAGTCGTGCAAAACCAGCTAGCTCACTATTAGAACAGAATCTAAAATTGACAACTGTTGAGTATGACAAACATGCAGAAGTTAAGAGAGATGAAGAGTTGCAGGACATTGTAAGCTATCAGAAACTAATAGGGAAGCTTATCTACCTCACCATTACAAGACCAAAAATATGTTTTGATGTCCATGTTTTAAGCCAGTTTATGCAGAATCCAAAGCAATCACATTTGGATGGTGCATTGAGGGTGGTTAGATACATTAAAGGATCACCAGGAATGGGATTACTGTTGAAGAAAGGAGCAATAGAAGATGTCACAGCCTATTGTGATGCGGATTGGGCAGCTTGTCCAAATACAAGAAGGTCTGTAACTGGATATGTGATAAAGCTAGGAGAGTCACTGATCTCATGGAAGTCCAAGAAGCAGCCAACTGTGAGCAGGAGTTCTGCTGAGGCAGAATATAGAAGCATGGCTACAGTGACTTCAGAGTTAGTTTGGCTAGTAGGGTTACTGAAGGAGCTGGGATTGACTGTAAAAGAGCCAGTGATGTTGCACTGTGATAGCAAAGCAGCTATGCAAATTGTAGCCAATCTAGTCTACCATGAGAGAACAAAACATATAGAGATTGATTGCCATTTTATGAGAGAAAAAAAATCAAAGAGGGGTTGATTGCACCTTAATATGTTTCCACTAAGGAGCAGCTCGCAGATGTGATGACTAAAGGATTAGGAGCTGAACAGCACAGAGTCCTAATATCCAAGCTAGGATTGTTCAATGTTTTTCACCCTCCAACTTGAGGGGAGTGTGAAATTAACAAGTTAGTGGTTAATTAGTTATTAGGACTAAAGTGCAAATGCTGAGACTTAGTAGTGTTGGTAAGAATAATAACCAACTTAGTCTATAAAAGGACTAAGTCGGTTATTACTGTAGCTAACAGAAAAATCGAGCTTCAGCTCATTCTTCTCTCTTCTTCTTCTCTATGAAATCAAAGCTTCATTTCTGAATTGTTCTTGCATGTGTGAATCCAGTTGATATTTGATCAATCTAGAGCAGATTAACAGCATTAAATTTCTCCTCAGTTTTGGTACGACATCTTAGTCTTTCTCTAATGTTTTCCTTTTCTCTTATACTCCCACCTTTGAACTTTATAAGATAATATTTTCTTTTTAGTCTGTCCCAAAAAGAATGATAGCTTTAATTTCGGTAATAATGCAACTTTAAGCTTTCAGTTTTACCATTAATGAGATAATTTATAGCCACATAAATATTTATAACTTATTTTTTACCATAAATTCCAAAAGTTTTATTTTCCTCTTAAACTTCATGCATATTCAAATTTTGTCACATAAAGTTAAATGGGTTAGCATATATAATAATTGAGACAAGGAGTAGGAAAGAGTTGATTAGGTAACAAACGGCCACTAAACTTTAAACTTGTGATATGATTGTCTGAAATGACCTCTTGGATACCGATTTTTTTAGTGTGTTTTACTAGTATTATAACAAGGGTTTACATTCATGTACCAAAATGTTTAACTTTTACTAGTATTATTTTCAGACACTGTCGCGAATTGTTTATATATTATTTATATATATTATATATTTTATATATATATATATATATATATATATATATATATATATATATATATATATTATTTTAATAAATATTTGAGTTAATTTTATGAAGCGATTTCGAATGACACCCTTATAAATGGGAGAGTTCAGTGACGATTGACAATCAACCCAGCCTTGAATAGCTAACAAGTGTAAAATTTGCACGGGACGCCCTATTTTGTTGCCCCCATTTGACCTATACTCATATTTTTAAAATTATTTAACATATACCCTAATTTTAACAACTTCAGACTCCTCCTCTTCTTCCTCCTGACCTATGTGTTCCTTTCTTCCTCCTCTTCTTTTCTGATGAGTTCCCCAGTTTAGGATCTCAAGTTTAACCATTGTCTATCACGACTAGAAATTCTGATACCATTATAGATAAGGTTACAGTCTTTCTAAAATATTTCAATCAACAAACTAGAAGGACTTTTAGTTTCTGACCAGTACACTTGTTTCGACGATTTACTCTTTTTTAGTGCTTCCTGGGTGTTAAACCTAAAATGCTTATGAATAGCAATAAGGAAAAAACAAAAAATGAACACGGAACATCAAACTGACAGGTAAAAATCTGAAGTTGCATAACTTCATAAATGGGTAAAAAGTAAATTGTAAGTGCAAAATCTGTAATTTTTTTATTGAACTGAAGTTTGCCCTTGCTATGAACTTCAAACATACACAATTGAACTGAAGTTTGCCCTTGCTAGGAACTGAAGTTTGTCTGATTGCCACACTTCAGGCAAAAAAATTCTCAAGTTTAAACTTCAGACATACACAATCCCTTGCTATGAACTGAAGTTTGCCTGATTGCCTTTGCAAGTCAGGCCAAACTTCAGGCAAAAATATCTGAAGTTTTGTTTTGATAAGGCTACACTTCAGGCAAAAAATTTTGAAGTTCAAACTTCAGACATACATTATTGAACTGAAGTTTGCCCTTGCTTATGAATTGAAGTTTGCGTGATTGCCTTTGCAAGTCAGGCCAAACTTCAAGCAAAAATATCTGAAGTTTTGCTTTGATAAGGCTACACTTCAGGCAAAAAACATAAATTTTGCTTCTTCAGGCCCGTATATCTGAAGTTACCCGAAAAGTGAGTACACTTGCAATTTTTTTGTAAAGTGGGGTATAAGTTAAATGGTGACCAAAAAATTGGGTATAGATGCAAATGCCCCTAGAGGCTTTATATTTTAAAGTTTTGGTATTTCTTTGGATTTGTTCTCTATTAATGACACGCGCAAAGTTAAAGGAGGTGTTATCCAATAAAGTAAACTCTCCCAAAAAAAGCTCTCTTCTCTCTCTTAACTTAATGTTATCCAAAGGCCCTACCCCTACACACCCACCTACCCCATCACCTGCCCCACCAGACCCAAACAATGAGAAATCGGCAGCACACCTACACAATCCTACTAACACCACTTCACCGCCTACAAACATACCTATAACGACTAAAAACTCCGAACAGCACCAGAAAAACAACACCACAACGACAAAGAGGAAGTAGCTGTCGATGAATCGACTGAAAACCTCACCAACAAAACAGTACCCAAAGCAGCTAAGCCAACCATTGTTCCTCAACAGCCTAAAATTTCATCAAATTTTGACAAACTAACTCGCCGGAATGACAAACACACTGAAAACACCACAGAAACACATCAACAACCCCATGCAATCTAAAAAACCCAGCCAAACTCTACCGCATTGGCCCAAAATTCAACACAAGAACACATGCAGACTTCGAGAGTTCCTCCCGGGAATAATAGAGCTCAAGAACCATCAACCAGCAGGAGTAATGATCAGATGGTATCAAAACAATCATTTGTAGCCACAGTGCAGACAAAATTGCAAACTCTAACTAATGGTGAAACTGCAGTAGAAATTAGACATAGATCTCACCTAGGGAAACCAGCTGTTTTCTTTTCTGCCGAAGATTATTTCAGTAATCTAGCTCAGGAATGCAAACTTACTATCATTGTTAAGTTCTTGAGAGGGAAGCCTTCGATGGAGGAGATTAGGAAAATCTTTGTGAGGAAGTTCCATATGACTGGTACTGTTAAAATTGCATATTTTGACCCCCAATATGTTTACATTGATTTCTCTAATGAAGTAGATTATAACCACATCCGATTCAAAGAATACATAGACATTGGGGATGCACCAATGAAAATCCTGAAGTGGACAGCGGATTTTAAACCAGAAGAGGAAACAACCATTGTACCGGTCTGGATTTTAGTTCATCAATTACCTTGGCATTTGTTCAATTGGCGAATTATCTCGAGGATGGTAAGGGAAATTGGTGTTGCGTTTGCTCCCGACCTGGAAACATATTCAAAATCCAGAGGAAATGTGGCCAAAGTAAAGGTGGAAGTTGATTTGCTGAAACCAAGACTTGACTAGATATGGTTGGGATACAAAAGAATGGATGGAACTGATGATGGCAGGTGGCTAGATATTGAATACGAAAAAGTTCCAAGTTACTGTATGTATTGTAAAATGCAGGGACATCTTGAAGTTCAGTGCAGAAACAAAATGAGGGATGAAAGAATCAAGGCACAAAAGGAGGAACAAAAAAAGAAGCAAGAAGTACCAAACAAGTTGATGAAGAGTTCCAAACTGTGAATAGAAGAAATGGATCAAAAATGAAGTCGGGGCCAACTACCACTCGTTATAATTCAACAAAGGAGAATAAAGAAACAACAAAACATCAACAAGCCAAGGAATGCAATCAAGATGTTGAATCTCAAGAGGCAACAACAACACAAAAGGGAGGAAGAAATAGTGGTATCTGTATCATTGAGCCTAAAGATACGCAACATTTCCCAACAATGAAGCAGGTTCCAGGAAAGGGGAAAGGGAAACTAGAAGATGATGGAAACAAAAATACTTGCAGTGTAACAAAGGAGGGTCAAGAGGAAGGCAATAGAGATCACACGACGAACTACACTGAGGCAAATAACAAGTAGAAAAAGAGGAACATAAAGAAGAAAAAGAGGAAAAATGAAACTGGCGAGGAAATCTTGATCCAGGAAGAGGGTAATAATCAACCAACTGCCACAAGCCAAGAGAAGAAAGAAAGTGTTGACAATATGGATATCTCAATGCAGGGAGAGAATGGGCAAACAATGCAACAGGGAGCACAACCAAATGTATCGTACCAACAAAGGGATATTCATCAAGCCAACTTGAATATGCAGACTAGTGAGACCAATATTGGAGTTGATGATGGAGAAGTCCAAAATAACTACCTTAAACTCATTAGTGGCACAAGTTTGGAAGAAGAACAGAATAATGGTGTTGAATATAATATGGAGAATGGGCAACAATCAGATTCATCATATGAAGAAGATGAAGGCTCAGAGGAAGTGGATTATTCAGATGAAATAAGTTCAGAAGCAAGTGATGAATATGCAAGTGTGGATAGTGATGGAAAAGTAAGTGAAGACTCTACAGATCCAGTAGAGGAACCCAATGGTGCAACAACTGATGCTCAAGCAAACATATTGGCGGAGACTTTTTGCTCACAATCACTAGTGGATATTAATGTGACTTCAGAGTTTGACAATGCCATCTAAGGTAGGGGCAGGGGCAGAGGTAGGGAAATAATAGAGGAGGCAGACAAGCAACAAGAGGAAGGGGTGGTAAGCACCTTACTCAACAGTCTGTGGGATCTTCACAGGCAAATCACTTTTCAAATGTATCTAATGATTAAGTCTCTCTTTTGAAATATTAGGGGCACTAACTCTAATGGTGCCCTGGAGAGATTAAATCAATTAGTCAGATCACAAAATATCCCCTTTGTAGCTATATGTGAGCCATTTCATAAAGCTGATAAATTGGATAAGTTCAGGAGAATACTAGGTTTTCAAAATGCTCATTAAAATAGCAATAGTCAAATATGGATCTTTTGGAATGATTCAGTGGTGTGTAATGTGGTAGAGGAGAATGAACAATAAGTAACATGTTCTGTCAGTAGGGATGGGGTTGTAGTGCTGATTTCCTCTGTATATGCTAAGTGTGATGCAGATCAGAGGAAAAGACTTTGGGATAGCTTGAAGGACATCGCAGAAAAATACAACAATCCTTGGTTAATTGCTGGAGACTTCAATTGCATTTTGGATCCGTGTGAGAAGATAGGTGGTCGACCATATAGTATGTCCAAGAGCCTCCCTTTCCTTGAATGTATTATGAACTGTGAACTACTGGACCCGGGTTTCTCAGGCTCAAATTTCACATGGTATAATGGATGGTGCCCTGCGAAGAGGATATGGAAAAGATTAGATAGAGTTTTAGTAAACCACGACTGGATGAACTTGTTTGGCTCTACAAGTGTAAATCAATTGATCAGGACACGATCTGACCATTCCCCACTCTTTACTATTGCAAAATCAACAGAAAGGGAACCTGTAAAGTACTTTAGGTTTCTAGATTTCTAGACTGAAGAAGAAGACTTCAATGCAGTGGTGGAGCAAGCTTGGGGTATTGAGGTACAGGGATCACCAATGTGGAGATTTCATTTAAAACTGAAGAATACTTGCAAGAAGTTATCTTAATGGTCTAAGAATTCTATTGGCAAATTTTTTGATAAGATTAAAGAGTTGGAAGGCAGAATAGCTAACTTAAAAGCCAACTTAATTGCTGATAATAATGAAGTGAACAGAACTGCCTTAAATGAAGTTAATGCATTACTGATTAGAGCCTATAAGAAGGAGGAATCGTTTTGGAAGCAAAAATCTAGAGTGAAATGGTTTGTGGAAGGGGAAGTAAACTCAAAGTTCTTTCATTCTGTGGTTAAGGGTAGAAAGAAGAGGCTTACTTTGAAGAAGATGCGGAAAGAAGATGGAAGCTGGGTTGATGGGGAGGAGGATGTTGCCAGAGAAACTATCTCCTTCTTTCAGAGACAATTCAAAAAGGAAAGTTGACATAATGACTTTTCGATTTTGAATTGTATCCCTAAAACCATTGAGGAAGCAGATAATGATAGATTAACAACATTACCTACATTGGAGGAATTGAAAGATGTGGTGTTCTCTATGAGTTCACAGAGTGCTCCAGGTCCTGATGGAGTCTCAGGGAAATTCTACCACTCATGCTGGAAAATCATAAAGGAGGACCTACTACTAATGATTCTTGATTTTTTTGCAGGTAATGATATACCAAAGGCACTCACTCACACCTGTCTGGTACTCCTACCTAAGGTGGATAGCCCATAGTCCTTTACTGAACTAAGACCAATAAGTCTTAGTAACTTCTCATGCAAGATCATTTCTAAACTGATGAATCAGAGATTGAGTCCTTTGATGCAGAAACTGGTATCTCCTAACCAGACATGGTTTATCAAAGGGAGGTCTATCACAGAGAACATTATGTTGACACAAGATATGGTTCACAATATTAATAAACCATCACCTGCTGGGAATGTAGTTTTGAAATTGGATATGGCCAAAGCATATGACAGGGTCTCTTGGGAATACCTCTGTCAAGTTCTTAGGCAAATGGGGTTTTCAGAATGTTGGATAGATATGGTATGGAGGCTCATGACTAATGTGTGGTATTCTATAAACATCAACGGAGATAGGCATGGCTTCTTCAAATCTAGTAGAGGAATCAAGCAAGGGGATCCTCTTTCTCCATCCCTCTTTGTGATTGGCGCAGAATTATTGTCGAAACTTATGGATTGCTTAATTGGCTCAGGATTCAATCCATACTTTACAGGAAAGAGGGGTCCCACAATCACTCATCTGTGCTATGTTGATGACACCATACTCTTCTCATCCAGCAACTCAATATCATTAAACATGATGATGGAAAAGTTGAGGCTCTACGAACAAGTTTCAGGACAACTTGTGAATAAAGGGAAGTCTGGCTTCTATACTTCTGTTCAGGATGATGATCCTAGGATAGCTGAAATTCAAAGTATCACCGGCTTCCCTAGTTGTCCATTTCCAATACAATATTTGGGGTGTCCTATTTATGTGGGTAGGAAAAAGATAATATATTTCAACAACATGGTGGCAAAGTTGGCAGGCATAATGCAAGGATGGCAAAGCAAATTACTGTCATATGGAGGAAGGGAAGTTTTGATTAAGTATGTTTTACGCGCTTTACCTCTGCACTTGATATCAATAGTTAACCCTCCAAAAACTGTCTTAAAGCAAATTGACAGCATAGTTGCCAACTTTTTCTGGGGGAAGGAAGCTAACAGAAATAAGAGGCATTGGATTGCTTGGAATGATTTGTGCTTTCCAGTGACTGAGGGAGGAGTTGGATTTAGATCACTTCAATATATTTGTAATGCTTTTTCTGCCAAACTATGGTGGAATTTCAGGACTCAAAAGACAATGTTGAAAGAATTCCTGGAGGCTAAATATTGCAAGAGGTCTCACCCTGTGGCAAAGAAATAGTCTTATGGCCAGTCTCACACATGGAGAAGATTAATGGACATCAAGAAGGATGTTGAACCATCTACTTTCTGGAGATTAGGGAATGGAGATGTGTCTTTTTGGTGGGATAACTGGACAGGTTTGGGAGCATTAGCTACAGTGACTCAGCTAACTAGAGCTTCAAAGAATACAAAGGTAAAAGAATTCATACACAATGGGACTTGGAGGCAAGATAAACTAATAGGTCTTCTACCTGTGAATGTGGTCAATACTATTCAAAAGGTGGAGTTTGATGAAAGGAGAAAAGACTGCCATACTGGTTACCAGAAGGTACAGGAGCTTTCACTTGCAAATCAACTTGGGACCTTCTCAGGAGAAAAAAGGGGGGGTACTTCACTTGCAAAAAGATTTGGCATAAAAGAATGCCTTTCAAGATCTCATTTTTTATGCTAAGGTTACTTCAACATAAGATCCCTACTGATGAAGCTGTGAGGAGGTTTGGTATTGTGACCGTATCTAGGTGCAGCTGCTGTTATAATCATGAGGAGGAGACCATTGATCATTTGTTTAGTAACAGCCAAGTAGCCAGAAGTGTTTGATCCTTTTTCTGTAATTCATGTGGCATTAGTTTTGTCCCATTACAGATAAGGCAGAACCTCATGAAATGGTGGATGACTAAGGGAAACAATGGTGTCCACACTATAATGCTTCAATGTTTACCATCCTTAATATGTTGGGAAATATGGAAGAGCAGATGTGCAGCAAATTTTGAAAACATTCGAATGTCAGCCAGACATATCATTAATCAAGTGTCTAATACCATAACCTTGATACTTAACTGTCAATTCACTAGTCTTCAACTCCCTCATTCTTGGATAGACAAATGCATAGTTGTAGAGAAGATGTCACTAGTTATTCATTCTCAGATTGTTTACTGGAGGAAACTTGTGAGTGGTTATGTCAAATTAAATGTGGATGGCTGTAGTAAAGGCAATCCAGGTTCAGCTAGAGGAGGTGGGATTATCAGAGACCATCATGGTGATTTAGTGATGGCATTTTTTGATTTCTATGGCATTTGCAGTAATAATTTTGCTGAGGTAAAGGCAGTTCTACAAGGCATCCAGATGTGTTGCCATCATGGCTTGAAAAATATTGTTGTGGAGTCAGATTCACTGTTAATCATCAATATGATTAATAGGAAAACAAAGGCACATTGGCAGATCATACATGAACTTGAACAGATTTGGGAATTGACTCGAACAGGAGACTTTCAGTTTAAGCATATTTTCAGGGAAGGTAACAAAATTGCAGATCAACTAGCAAACCTGGGTGAAGTCACAAAAACTCATGGTATCTTCAACCAAGCTGTTCCCCTTCCTAGAGAGGTTAGAGCTTCTTTGAAGTTTAAGCAAGAGGAAATACCTAATTTTAGGTTCAGAGTGAAAAGGAATTTTTTTGTAATTAATGATATCATCAATTGATATTAGGATTAGACATAGCATGTTTGGGGCATATCTGTATGCTTGGCCATCTTTTGTGAATATAGATGTATCAAGTAGTAGAGAGGAGTCCATCAGACTTTTGTCAATTTCTTATATACAGGTGCACTTTAGATTGGTGGTGTCACGCCCCGACCTCAGGAGGCGCCACAGGCGCTCAGTCGAGTGAACCCGACTGAGCAAGCCTCTTTAACACTTTCTGCACAACTCAATATGATTTAAGGGAACCATGCTTTCGTTCATTTAGACAACAGTAAAGGTCGTACATTCAACATTGTTAGTTCATTTTTATATCACAAATCTTAAATCATGGCTAAGTTTCCAAGATTTCATACAGTTATAGTTTAGAAGAACCAGAGTATAGAGTTACAACACGGTTCACTAACCCATCCAACACCCATACATAACCCACACAAACGTCTACGGAGCCTCTACGGATACAAAAGACAATTATGACAACGCCGGCAACAAGGCCCCGGCTATACCTCAAAAGTGAAATCTACAACAAAAGATGTACAACATAACCCCTTGAAGGAGAAAGGGGCTCACCAAGACTATGAGAGGAGGACACTCCGCTACGCGCGATCGGCATTGTCCACTATAGAGCCACCTACATTCATTTAAAAAATGTTGCGCCCCCGGCAAAAGGGACGTTAGTACCATGGAATAGTACTAGTATGCATAACTAAACACCATCTAGTTAGAAAGAACTATCATACAAGAATAAGGAAATCACAAGTGTAACTCAAAAGCTTTAAACGATCACCACATCATCAAATAAAGAATCACATAACTTTCACACAATTTTCCATTGCTTTTAGTTTGGTGCATTTCATACTGTTCATCATTGTTTGCAATACCACCGCTATCTTGAGCGGAGTCCGATCTCGACCCGATCGGCTAGGTTGCCTCATGTGAGACATATACCTCAATCACAATCTCATTTCCCTTTTCCGGAATTCAATATCAGCACAATACCACCATGTGTGCGGCATGGCATCCGATCTCGGCCCGATCGACTAGGCCGCCTTACCAAGGCGTTGTTCCTTTCTCATTAATTATCCCGTTTCAATCTTTGTTTCACATATGTCATTTCATAGGCACTTGGGGCCACAACTATCACATCATTTTTGGCACTAGGCCACATTTCACATCATTCCCAATTTCAATGTTAGCTTTGCAATTTAGGATAATAAGTGCACACAAGAGTAATTTAAATTGTAAGCATAGATGAGATTTCACATAGATGGCACAACAAATGCAGTTTCAATCTTGATTTAAGGTCTAAGCATTTCAATACATGATTCATATTCTTCGCACCCTTTTTAAGTTATCAAGAATAACACATTGATCATATTGAGACACACCTTTCACGTATATAAAGTTGCAACACCAATTCATGTGAAATAACAATCAATACATCAATCCAACTTTAAATCTTACCGCATTTACACAAACACCAACGGAGCTTAATTTCTAAAAAGAGGAAGGTTTTAGCCATACATACCTCAATAGAGCTTTCCTTAAATTCTTACAAAATTCCGGGACTCTTAGCACTTCAATCTATTTTATAGGAATTACAAATTTGAACCAAGAATTAGAGACATGATTAAGATTCTAGCTCATTTGAGCATATTATAAGCACTAAGTGTGCATTGTGATTTTAGGACCTTTTTGTGAGAGATTTTTATCATCTTACACCCCAATTGCTATCTTTTTAACTCACAACCTTCCCATACTCTTGCCACTCATGCATGCAAGATTATCAACCCTTATACCCATGAACCCACTTGCTAATCACTTATTTTAATAGAAATTTCGAAATTATAGATTAGAGCACAAGTTCTTACCTCTTAGGGTGAAGACCTAGTAATTTCACTCGACAATATTCAAGGATTTGGGGCAAGAATTGAGTGAGGACTTGATGAAGATCACTCCCTCTTTCTCTAGAACTTCCTCTCTCACTCTATATGCAGTAAAATAATAGAAAATGGGTCTAATGGGGTGTTTTTAATGGGATGGGGTCGTATTTTGAAAGTTAGAAAATAGGAGCCCCGATACAATCTGCGATCGCATATGCAATCGCATAATTGACATGCGGCCCGCGAAATGGACCGCAAAAATGGCTTCAAAAATCTGAACAAACTGCCCGAGTATGCGACAGAAATGCGGTCCGCATACCTGTTCTGCGGTCGCATAATGCACCGCAGAACTGCCCCTCGCAGAATTCCAAGGGGATTATGCGATGACTATGCGGCCCGCATATTGATTATGCGATCGCATAATGGGCCGCACAGTTGACCTCAAAATTACCATCAAACTATGTGATTCTGCGGCGACCATGCGGTCCGCATAGCTATTATGCGACCGCATAATGGACCGCATAAATGTACTTTCTGGAAAACATTATTCCTTAACTTTTAATGCATAGATCAGTCCAAAGGGTCCGATCCGCGGCGAGCCTGGCTCGCCGCGAAGAATTTTACAAATTTCTAGCACATATTTCTAACTTGGCACTACGAGCTTTCGGGTTTTGAGTAGAAATTTTCACGGGGCCTTACAGGTGGTTACCAATCTACAATATGTAATTGAGGCTAAGGTGTATGTCCTCCTCCGTGTAATCAAAGTTTTTGAAATATACAGGTTGGAGTCCGGCCTAACTCCACCATCGAGATGATGGAATTTGATTAAAAAAAAAAATTAATGACACGCGCTAAAGTTAATTTTTAGTTTTTTTTTAAATGCTACATGGTAGATGACGTGTCAATCAATTTTTTTATTTTTTTGGGTCAGAAAAGTCTTCTATTGACAAAACTTGCCGCAAGCTTGATATTAAGCTCTCCATATTCAACTTCTATTTTTCTACTTCTATTTATTGTCAAATTGAATCAAATATGCGAATCTATCAACATGACTGTATTCCCATCTGTTCCCTTCGGAATTAGCAACTTTTTCTTTGCTTAATTCTAATAATAGTTTGATTTTACTCGTGATTTTTTCAGTCGGATAATTAAACTAATAATTCAGATAATTAAACTAATACAATTTTCTTAGTAGTAAATGGATTTCGTACTCGTCAGTCTGACATTTATCTATAATCTTTTAGCCGTTAACATTATCACTCTACGCGTATTTCTGGGGTCACCCACTGATGTTTAATTATTGTACTATTATTTCAAATTAAAGAAATGAACAAGAAACCACCTATTGGTTGATTCGTTCTATTTTAGTCCTCCCATATAAAGCCGTCTTTGCTGCGTATTTCTTTGTTAAATCTCCTATAATTTAAACCCAAATTCGTCTTCGTTTATTCTGGTTTTGTCGTCTTCTTCTACTATGTCGATGGTATATGGCATCCAAGGCCAACTCCTTGAAGTCACTGGTATCAACTTCAATCTTCATTTAATTATTATAAACAACTGAAATTCTTAAATTCATTCTCGTAATTGTTTGCTTTGAATTTTCGATTTTGTAGTTGTTGCTTGTATCAAATTGAAGGATACTGAATGGATTTCAAGGCAAGATCCCTACGTTTGTCTTGAATACGGCAGTTCTAAATACCGTACTCGTACCTGTACTGGTAATACTCTTATTAGCCATAAGTTGATGTTTAGTAGTATAAATTAGTTACTATTATAGATTAATTGCTCCCTCGATCCCATTTTATGTGATTAACTTTGTCTGGACACGGAATATATGAAAGAAAAAAAGATTTTTGAATTTTGTGGTGTAAATCATCTGATTAAGTGTGTAAAATGAGAAGTTTAAAGTTTAATTTGTTTTTAAATAAATTAAAGTAGCATTCTTTTTGGGATAAATTTAAAAAGCAAGCGCCTCATATAAATTGTAACAGAGAGATTGTATGAATGGAGTCGAATGAATAACGATGATTCATGTAGTGCATCCAAACTAGTTTTGCTAGATGCCGTCGGCTTTTCATCATTTCTGTGTGTCTATTTTTTTCTTTCATTTGGTGATTTTGATGAAATTCATGCCAATTTTTATGTAGATGGCGGGAAAAATCCTACATTTCAAGAGAAATTCGTGTTTACACTCATTGAAGGGTTGCGAGAGATTAGCGCTGTTGTCTGGAATAGCAATACCGTTAATACAGATGATTTCATAGGAAGCGGAAAGTAATTTCAAATCCTACTGCTCCTTTTTATTACTTCTCATTCAATTTTCTCTTTTTTCTATCTATTTTGTGCCTGAATAAAATAAAATGGATATAGATCATTTATAACCGACCTAAAGCGGCGGAACTAGGAATTTATATAAGGGGATTCAAAAAAGTATTAGAAGGTGATAGTTGAGAGTTGAACCTGTGACCTAAAGCAACTTTTGAACCTCATCTCATACTACGTATACTAGAAAGAGGATTCAACAGCTTTTACATAACCAAAATAGTTGCTTTTATCCCCTTTGCACGGTATAAATTTTCGACGAAGGGAATTCAGTTGAACCCCCTCCCCTTCACCCAATTCTGCTACTGTTCGGAGTTAGGCTTAGTTTGTTGAATGATCAATTTAGTTTTTGTTTAGTTGAGTGTTAATTTTTAATTATTTGTTCTAGGATTCAACTACAGAAAGTTCTGTCACATGGATACGACGATACTGCTTGGCCACTCCAGACGAAGAGGGGCAGGTAAATTAAGAAAAACTGCCATATTGTTCTTTTCTAGATGATATTGCTTCTTTTTCAATGTCTATCTTTCGTTTATAATTAGATTTGCCTGTATGTCCTGCTCCTTAGTTAGAATCCTTTTTTTTTGCTTGTGTTTCTTTGGCAAAATCTTGTACATTGTGCTTTACTCTTTTATGTGATTTTAATTTGGATCTGATGTGATTCCTTACATCCATCACTGAAGTTCTTCATTTCATCATTTTAGATTTAGACCCTGCATAACTAGCTGTCAACTTACTTCAGGCTAGTGATGCTGGCAGAACTAAATAAACTATTAGCATGAGTGCAGAAAAGTTAATAGCTTACGTGAAGAATCTCAAAGTAACACTGATTTCGAAAGATTTTTAGGTTCTTAGCCAAGGAAACCGGAGAAAGCTTAATATAATGATATGTTAAAGGTAATATGTGGTCACATAGGCAACCTAATGAAAGATACTGTAGATTGGTATTGCCTAGTGTTAGAGTAGATAAAACTATTGTTGCTTCAGCACTAAACTGTTATTAACAGAGCTTGTTGTGATAGAGCTACTTGACTTGAAGCAACAAAGAGGAGACATTAGGATCTTCTAGTTAAGGAATAAAATGATAGATTAAAGACTTGCAGAAGAGCATTCAGTTTGGTCTTAGCTTCTAAAGTCTTCCTGCTTCTGATGGATTAAATATTAGAACGAGTCAGTGATTAGCAGTAGTCACTTGCACCAAACTGAAAGAGGATAAATGGAAATTAACTTGCTCCTTGTGTACCTTATCTTACTTTTGTTAAGTCCAGAAGCAAATGGGGGATAAGTCATCCTAAAAGTTTACTATGGCTTTGCCAGTTTGTAGCAGAAGCTATCTTCCACCATTTTCTTTTCCTTCTACCTCTCAAATGACTGTACAGGAGATGGATTTCTGGCCTTTGTTGAAGAAATATAAGATGCGACGTAACTCATGAATTCAGGATTCAATTAGTTAGACTTCTTTCCATCGAACTTCTCCTGGCTAATTGTCTTACTTCCTCTCTTCCCCCATATAGACCTTTAGACATACTAGATACTGTTGGGCCACGGTGGGCCTACAGTTCAGGGTTACTAGATGAATCCGAGTAAGTTTCTGTCATTGATTACCTTGCAGGAGTTAAGCGAAGTCAACAAGAGGTGTTATTTCTTTGCTTTCATGATATATAAGGAGTCTAGTCAGCAGCTGATTCTTGAGACCATTTGTAAAGTAGTTGATGACGAACAAAGATAGCGGCTTTTTTCACACTTGTGTCTTCCTAATGTGAAGTAAAAGATATTTTAGCACGTTATGTTTTTCAGGTACGGAAAGGAATTAAAAGAGACATCATCGTGTCTTTATTCATCTTATAGGAAAAAAGAGAAGATAACAAAAGACAATTTTACATTTAGATCTTATGTCTATCTTTTCTAGATGATCTGAAAAGCTGCTCTCCTTTGGCCTCAACTGGCAGGACCTCAATGTTTCACTTCTGTTTTATTGCAAGTCTTTAGCACTTAATTTAAGCATCTAGGTACCCGAAATTATACCCAAAATCTTTTTTAAATCTAGTAAAGAACCTCGTGTATATCTCAGAAAGCAAGGACGGTTTGTGTGACAAACACTAATGGATTTCCTGTGACCATTTCTGGTGTCGATTAAGTTTATTTGAACCATGTGAACATAAGATTCCGAAGTTAACTGGATTTTTGTGAAGTTTTCTCGGGTCTTTTTGCACTGGCTGTTGGGATTGTAATTAATGAAATTGCACCACATAACAGTACTGTTGCTTGTATTTTCTTTTACAGGCATGCAGGAGAGGTTCGACTAATAATGCATTACGCAAATGCCAATGTAAGTGCCACCATATTTTCTTAGAATTTCTCCCTTGCCCTCGCCCCCTCCAAAACCGAACACGGACCTGTTTATATATCTTTGACATGACTTTTACTCCTCCTACTTCCAGAAGCCTGCAACAAGCCATGCTCCATCAGGCTCTCCATATGGAGCACCAACTCTTGGATCATATCCATATTCGGCAGCTCCGCAACATGCAGTTTATCACCCACCACCTTCTGCCTATCCAGCACCATCTCACCCACCACCTTCTGCGTATCCGGCACCATCTCCTTATCCCGCAGTCCCGCCTCCTTCAGCAGCATATCATCCACCATCTCCTTATCCTCCTCAACCGACTGCTTATCCTTCACCTTACTCATCAACTTCAGCATATCCACCTCCGCCTTATCCTCCACAGGGTTACTCTTATCCTCCAGGTAAATGTATTCTTGTAAGACCTGAACTTTTTTACTTTCTCCCGGCTTCTCAACTACCTATATATTTTAATGTTTTGCCAGGTCCATACCCTGGAGCCTATCCTCCGCGATCACACTGATGCTGTGTCTTAAATGCTTGGACAACGAATGTGCACATATATCCTTTCATTTAGTAGTCTTATAGCTTTGTCTGACGTCGTAATTTCAGGACTTCTCATGACATGGTTGTGATTGCTATACTGAGGCTGTATGATATTGTAGAATCTGAAAAGGTTCCAAAAGAAGCTTAGGTGTTAGTTGCCTGTTTTATGTTCCCTGAAGCGGAATGTATAGCAATAATCTATCAGATAGGTTTCACTGGCTTTTGTACAAGAATTATGACGCCTCATAGTAGAGTCTGGAATCACCGAATTGTCATTCTTGTTTACAGGGCACATTTCAGATTATATTCTTTGGATTTTTACATCATGTTGATAGTCGATATGCCAGCTTTATTTGTTGAACAAAGCAGAAGAATATTTTTCTCGGAATCTTGCCTCTTGGCCACTGAAATTGAATTTATCATGTAAGTTTTTTTTTTTTTTAAATTAATAATAGCATGTTGGATTGAGAATAGTAGTTTTCAAATGGTATGAACTTCTCTTCGATACTTGCAGAAAAGTATTTGTGCCTGATGATTATCAGTTCTTTTGCCATCTCTGTTTCTGTTTTACTTCGAGCAACAATGTTATTAAAGTACATACTAATAAGATAAGGATCGGAGTATCAACATATATCTGAGAGGACAAATATTCGACCTTAACTGTCTAGCACTTCTGTTTAAAGGGCAACCTAGAATATAAAGCATCTTGCGTTCATGCAGGGTCTGATGCGTTCATGCAGGGTCTGAGGAAGAGCCACGATTAAATATTTAAAAAATTTATGAGCCATTTGAGATATGAAGTGTCTTTGTAAGCACCCTTCATCTCAACCTTAAGATTGTGATTTCGAGTCTCTAAGGGAGCAAAGTGGGGAACTCCTGGGGAGAAAAACAAGTGTCTTTGTAAACGGGTACTCCCTCCATTTCAATTTATATGACACATTTTGCTTATCGAGAATCAAACTGCGTGAAGTTTGACCAACATTTTAAAATATATTTTGTTATCATATTGACATGAGAAAAATTATAACTTAGAGTAGTACTTTTCGTGTAGTTTTTGTATATCTAAATTTTAGTTTAAAATTACTAAATTGAACTAATTTAATTTAGCTTCAACGTTTAATCAAATTGACTCTTGATAAGCAAAATGTGCTATCTAAATTGAAACAAAAGATTACTACTCCCTCTTTTTCAAATTAGATGAGGTACTTTCCTTTTTAGTCTGTTCCAAAATAAATGACACATTTTTAAATTTGAAAATAATTCAACTTTAAACTCTTCACTTTACCCATCTTACCATTAATGAAAAGCTTTTATGACCACACAAATGTCATGGCCCCACAAAATCTTTTATCCTTTAAGCTTTTAAAACCACAAGTTTCAAAAGTCTTTTTTTTCTTAAACTGCTTGCCGAGTCAAACTACCTCATCTAAATTGAAACGGAGGAATATATAACACTTGAACCAATGGTGTCAACTTTGCAAGAAGTTACTATTGTCCACATTCTTTCTTTCTCTAGAGAAGGTGCAGAGAGGTTAATGGTGCATAGTTATGTCGCATCAGATTGAATGATTAAAAGTTTAAAACCATCTGATGAGTAGACATTTGAACTGCAAAATCATTTCGTTCCTTTTGACCAATTTAGACAAAAGGGTTCATTTGGTTTGATGAAGGCTAAAGCAATTTATAATCTTGTACTTATACTTTGGTTTTTCTATATAAAATTTTGCAGAACCTTCATATAGTAACTAATAGCTTAATCGTTTGGTTCACAGTATTAACTCCGCATGAGTTTTTAGTACATTTTTCTAGTGAATATATGTATTAAGTAATTTATATATGATAGATTGTCAGATAAGAGAACACATATATTAACAATACGTGGATAAAAGTATCTAGAGACAAACTATAATAAATTATCCATCTATCCCAAATAAGTGTTATGTCGAGGAAGAGGCAAAACCCAAAAATAACAGAAGATAAATAACACCAAATTTTAACGTGGAAAACCCATTCAAATCGAAGGTAAAAACCACGGGATCACAAAGATCCAAAAAGCTCCACTATAACAATACGAGGGTTACAAAAGTTCTCCAAATTGGCTGCACAACAAGTGTCAAACACGGAGGAACAATAGCAACAAGAGCAACAACTAATCAATTGAAGAAAGAGGAGAATCCACAAATATGAAGCTGCTGTTCGAGGCTCGAAATCAGATACTATGGGCCTCCAAATCCGATCTTCGCCATTCAAATCAAAGACCAATATATTACGAACAGTCAGCCAAAATTTTAGCCCGATCCAACGGTTAATGAATCGGAAAACGTGATTTGAAGTTGGCTGGTCGGAATAAAACTCTGCGGTAAAACAAATACTTTTCTTCTCTCTTCTCTCTTGATGAAAGCTCTCTCAAAAACTACTCTTATGTGCTTAAGTCTTTTAAAGACTTGTACCAATGAGCATAGAATAATTCTCAAGGTTGTCCTATTTATAGAGTATGAGTGGTGCTTTCTCTTAAAATCAAAACCCACTCAAAATAGGAATAAACACCGAATCCAATTCCGAATAGGAACAGAAACCAAAAAAGAATACGATTAGTCCATTGGGTCTTTGGCTGGACAACATGGGCATGTGCCCAACAAACTCCCCCCAACCAAGGGGCCAAATGTGTCTTCAAGTAGAGGAACTATTGACAGGCTTCATGCCTGCCAATTTTATGCAACACGCATGCTTATCTACTAGTTTAACTACAAAGTCCTCAGGCTGCTCCATATAAATCTCCCCAACTAAATCACCATAAAGAAAAGCAGTCTTGACATCCACCTGCTCAACCTCTAAATCTAGACTCGCGGCTAAGCCTAGAACCACACGAATAGAAGATATCTTCACAATAGGGAAGAAAATTTTATCAAAGTCAACTCCCTTCTTTTGGCTAAAACCTTAACAACTAACCTCGCCTTGTATCTAGGCGCAGAGGTATGGTTATCTTGCTTTATTCTGAATATCCATTTGTTAGATAAAGCTCTCTTACCTTTCGGCAATTTCATTAACTCATATGTGCCATTCTCATGGAGTGACTTCATCTCATCTTCCATGGCTTCGATCCACTTATCTTTTTCAGTATCTTGCATGGCTTCATCATAATTCTCAGGTTCTTTCAGTCAAAAGTACATACTCATCAGGAGGATAGCACATGAATTTTTGCTTCTCCCTTGTTGATCTTCTAAGAGAGGTTTCAGGAGCATTCGAAGTAGTTACTTGAGCAGGAATTGGTTGCTGATCAACCACAACTTCATCAGCTGAAGCATCCATTACATCTATACCATGATGATCATTTTGATCTTAATCACTATCTCCATCATTATCTTGGGTTCCTTCATGTGCAATAGATGCCTTAGCAATAGAAACTGCATCACTATCAACTAAGCTCTCATTACTCTGAGAATCTATCTTCTTATCTTTGTCAATATCTTCAATAGTCTGGTCTTTAAAGAACATTGCATCACGACTTCTAATAAGTTTATTGTCAACTGGAACGATACCCTAATTCATCTTGACCATAACCGATAAAGATGCACTGCTTAGTTTTGACATCCAGTTTTGATCTCTCATCTTTAGGAACATGCACACAAGCTTTACACCCAAAAACTTTCAGGTGATCATAAGAAATATCTTTGGCAAACCAAACTCTGTCTGGGACATCACCATCCAAAGCAACAGCAGGAGACAAATTGATAACATAGGCAACAATGTTAAGTGCTTCCGCCCAAAATGTATTTGGAAGTTTAGCCTCTGAAAGCAAGCATCTAACTCTTTCAACTAGAGTTCTATTCATCCTCTCTGCCGAACCATTCAATTGAGGTGTCTTGGATGGAGTTTTCTGATGACGAATTTCTTGTTCCTTGCAATAGTTATCAAAGGGACCACAATATTTACCACCATTGTCAGTGCGAATACATTTTAATTTCTTCCCCGTCTGTCTCTCAGCTAAGGCCTCAAATTCCTTAAACACACCAAGTGCTTAATCTTTAGATATCAAAGGATACACCCAGAGCTTACGAGAATGATCATCAATGAAGGTCACAAAGTAAAGTGCACCACCTTTTGACTTTACTTTAAAAGGACCACACAAATCAGAGTGTACTAGCTCCAATAATCGGGCTTTCTTGAGAGAGGATGGCTATTAAAGGAAACCCTTTTTTGTTTGCCAGCTAAACAATGGATACACCTTTTCAGCTTAGCTTGTTCACTCCAGAAAGCAAACTTTTCTTATCCAAACACGTAATCCCCCTCTCACTCATATGACTCAATCTTCTGTGCCACAATTCTGATAAAGTATCACTTTCCACCAGATTTATTTAGTTATTAAGAATAGAGCCCTGTGTCACATATAAATAACCAGACTTGACTCATCGAGCCACTACTAACGAGCCTTTAGTGAGCTTCCATTGGCCATTAAAGAGGGAATTATGGTAACCTTCATCGTCTAATCTTCCTGCGGAGATCAAATTGAAAGAAAAGTCTGGAGCATGCTTGACATCTAGAAGAATTAACGTTGAACCATTATTAGTTTTCAAACAAACTGTACCAACACCGAACACCTTAACTTCACTGGCATTCCCTATCTTTAACACTCCAGAATCAACAGGAGTATAAGATGAGAAAAAAATCTTTTCTTGGTGTGACATGTGAGGTAGCTCCAGAATCTACTATCCAGCTCGTCTCATGGGATACCAAATTGATGACATTTTCATCATAAGCAAAAAGAAGGTCATCTCGAACAATAGCAGCAACATTGTTCTCGTTATTTTCAGTTGTCTTCCTTCTCTAATATCTTGATTCAACTTGCGGCAAAACCTTTTGATGTGTCCTTTTTTGCCACAGTAGTTTCATGTAATATTATAGTATTTGGACCTTGACTTACTTCTACTTTTACCTCTATTCCTTGAGCCCTTTGTTCTATCTCTCCCCCGATCTTCTGTAACCAAGATATCTGCTTGTGAGGACGAACCCTGAGATTTTCTCCTTACTTCCTCGTTCAACACACCACTCTTGGCGTATTCCATGGTCAACTTACCTCCAGGAGCTGAATTTGTCAAAGAAACACGAAGAGTTTCCCAAGAGTCAGGCAGAGTATTAAGAAGGCGGAGTCCTTGTATCTTATCATCAAAATTAACTCCCGTTCCAGACAGCTGATCAAGGACGCCCTGAAAATCATTTATGCGATCAAGGATAGGGCTACCTTCCTTGTTTTTAAAGGTCATCAATTGTTTTAGCAACAACAACTCCTGGTTTTTTGAAGCATAAAGAGTCTCTAGCTTTTCCCACAATGATCTCGCATGTGTCTCGTTCACAATATGATTGTGAACATTATCTTCAACCCATTATCGTATATATCAACATACTTGTTGGTGCTTGAAATCCCAATCTTCATCAGATATACTCTCGGGTTTATGAGCTGAAAAAACGGGTAGATGCATCTTCTTCACGAACAACAAATCTTTCATCTTGCTTCTCCAAACATTATAATTTCTCCCATTTAAACATACCATCTTGCTCATATTTGCCTCCATTCCGTAACAACCCGGATAAATAACCAAGGCTCTGATACCACTGTTATGTCGAGGAAGAGGCAAACCCAAAAATAACAGAAGATAAAGAACACCAAATTTTAACGTGGAAAACCTTTCAAATCGAAGGTAAAAATCACGGGATCACAAAGATCCAAAAAGCTCCACTATAACAATAAGAGGGTTACAAAAGTTCTCCAAATTGTCTACACAACAAATGCCAAACACGGAGGAACAATAGCAACAAGAGCAACAACTAATCAATTGAAGAAAGAGGAGAATCCACAAATACAAAGCTGATGTTCGAGGCTCGAAATCAGATACTACGGGTCTCCACCGTTCAAATCAAAGACCAAGATGTTACGAACACTTAGCCAAAATTTCAGCCCGATCCAACGGTTAATGAATCGGAAAACATGATTTGAAGTTGGCTGGTCGGAATAAAAATCTGCAGCAAAACAAATACTTTTCTTCTCTCTTCTCTCTTGATGAAAGCTCTCTCAAAAATCACTCTTATGTGCTTAAGTCTTTCAAAGACTTGTACCAATGAGCATAGAATAATTCTCCAAGGTTGTCCTATTTATAGAGCATGAGTGGTGCTTTCTCTTAAAGCCAAAACCCACTCAAAATAGGAATAAACACCGAATTCAATTCCGAATAGGAATGAAAATCAAAAAAGAACACGATTAGGCCATTGGGCCTGGCTGGACAACATGGGCATGTGCCCAAAAATAAGTTGGGGTCTGTTATATTCATGTATTAGTATTAACCGCATAAGATTCATGTATTACTATTCACTGCACTACAATCACTGTGTAACATGAAATAATCCTGCATTATAATTTGTCGTAAACCATATAACCTTAGTTTTTAATAGGCTTTGGACATGAATTGATTGATAATTGAGGGGGGGGGGGGGGGGGT
>NC_031998.1:49738918-49743918 GCF_001879085.1 Nicotiana attenuata
AAGTAATATTTGAAGTTAGATCGAAAGCTATTTGGAATTCAGTTGTGTTTGGACTTTGGACAATGAAAATACAGTTGAAATGTTTTGAATGAAAACTTGAAGAACTCCTAACACCTATTTTTCAAACTTTAAATTTCATATTTCATATTTGAAGTTGAAATAATGGCCCATTTTGATAAACAAAGACTATAATCTCCAAATATTATGTGCTTTAGCTGTATTAACAGGCAAATCCCGATAAAGATTCAACATTTTACTAGAGAAAGTGCTGAAATGGCTTTCGGTGTTCCACTTCCATTGCCTTTTCAAGAGAGTTGTGAATCTTGGTTGGCCTATTGCTCGACTCGAATATGAGTATAGGCCACTGCTTGCTTTATCTTTTATATCTTAGCTATAAATTGGAAAATCCCTTTTGACTTTAGATTAAAGTCATGTGTGTTGTCGTGATCCTTCAATACGTCAATTTCTGAACTTAATTTTTTCGTCTTTTCACTTGCAGTTGCAGTGAATAGATCCATCAATAGCTATGATAGTTTATACTAGGGGTGTACATAGGTCGGGTTGGTTCAGATTTTACAATTATCAAACCAAACCAATTGTGTCGGGTTATTAAATCTAAAGACCAAACCAAACCAATAAAACTCGGGTTTTTCAATCTCGATTTTCTTGGGTTTTCTCGATTTTTCGGGTTTTTTTCCGCAAACATATAACGTATGCTCAAAATATTTCTTTAATCCTATAAGATACAACTATATAAAGTATTTTCCAAAAAAATAATACAAAATATGAGATGTGTAATGGCATTATCCTAAAATATTCAACAATAAAGACAATAAAATTATGGAGTATAAATATTGCTAATTAAAAAGCCATAATAAAAATAAACATAATCTAAAAGTACTAAGTCATGCTAAAATAAATAGACTAATAAGAGAGTATTAATTACATGACTAAACGCTAAAGAAAAATATAGTTTATGCATTTTTATCTAAATTATTGCAAAACAAAAAATAGATATTCAATACATTCCCGTTCGTAATATTGAATTGAATGTCTTTTGTTAGCATTAGTATTGATTTGATTTTTGTTTGGGGTTTTGTTAGCATTATTAATTTACTAATATTAATGGCTATAAACTTATTGGAGCATTCAAAAGTTCTAAGTCCAACCTTGAAATAATACATTAAAAGATAAAATTATAAAAATCTTTAAGAAATATTTATAAATTACATCACAATAAGTATATTTATATATTAAATATATCTAAATTTTTTATATATGTAATGTCGGGTTGGTTTGGTTTCAGTTTGACTTTCTTTAGTTAAAACCAAACCAAACTAATTATGGCGTTTTTTTTTCCAACACCAAACCAAATCAAATCAAACCATAGTCAGGTTTTTTCTCTTGGTTTGACTCGTATTATCAGGTTGGTGCGGTTTGTCGGTTTCCTTTGTACACCTCTAATTTAAACATCGAGGAAATGACAACTCCAAAGACCGTGTTGTACTATAGTTTGTAAATATAAAAGAGGTTATTCTACTTATATTTGTGTTGGAGCAGTTTCTATAATTTTTAATATTGTACTCACGCAATATGAGAATAATCCCAGTGTAACTTTTCTTCCAACCAAAGGATCCTCAAGAGAACTAGGACTTTGAAAGTAACTCCTGTAAGGCCGAACTTCAGTAATATCTACGGTAATAACCTGTTTGGCCAAAAGTATTTTTTCTCCCAAAATTAAAGTGTTTGGCTAAGCATTTAGAAAGAAAAAAAATATGTTTTTGAGTAGAAACAGAAGTAGTTTTTGAGAAGTAAAAAAAAAAGCTTCTTCCAATTGATGCTCAAAAATAATTTTCAAATTAATTTGCCAAGCACAAACTGTTTCTTACTAAAAGTACTTTTTAAAAAAAAAGCATTTTTGAGAAAATTATTTTTTAAAAAATAAGTTAATTTTCGGAATTTGGCCAAACAAACTATAAGTATAAGTTGGTGACTATTATATTGTCCGTGTAAATACTTTATTCTTTAAGTGGGAATTAATTTAACTGCGTCTCAATTTGATTAGAGATTATAAGCTAGTATAGAGACGTGTAAAATTTAGTCAATCTCACACCTAAATAGAGTTACCTGGATAAAGAACATTCATATAACCGACTCAAACAAGTTTATGCTATAATTTTTTATTGTTGTATTATTTTATTTTTTATTACGGCGAAAAGAGGGTGGAATCTAAAGATCCAGTTCCTCAGTATGACATGATATCTGTTATATATTTTCTATGTATGTAAGTCTATAGTATATGTTACTGGAGATGCATATGATATTCTTTTGTATATAATGGTGGTAACATGAATTATTTATAGTGGTAGCAATATAATAATTTGTGATCAATTGACACAGCACGAGGCAGAATATGATTAATCAGATCCACCAAATAGGGTTCTAAGATTGGGAAGTGGAAGAGAAATAATTGAATGTTTTTCCAAAAAGGAGATTCGGTCTGGTATTTTGGAGTAAAATGAACTAAAATATAAAAAATTAAAGCAGGTGGGCCAATTTTGACTTTTAAAAAACAATGATGCAATTAGATGTTTTGTGCGTTCGGGTGTTAGTGACTTGACTGTAATTGATACTGATATTTGTAGAGCCTATTACTCAAATGGTCACTTAATTATCCCAAATTATCTTCTAAAGTCACTTTTCTTTCGTTTATAACAACAAAATCAGTGAACTATGCCTATCGCACTCAGAAGGTCACTCAACTAAATTTTTCAAATTTTGGATTGCCAAATACCTATTTTACCCTATAAATTATAAATATTTATCTTTTTTTTTTAACTTTTTAATATTATAATTTTTCCGTTTTTAATTTACATTATAGACTTACCGATAAAATATATAAATATTATTTATAAATTAAAAAAATAAAAAGTATTTAAGCATATATAATGCTGGAATAACAAAACAATGAGCATAGTAAAAAATTAATTAGAATAATTATTTAGTAATAATAATTTTAGTATTAACAACAATACTTCAAAAATTTATTTACACAATTAAGA
Organism: Nicotiana attenuata; assembly: GCF_001879085.1. NCBI lineage: Eukaryota > Viridiplantae > Streptophyta > Magnoliopsida > Solanales > Solanaceae > Nicotiana > Nicotiana attenuata. Next base: position 49,741,981 of record NC_031998.1, read on the forward strand.
AGAAAGGAAATAAAGGTTGTAAAATATATATTTCATGCACGTAATATAAAAATAATTATTTAAATAATGGTATTTTTATAATATACATTATATATTCTTTAAATATTTATAATTTAGAGGGTAAAATAGATATTTGACAATCCAAAATTTGGAAAATCTAGTTGAGTGACTTTCTGAGTGCAATAGGCATAGTTCAGTGACTTTGTTGTTATAAACGAAACAAAAGTGACTTAGGAGATAATTTGGTATACTTGAATGGTCATTTGAGTAATTGACTCCTTATTCGTACCACTTAATTAATGATGCATTATTACCTTAATTAACAGTATAAAACAGCTGCAGAACTGACTAAATTCTGTTACTTTATTTTATGAGTTGGTTTAGGCTGGCCATCACTTAAGGAAATCAAAGTAAAAAGCAACTAATCTTGAACTCTAAATACATATTTTCCTCGACCAAATCATGTAGAAATAGTAAAGAAAAATTTGCAAATATTATGCTTGGGTTGGTGATCGGTTGCAACGTCTTCTCATCCAACAATTGGTGTAAAAAGGATAGGGAACATCGATCACGCCCACCTATGTCTCCTAAGAGATCTAGCGATCGTTTAAATATAATCCGATTTACAAGTACGGAGTCGAATCCCACGGGGAATTAGCCTGCTAAACACAACTACTAATTTTGCAAGAATTTAAGTAATCAACCTTTAAAAACATTGAGTAATGAGTTGATTGTTTACTATCCAAAAGCAAGGTAATTAAAAAGCTGTAATTTTAGTACTAACAAAGCAAATGTTGTAGACAAGATTGGAAAGGTTTACGATTTTTTTAATTTTCCCTATTGTCGGAATCTCCCCCGTTACGTTTACTATAAATTCTCCCAATTATTCTCTACCGATCGTGAGTACTTTGAGTGTTGTAGCTCTCTCTCGAGCAGCTACCAAAATTTACTAGACGTATTCTCTCGAACTACGCTAGCTAGTACTAATTCACCGCTCACTACGATCGCACCAAGGTTTTGTTATCTCTAATCCCGCCTTTAAATCCTCCGTACTGATCTCTCAAATACGTTAGGAGTGGTGTTGTTCAATAACTACCTAAATGCGTACTCTCTCTCGAGCAGTGCACACTAAATAGGCACAGTTAATTGAAAACTCTTCAATCAACAACAATAATAATATAGTTGAACAAGTAGAGACGGCCAATTTATATTAAACGCAGTGGAAAAATTATCCTTCAATAGGTTCCATCAAACCCTATATAATAATTTAGCTACTCATAATTGTTTGCACAAATACAAAATGAAAATTCATAACAATGGAAAATTAGGAAGAAAGAGAAAAAATGTGAAGTTAAATCCTTCTTCTTGCTCTAGGCGTGTTCTTGCCTCTCCCGAGTCTCCTCCCCCTCCCCCCCCCCCCCCCCCAAAAAAAAAGGCAAATTCTCATATTTATATGGTTTAGGGTTGAGTTGGGCCGAATTTGGCTTCTCCTAATTTGGATTGGAAAAGCTGAATTTTTCTGCTCCGGTCTCGGTCTGGCAAAGTGAACCTCACTTTGTTGTCCGGGACTTTTTTGGTTTCTTCTGCTCCGGTCCTGGTCTGGCGAAGTGAACCTCGCTTCGCTGTCCGGGACTTTTCTCTTTAGCTCTTTTTTCACTAATTTTTCTCCCATTTGATCCTTTTCCACGCAAGTTTGTTCTTGCACTTAAGAAACACGTAATGAGCATATTTTCACTTCGAAAGCGGTGTGAATTCCCGCAACCCACACAAGAAATAATACACACACAGACACTCAAACACATGCACTTTTCACCCTTTATCAGCCATAATCTCAAGTTTTCATGACTTCATTACCCCACTTCATTTTATTTATCTTATAGAAGCATTTTTGTAATTAAAAAGGTAGAAGAGCTATTTCCAATAAACACTTAGTAAAAA
>NC_031998.1:49746588-49750939 GCF_001879085.1 Nicotiana attenuata
CTTAACATTTTTTTTACTTGTGCTGTTCAGGTAACGTTCTAAACTTTTGTAATGCAGGTTCCTTTTCTTTAAATAGCAAATGATGAAAAGTTGGGCATGTTTAGATAGCTTCAAGCAATTTTCTCAAAGGATTTGCTGAATGTTTGAATGCCAAAACCTGCACATTCATAACCTGTTTCATAGTTGTATTTAAATAGTCTAGTTTATTTTGTTTTGACCCACCTATGTTCCTCGTTGTTAGTTTAAACTGATTGGATCTGGTACATACTCTAAAAGAACAAGAGAATGAATGTTTCAATAAGTCGCAATATGAGTTTCGTTTAGTTTTTCTATCCACAAAATCATGTACTTTAGCCCTTGTTATGTTTGAATGCTTCTGGAAGGTGGGTGTGGTTGATTTCTGATATCTTACAACTTTCTGTTAAGTTCCTTATGTGAACAAGTAAGGGGCTTGTCTCATGTAATGAATGATTTGCGACAACTTGTAGACTTATTTTGGCATAATTCATTTTGACCCTTTTTGAGCTATATAGAGCAGTGTAGATGTCATTAAGTTAAAGAAAATATAAAATTATTTTATTTTTAATTTATGCTCCATACAGGTTTGATGTTAGTTTAGCAGGCTTTAAAACTAAGAATGACTGTGATAATAAAATAAGTTGAAATCATGAGTTAGTTTAACTTGTGAAATTTTTTTATATATATATATATATATATATAGTAAATCAAGAGTTCATTAGTTCCAACTAGTTGCTGGCTCATTTCACCATTGGCAAGAAGTTGGCCATTTCTTTAAAATAGATAGAGTTGGTTTTACATTAATTTGCCTTGTTTTCCGTAAAAAATTAGATTTTTTTTTCATTAATTTAATTACCTAATCATTTCTAGTAATTAATAAAAGCACTAGACAAATTTTAGGAACAACTATAGCTTTATATTAGTTTCATCATTTTAATTGATAACAACAACAATAAGAATAAGGTTATAAGTAAGTTCAATATTAACTAAGTTTTATACATTTTCTTACCACCACTAAGCTACAAATATGCACTTTCTTTTGCGACAAAAATGAACAATTTTTTATTTTTATTTTATAATCTAAACCCTATAGTAGGTCGTCTTACCCAAGGTAAATAATTTTGTCTTAACCGATGCCGGGAAGACTCGCTTCGGAATAAAGACATAAATAAAATGTCAAGGTCTTGAGGACACGCCTTGTTCCAATTCTTTCAAATAAATAATTTTTTATTTAATTGCTTTCGAGCAGGCTTCAGTTTTAGGTGCGACGCACGAACTAAGATCGGGGATACTCGTCCTAGTTTAAAGTTAATAAAGTCATCAACAATAAAAGTTGTCATAGGCAAACATAAAATCAAATAAAGCACCGTTTTATCTAAAAATTAATTCAAGCCAATTCTAGTCAATAAAAGCGACCGTGCTAGAACCACGGGACTTGGGGAATGCCTTACACCTTCTTCCCGGTCAACAGAATTCCTTACCCGGACTTTATTTTCGCAGACCAATAATAATAGAGTCAAACCTTCCTTCGACTAGGGATTCAAACAAAAGGTGACTTGGAACACCCAAAAAATCAATTCCAAGTGGCGACTCTGAGCAATAAAATAATTCCTACTCAAGCTTTGTCACTTTAATTGGAAAAACTCTTTAACCCCCAAATCCACAATATTCTTTTCGGGGTAGAAAAGGGGTGTGACAGCTCTGGCGACTCTACTGGGGACATTTAAGAATTCGAGCTTGTACATTGACTTTATTTGGCTTTATTAATTTTTTGTATATAACTGTGATCTATTTTGGCATAATGTGCTACTTGCTTGCTCTTTACCGCTTTTATATTGTTGAACTGTATTATAAATTGTCTTCTTGCGCACCCCCTCTGAGTCTTCTGAATACAACCTCGGGAATCGCGGATATGCGCCCCATTCTTTGTTGAGATAAAGTCGGTGGGCCTGGGCTCCCGGTGAAGGATTATTAGTCACCCATATTTAAGAATGGGGAGGGTCCAGTAGTTAAGCCGGAGAAGTATTGCTCCCGGTACGCTACCCCTTCCCAACTCGAGTTGTTCGCTCGTTTTATGGCCAGTCTAGATACGCCTCATCCCCTAGGACTTTTAAAACCTAGAAGAACAAGCCACATGACTGGTTATCCCTAGTAGGATCGTTTTGTTGCATCATATGCATTTGACTTAGCGAAGCTCGGCACAGGGGCCGAGTCCGTATAAGACAGGTATCCTTTTTGAGACAATGTTCACTTATGTGCTACTTGTTGCATCATTTGGAAGGCTTGCTTGCATTGTTGACCGGCTTTACAAAATTAGTTGAGCGAAAAAAAAAATCATTCCCCCAGTTTTGTACAGGTAATTCGTTTTTACCAAATAATAAAATAAAAATGGTCTAGTCTTGGTTTGAACTACGCAGGTCCGGTTCTCACAATTTTAGTGGGGTACGTATGCAACCTTCATCAGTTTTGGCCCCCATTTTTGCAAGAGTTTTCGAAATCGGTGTGCCCATAATATTTTTTTTTTAATATAAAAAAAATCGATAGTTTTGCTGTTTTTTTTTCTTTTTCTCTCTTTTTCTTTTTTATTGTTTTTGTCTTTACGTCCGATCATGTTTTTCAATACAACCTCGAAACCTTCTTCTGAACCGTCGAAGGGTTGTTTTCGTAGATATAGCTAATATTTTACCATTTTCCCCAATGTTGAACCATTTTTGCCGAAATTGCCTTAAAACCTTTCTCGGAAGTGCCAAAGGGCTATTTTCATACAAAATGGTTACCTTGGTCGTTTTTAACACCTTTTACCATTTCGTCTTTATTTTTGACCGTTTTTGCCGGGACAGCCTTTCAACCTTCCTCGGAAGTGTCGAAGGGCTATTTTCGTAAAAATAGTCATTTTATTTTTGTCATGTCGTCCTTTGTTATCGGCCATTTTTGCCAAGTCAAACTTACAGTTCTTTTTTTTTTGAAAACGGTGTTTTTTATAAAAAATAAGCTTTTATTTATTTTTAACCCTCTGATCCATGTATTCAGATGTTTTTACCGGGACTGCCTTAGTACTTTTCTTGGAGGTGCTGAAGAGCCATTTTCATAAAAATAACCATCTTGTCCTCTTCGTCACTTTGTATCATTTTTCCCTTTGTCCGGACATTTTTGTTTCCTCGACGAGATACCTGAGTAATCCTTCTAGAGTCTAGCCCTCTTATCATATGAAGTTTGTCCGTTGTCTTATCCAAAAGTCTATTTGGTGTCATTTCTTCGAGTTTAGATTAGACTCAACCTCATAATTTTATTTATATAGGTACGATATGGATTCAGTTAGTCGGAGACCTGACAAGAGGCTGAGAGATGAAGAGCACTCGCTGTTTAAGATAGTCGACAAAGTGCCTAGTTTATTGAAGCGATGGTGGAACAACATGGATGGGTTTGAGCAAGGAAAGATCAAAGATTATTTGAAAAACTTGGTAAATATTATGGAGATTGAGCCCAAACGAGAACTCATCGAGGCTTTGGTTCATTTCTGGGACCCGAAGAATAATGTGTTTCGTCTCAATGGGTTTGAAATGACTCCTACCTTGGAGGAATTCGCTGAATATACCGATCTGGGGCATAAGAGTCGAACAAAGAGACTTTTGGCTCCCAGGGACGTTACTGCTACCAAGTTCCTTGAGCAAATGTGGATCAGCCACACCGAGATAGCACATGTGGCGCAAGGGCAGGTCCGCCTAGATTTCTTGTATGACAGGTACGGGCATGAAGGGGGGTTCTCAGAATATGGGAAGAAGCTAATTAACAAACAAAACCAACACACATGGCGAGGCCATGGACGGAAAGCATTCATTGTAGCTTTCTTGGGGTGCATGGTCTTCCCAAGAGAGGATCGGAAGATCAACGTTCGGTTATCTGGGATAGTCACAGCCATGATGAAAAGAAATGATTCCTCCATTCTTCCAATGGTGTTAGCAGATACCTTTCGTGCCTTGACCAGGTGCTGGGAAGGAAAAGGTTTCTTTGAAGGTTGCAACCTCCTGCTCCAGATGTGGTTCATAGATCATCTTTTCCGTCGTCCTTATCAGGTAGACCACCGTACTTGTTGGGGTAATCATGTTCGCCAGTATAATGCTAGATTGAAGAGTGAGCTGGAGATCCGCATTTTCCCAGAAAGTGTCAATGATTGGAAAGAGTATCTTCACTCCTTAACAGATGATCAGATCACATGGAATTATCCTTCGTTCACCGTAGAATATGTCATCTATAAGTCATCTTGCCATCCGTTTCTGATCTTGATGGGGCTTCGAGGTTATCAGCCATATGTTCCCATGAGAGTTCTACGTCA
>NC_031998.1:49753484-49754213 GCF_001879085.1 Nicotiana attenuata
GGACTTGGGGAATGCCTTACACCTTCTTCTCGGTCAACAGAGTTCCTTACCCGGACTTTGTTTTCGCAGACCAATAATAATAGAGTCAAACCTTCCTTCGACTAGGGATTCAAACAAAAGGTGACTTGGAACACCCAAAAAATCAATTCCAAGTGGCGACTCTGAGCAATAAAATAATCCCTACTCAAGTTTTCCATTCTTTTCGGGGTAGAAAAAGGGTGTGACAGCTCTGGCGACTCTGCTGGGGACATTTAAGAATTCGAGCTTGTACATTGACTTTATTTGGCTTTATTAATTTTTTGTATATAACTGTGATCTATTTGGGCATAATGTGCTACTTGCTTGCTCTTTACCGCTTTTATATTGTTGAACTGTATTATAAATTGTCTTCTTGCGCACCCCCTCTGAGTCTTCTGAATACAACCTCGGGAATCGCGGATACGCGCCCCATTCTTTGTTGAGATAAAGCCGGTGGGCCTGGGCTCCCGGTGAAGGATTATTAGTCACCCATATTTAAGAACGGGGAGGGTCAGTAGTTAAGCCGAAGAAGTATTGCTCCCGGTACGCTACCCCTTCCCAACTCGAGTTGTCCGCTCGTTTTATGGCCAGTCTAGATACGCCTCATCCCCTAGGACTTTTAAAACCTAGAAGAACAAGCCACATGACTGGTTATCCCTAGTAGGATCATTTTGTTGCATCATATGCATTTGACTTAGCGAAGCTCGGCAC
>NC_031998.1:49754313-49760569 GCF_001879085.1 Nicotiana attenuata
TGTGTGTGTGTGTGTGTGTTTTCATGCCGTTTTGTGTTTTATTTGTAATTAATTTTATTTGTTGTTTATGTTTAGTTTAGATTATTTTTTAGCGTAGTAAAATCTAGACCTTTTTAGCGTAGTAAAATGTACACTCTTTTAGCGTAGTAAAATTTAGAGCCTTGTAGCGTAGTAATGTGTAGTATTTTAGCTTAGAATTCCTTTTGTTTAAGTATCTTATACTGGTAGTTGAAAATGCAAACTTTGTACAATTAAGTTAATAATTGTATCAACACACATAATTACTAATGTTAATTTGGTGTCACTGGGCCTCAAAATATCGAGCCCGGAACCCATAGGTGTGTGTATGTATGTATATATATATATATATATATATATATATATATATATATATATATATATAATTTGTACAATTAACTAATTAGAAAATATGAATTTAAATTATAAAACAAACACATAATAATTAATGATAGTTTGGTGCCACTGGGCTTCAAAATATCGAGCCCGGAACCCATAGGTGTATATATCTATCTATCTATCTATATATATATATATATATATATATATATATATAATTTGTACAATTAAGATATTAAAAATATGAATTTAAATTATAAAACAAACACATAATTATTAATGATAGTTTGGTGCTATTGGGACTCAAATATCGAGCCTGGAACCCATAGGTACAATTAATACAATTAATATTTAATATACAAAATAAATTACAATTAATGTTGTTTTAATTTACGGTTGACGACATGGACGCGACCATGAGATATTATTCGCGGCAGTCTTATTGGGATATGCTGCACATGCTCACGGGTTTCAGGCCGGAGGACGAGACTGTAGCGTCTGGGTCCAGTCGTATGCAGTTGGTCCCCATTAGAGACAACCTGGTGCAGATCCACCATACTATCACCGACGTGTCAGCGGAGGTGGATGTACAGCGATATACGAGGCTGCTGTTGCTCCTTCTACTTGGGGGGGGGGGGGGGGTCTTGTTCCCGAACACTTCGGGGAACCTAGTGAGCCTCTGTTTTCTGCATCATATTGGCCGGTTCGAGGATACAGCCATCTACAGCTGGGGTGGTGCTGTCATCTCATATTTGTACAGGCAGATGTGCCGGGCTTGCATCGGCACACAGAGAGACGTTGGTGGCTTTCTGCCGCTTCTACAGGTGACAACATATTCAAATAATATGTCCATTAGTTACAATTCTACCTAGTTATAGTTAATCTCATACTTTACGTCAACTTTGTATGTTAGGTTTGGGCCTGGGAGCGATTTCTGCAGTTTCAGCCACCTCTACCACAACTACCGGCTAATGTAGAAATTTCGCATCTCCCTCTAGCCTGTAGGTAGGTTATGCGCCGTACTCTTGCACGAGAGTATGATGCCCATCATAATCTCCCCCACTGCAGGGATGTGTTGGATGATAGATTAACTTAGTGTTGCGCATACTAACGGTTTGTGTTCTTATTTGATAGTTCATCTGGACGCCGTACAACGATGAGGTGATAGGTACCCTGGCAGCGTATTGCACGTTTGGCCGACATGTTTGGAGGGCTTCTGTCCCGCTCATATGCCTCGATATTGTCGAGCATCATGCCTCCGAGCGGGTATTTCGTCAGTTTGGCCTGCCGCAGCCTATACCGAGTCCGCCTGCATGGCTTGCTTTACATTATGAGAGGGATGATCGGTCCAGGGCGGATGACACATTTATGGCATGGCTTGACGAGCAGTTGGGTACTTGGGACAGGCGATGGGACTTGACCCCACCTCCGTAGCACTTTCCTATTCAACGTTATATGGCATGGTACCGCACTGTTTCCCGACTTTTATCAGGAACCCAGTTCCTCAGGCACACGGTCGGTACGTCCCATACACCGGGAGACACGGGGCCCTGGTATGTTTTCTGTTATTATTAATTATATACCTGTAATTTAGTGCCAAATATGTAGTTTATATTTTTTACTTTGTGCAGGCGATTGGATTGCATACCGTCTATCATATGGGGCAGCAGATGCAGAGTCATGTCCACGATCCTGTGGCCATGCAGGAGTATAGTCGTCGATTCATGGATGTGGCTGCCCAACCACTATAGCGAGCCCGATCGAATCAGCGTTTGGCACACGAGGCTGATTATAGCGCAGTACCAGCGAGGTCGTGGTATCCCACGAGCTGGTGGTGCCCGACGAGCTGGTGGTGTCGGACGACGTGGTCGTGGGCGGAGAGGAGGTGGTCCCCAGCAAGGGGGCGTTGAGGCTCCTGCTGATGATGTTGCTGCTGATATGGCAGGTGGCATGCATGAGACGGACATGCCGTCTTACAACCTTGGAATTTATCGCACTCCAGTGCCATCGCAGGTGACCCCATCGGGTCAATTATTGATCACGGGCTCGGATATTCAAGGAGTGGATTGGGGTAGATACTTTCCAGGCCCGTCTACCACTGATGACGATCGACCGACCCGAGATTTTTATAGTAGGCGCCGACTGAGTTATGGCTCCACATCACATGCACATGTATGAGTTTATTAGTATTGAATTTGAATTTGTTTTAACTGTAACTTATTTATTTTCTTTAACTTTATTAATTTCCTTTTTAAGGCTTCATGCGATGCTGCGACAGATGACTACATTCAGGATCCAGACACGATGATGGTAAGACAGTATAAATTGTTGTGAATTGTTATGTAGTTTTCTATACTAAGTTTCATATTATTATGTAGCCTTCTACTGGACCTGACAGCACCACCGATACATGTCATCTTGCGCCGCATCCGGCTATAAGGAGACGACTTGATGATGATGATCCTGATAGGGTACCCGGGCGGGAGGGGATGCGCCTCAGGCCAGCGGCTGCATTGAGACACACCGAATGCGGGACACATTGATTCGGCCTTCCTTTTTTTTTATTTGGTGTAAATATTATTTTTGTATACATTAACAAAAATATTTAATCGAATATGCCCATTACTTTTTTTAGTTCTCCATTTGTTTGATAGTTTCATATAACAACACAAGCACTTAAACTTAACTTCCACTTCAATTAAAATAAAATTTAGTACAACAAACAAGGAAAACATTACTACAGCACGAACACAAACATAGCAGGCCAACATAATAAAAATACATGAAATATGAAAAATACACTAAACACATTCATGCCAATGTTTAGCCCCGGTTGCCATTTATTCTCCGCTCCAACCACTTAAATCGTTCTTCCAGTTGTTCTTTTTCTTCTTCTACCTCTTTCAGTTTCGCCTTCACCTCCGCAAGTTCCCGTTTATATTTTTTTTACGTTCCTTTTGTGCTTCACAATTCCATTGTGTTTTCCATTTTTCTTCTCCCACCTCCTTCAGTTTCGCCCTCAAGTCTGCAATAATTCTATTGCTTTCTTTTTCATGTTCCCGTTGTCTTAAACACACATTATGAAGATACTGCAGTTGTTCTCTGTAGCATTCCTGATAACATGGTTCATCAACCCATTCCTCAAAATCACAAATAGGTTCGCCGGGAACCTTGTAAAACCGGTTCATACAGTGCCAGTAACGGCGTCCAACTTCACCACCGTCCCAACAATTTTGCATCAAGCATGCTTTTCCACACTTGCACTTTGGTGGACGAAGAGGTTGAACCATTTGTGAAATATTTGCTTTTAGTAAAAAAACCTTACTTTTAATGAAATATTTACTTTTAGTAAATTTTGAGCACACAAAATAACTACAATGAGCCCGTTATTTATAGGCGAGACAACACCCACATAATGTAGTGTTTAACCGCGCTAAATACATAACGTACTATGTAATGGCGCTATATTTTGCGTGTTAAATATCATGATGTTGACAAGACAACTTTATGTCAGCTGGTCAGTTTTTCAGTTCGACAAGACAACACACACAGAACGTAGTGAAAAAATAAAAAAATGAAACTCCTATTCTACGCTCTTCAGACATAATGAAAAAATGCTGGAGAATTTAACAACAATAAACGTTTCAACAAGAGTTAAAAAATTTTTTGAATGAATTTCTATACAATCCTAACCTCTTTATATAGAAATGGCTAGCTGGGAATTTTTTTTTTTTATATAGCGCCCAAAAAGTGGGCACTATACGCTTTTGAATTATTAAAGTCAGGAATTATTGGTGGGGCCAGGAAAAAGGTGTATAGCGCCCAAATACTGGACGCTAAACATAAAGTTTTATGTATAGTGTCCAGTATTTGGGCGCTATAACTGGGCGTGGCAGCTTTTTATATATAGCACCCAAATACTCGGCACTATACATTAACGGCACAGTTAACGTTAATGTATAGCACCCAGTATTTGAGCGCTATATATAAAAGTGTCATCTTTTTTTTTTACACCTATTAAGGTGTTACTTGTCCAAAAGAACCACATTTTGGTTCCGAACTCGCTGCAAGACAGGAAGAGGCCACCAAAACCTTCAGTCCTTGCACCAACTAGATTTGCTAATTTAATTGATTGATGTATGATGGTAAGTGAAACATTAGAGAGATGTTCTCAGATTCAAGTCATATTTTAAGTTAAAGATTGAGAAACTGACATAATTTTTCTTGAAAGCTTTTCCTTTCATAAGCTCGGGATTCTATAAAAATCCAAAAAGGTAAAACAAAAGCAAATAAATAGTATTAATTTTTTTCCTAATACTACCAAATCCCAAGAGAAAATGTCTTCAACTTTATACTATACTACAAAATCCCAAAATGCAAATGTCTTTAACTTTGTACTTAAAAGCTGGAGTTAAGCAGAGAAACAAGAGAAAATAACAAAATCTATGCTTCCGAACTGCAAGCACAACTACATCCAACTTTTGTTATTACACTGTATTTGTAAAATAAATTCTGGAAATATAAATGAATATAAACAGTAATGAATATAAACAGAAATGACATAAACCAATTCGAGCCCACTGAATTCACAGTGTTTCCTTAAGGAATTTAATCCCCTCCTAGTACCCAAGGTTATGGATTATTTCCTCCCAGGATAGAACGAATTACACACTGGTGTAGTGGTACTTCAAACCCCAGTGTTTCAGCGAACACAAAGTTCGGTAGCAAATCACACTTACTTTTTGCTTTCTTTTGATGCTAAAAGTATGCAGAAGAAGGAGAGGAAACTCAGAAAATTGTAGTTAAAATTCTGAGCAGAATAGTGTTGTATTTATAGCCAAAGTTGGGTCTCTTCAGAATGGCTGTTTATGCAAAACGCCCACAACATAAATGCCATTACATAAATGGCCATTTACTCAATAATAAAGAGGGAAAATAAAGAGGGAAAATTGAAGAGGGTAGTTACTTTTCTGTTACCAAAACAAATATTTAATAACATTTCTGTTAATATTTTACTATTAACAAATAAATTTGGTCCAAAAAGTTAATCAATCAATCGATCATTTGACCTAATCCGAATCCGAATCCGAATCCAAATCCGAATCCGAAGCCGAAGCCGAAGCCGTAGCCGTAGCCGAAGCCGAAGCCGAGCCGAGCGAGCGACGACGACGACGGCGCGAGGCTTGCCTTCTTCTCAACTCTTTAAGAGCTAGAAGAAGAGCAATTGCTTATATACCCATAAAAAACCTCTTCCTCTTCCAATATGGGACAATGCCCATTTGCCAAGGGAGGGGGAACTTAAAATTTCACTCAAAAATTTCATTTTCCTCCATTTCCCATTCACCCTCTTTTAAGTATTTAATATATTAATTAAATACCTTAAAACTAAAAAACCCAACAATCCCCCACATGAATGGGGAATGGCTATATCACGGAAGTATGTATGAAAAACTGTGTGATTCACAAGTAAGGATTAATTGCATCTGGATAAGTAGGTTTCCCTTTGAACTTTCCGTAGTGAACTTATGTCGGATATACTCGATCAATCGGTAGATTTGATATCTTTGAACCGTCGAACTTTAGTGTATACCTAGACAACCACAAGTCACACAACCAACCCTTAACCGTCTTTGGTTCTCATTGTTGTGTTCGTTTCAGCCATGAACACCGCCTGGTTTCATAAGTGCGTAGAGAACTGGCCTTGCTGTGTTCTCCTTGAAGCGGCTAACACTTCACACTTACATAGGTGATTCCTAAACGTGTCATCCCGTAGATACACTATTTGATATACCCTGTATCAAATTTAGAAATCATTAAAAGCCTTAATGCTTTATCCTTGGTACTGAACATTGTCTCATCACGAGAATGGACCAAAAGTTTAGTTCACAATGTTGAACCC
>NC_031998.1:49761241-49800769 GCF_001879085.1 Nicotiana attenuata
TTTCTCTACTGGTATGTCCTAGTTAATTTTTCAAGCCTCAACAACAATATGCTTCTTTAATTGTTTCAGTTTCTCTCATTCTTGTTTACTTCTGCTTGTGGTTCTGCAGTCAAGTTACATTACTAGCATGCTGTAATTTCCCCTTTCCCTCTAGATTAATGCACTCCCTTATGTTTGTCACTTACTATGAACTTGCTATCCTAAGTCCCTATTCCCTCAATGTGATTATGCTCTTTCTAACTAGCCTGTGATCATGCCAGTATCAGCCATTGTTGTGCAAGTCCAACTAGTCCTAAGACCCTTAATGGGGTTATGTGTTCACAGTCAGATGTATATGTGTCCCAAACCCCTTGACCCCTTTGTATGACTGTGATCCTGTGTGTGATCCCATCTTGGGAATTTGAGTTTCATTTACAACTGATTTCAATCACCTCTGTCACTAATTGCTTTCAAAATGGTCTATCAGTCCAGCTTTCTTTAAATAAATCTCTTTCAACATGTGTTCTGCACTTCCACTATATTCTTAGAATCTAGGTTCTGCCCCTCTTGAGTGAGCCTTGCCTTGGGACCTTTGAGCTCCCTATGAACTTGGACACATAAGAGTTGGCCCTTCCATACTGCACTCATTATGTTTGGTTATGCAAATCTAGGTGTGAGCACTGCTCGGGACCCCTTGAGGTCCTTAGGGAGCTCTGACACACCCATATATGAGAAGGCTTTGGAATAACGTTGGCATTGAAGTGATTAATTACATAACTCAGAGAGGAAGTCAAGATTAGGCTTCCTTTGGTTGTAATTTCTTATTCTGCACTTGTTTTGTAATTCAATCATTTGGTCTGTAATAATTTGTAAACATTATGGGGTTGGCTAGTGAAAAGGGATGGGGAATATGCATGTTTTAGCTATTAAAAGGGTAGAAAGCATGTTACTAGATTTACATTCCTACTTGCACAATAGAATCCATGCTTAGGACTCATTTCATGCATTAGAGATCCTGTTTTACTATCATGCCACTTAGCAATTCCTGCGTTAAATGTATTAATAACCGGTATTTCTGCAATCATGTTCCTATGCCATGTACACTTAGAGATCCTGTTTTAGGCTAAAAAACATTAACAAATATATCATCTCTGCATGCCCTAGTAACTGTAATATTTTTGCATATAGAAATCCTGTTTAGGATTCTGCATATATACATCATTCTGCACCTCTTTTCATTTAGATACCATGTCTTTAGTATCTCACATATATTCGCTTAAGCACACTTAGGCTAATTACGAATGCATGAAAAGGAATAAAACAATTTCATTTAGTCTTTACAACTAATTGGCCATAAATAATTTCTATGTGCTGAACACCTAGAACAACATGTTTAGGTAATAACAATAGTCTCCAACTGTCAGTAATCCTGAATAACTACTGAATCATGCTCACGCCTAGGCAAGCCTTAGATAAGTACTTAAATAAAACTAGAACTGCCTCTGTTTAATTATCAACTACTACAACCAGCAGACAGGCCTGGTTCAGACTTCTTTTCTGAGTTATATAATGAATCTGGTTCTGACTCAAACACCCTGCTTTAGGATTTAAAATTCAGACCTTAACTGTGTTTAAGTCATGCTGCTTATATGCATTATTTGCGGAGGTATACATGAGCCTTTTAATTGTTTATATGTTTCCCCTCTAAATGCAATTCTACTTGTTTTGTATGTCGCCTTAGAATTTTACCTTTAAACCTAAGAGTCAGCTTAGAACCTCCTTCTTATAGGAATAGTAGTCATAAATTCCTCCGGGGCTGATAGGAATGGGACAGGTAACAGCATGCAATACTGGTCGAGACCAATCCTCGCTTTAATACCTTCACGGGGTGGGAAGGGTAGATATGGATATGATGACCGGTGCGCTAATACCACGTGTAGCCCCTCTTTTGAGGAGTGATTACCGGATATTGCATTGATGTGATCTATATTACAAACAAACTTAGGACCCCTTTTTCATTCACAAGCATGCTTAGATTATAACTCTTTTCAAAACCTTGCTTTTATTGTTTTTCAAACACTTGTGTATATAAATTTAAAATCCTCTATTATCTGAGCCTTATTTGTTTACTTGCTAATTGCAAAAATTCACAAAAATCTATCTGGCCGGGAACCACACTAGTGGATTCTGAGGGGTGCCTAACACCTTCCCCTTGGGATAATTTCAAGCCCTTACCCTATCTCTGGTTATCAAATGTAGTTGTAGTTGAACCTATAGGTGCCCTAACGTACCATAAAAATCGTTAGGTGGCGACTCTTCAAAATACCCAATTCACAAAAGGAAATGAGCCTTTACACCCCATGAATGTCGAAACCCGTACTCCTCCCCGATGGAAGGGAAAGAGAAAAAAAAGGGGGCTCGACACTCGGGGGTTAATGGGTAAATGGATTTTGGTCCGAACCTCGAGTTTTGACCAAGCGGGCCCGGGGTCGATTTTTTACTTTTGGCGGAAAGTTTGGGAATTCAAAATTTATGTATTGTAACTGATTTCTTTAGCAATAATTGATATTACTGAATCAATTGTGCTTAGATACGAGTGGTTTGGAGGCGGATTCTAGAGGAAAAACTGTGATTGAGCATTGAGTGGCCTTTGGAGCAAGGTAAGTGTCTTGGTTAACCTTGACTTGAGGGAATTAGGAACCTCGGACTATGTGTTATGTGAATTTCATGTGAGTGGCGTATATGTGAGGTGACGAGTGCTTATATGCCGCCGAATTATCTATCATCGCTAATTTTTCGTTTTTCCTTGATTATTTCCTTCCTTGTCTTAATTGTTATATGGTCTAAATGCTTCCATGCTTAACTGCTACTTGTTAATCAATATCTTCCAATATTATTGATATTACCCCTTCCATTGTTTCATGATTCCCTGCTATTTCCTTAATTTGATTACTTGCACCTTCTAATTGTCAATTGTTGGATTGGTCTCGTTGTGTAGTATTACTCATGTAGATTTCTTTATTGTACAAGTTCCCTTTTGGTTCAGTTTGTTATTTATTGATCGTAAAGGCTTTGTGGTTGAACTATTGAATTGATTGTGCTTTGAGTATTTGGTATTGATATGGTGGGATCGGGCTACACGCCGACATATGTAATAAGGGTTGATTGATATGGTGGAATAAGGGTGAATATGTTTTATACGGTGGGATGGGGTTGCACGCCGCAACTGGTGTAATAAGGGTGGATTGATATGGGGAAATAAGGGTGAACTACAATACTGATATTGATATATGGTGGGATTGGATTGCGCGCCATAATATATTTATGTATATTATCTCTATTGTTGATGCTATTAGGGCGAAATAAGGGATGATTTTGTGTTGCCTGGTCGGATCGGGTTGCGCGCTTCAACAATCTATATGCTTTCATTTCTTGGGCTGCGTTCGTTTCTGGTATCTTTATTTGAACTGTTAAAGATTGGTAATTCTGGACTGTTTACCTTGAAAAATGGTATTAACAATTATATTTAATTTTGTGGTTCTAAAAATATGTGATTTATTTTGAATACTAGTTGTTAGGCAGTAGATGCTAAGTGTAAGCAAAGAGAAACAAGATATGCAAACCAAAGCTCTAGCAAGGCTGGGCCTCGAGCTGGCTGGAACAGGGGCTTCGACGCCTACTTAGGGCAGTTGGTTATGAACAGTTGATGGAGAAACAATGATATTGAAGTCCTCGAAGATAGACTTTTGCGGTTAATGATGGGCAATAAATGAAGAATAATAAATGAACTATAAAATGAACGAGCAATAAATCTGCAGAGTAATTGTTGAACACGTTTATGCAAGAAAAGAAGAGAATGTTCTATTGTTTTCAATATTCATGTGTGTTACAAAATGACAAGGGTCCCCTTTATATAGGAGGGGGGAATCCCAACATAGTACATGTCTAATAATGACAAGGAAATGCTATTGGTACAGCTGTATAATGGCTTATTACGGATTTGTACTATTTCTTGCAGACTCTGTTAGTTCTAAAAACGTGCCCTCTGGAATTTCCCGCCTTTCCATGACGGTAGTCGATTTTCATGCTGCCTCGAGATACATTGTGATGAGTCTTCGACATACCCTCTCGAGGCGAGCACTATCTTTAAAATGTGCTTCAAGCCCATCGAGGACGGGCTTGAAATGCCATAGAAGCCTTAAAATCGGCCTTCCCTGATTTAGACCGTATACAGATAGTCCTCGTATTTCTTGGAATGAAATAACAAGGAACGATTTGAAATCTTCAACTCTTTAATTCCTTCATCGTTACGCCAGTTGTGTCATGTGAGCGATTGATGTGACAAAAGGGATTTTGCAAAAATAACGTTTGCACGGCTCTTGAAAAGCCTCGAATTGATTACGACGGTTGGTCGTCTTTTTGCTTTCCCCCATGCGCACTACTGGCCACTACAAATATTCCAATCCTTCACTCCTTACTCTTCATCATATCTCCAAACTTTCAACAGCTCTTCTTACTTCTTTCTCGTGTTCGTCTCTTATTCAGTTTTTCTGTTTTCCTCTGAAATCTTTCAGCAAAAATGGTGAAGGCCCCTAGAACCATTCCCCAAGACGACAAAGCTTCTTCATCCTCACGCTCGTCTAAGGGCAAGGCCACAGTACCTCCACGTCTTGAGGAGTGCATCCCCAGACCCTGTGAAACATCCTCCGATTTCACAGTTGAAAAGCCTTCTTCGAAATCGGGGCGGTGCAAACTCATGTCCCGATATATTAGCCTGATAACCGACACTGGGAAGGTGAAAGTTGATTGCCACTAGGGAGAGCCGGTACAAGTGGAGATTCCTTCTCAGCAGGAAGACGTAAGGACACATAAACCCGGTTTCTTTAGTGTATGCACATATCCTTTTACCCAAGGTCTGATAGAACCGTCCTCGCCATCGATAGACCTCGTGATCCTCAATTTTCTGCAGAAAATATCGGGTGACACTCAGAAAAATCCATCCATCATTCTGGCGCATTGTTTACATGGTTAGGCACTTTGCAAACATGGTTGAGGGGATGCTTTTTACCCTTGACCATCTGATTAGGATGTACCGCCCCCGACTTTATCGAGGCGGTCCGATTAAGCTTCAACATCGGGCCCCGAAGGTTCTCTTTGCTTGCACTGACGAAGCTATGGACAGGGGGTGGATGAGCCGCTTTGTTCGAGTTAGGAACTCGGATCTAATTCCTGTTGAAAGAATGCCATTCCCCGAGAAATGGAATATGAATCGTAAGCGAATATTTTAATTAAATATTTTCTCTTTCCTTTGGACCAGCTTCCCCTTGAACTGACTCCCTTCGATGATACAGCTGTTGTGTGGTACCCTGGCGCGTTTAAGGATATCTCGGCCCGGGATTGCCAGCTCGATTCGACTTGCCCGTATGCTAAGCGCGTGTGGCGCGATCTGGCCAAGGCCCGATGGGAGGCTAAAAATCATGGTGAGGTTTTTCTTCTGCCGTACTTGAGCACTTTAAAGGAGATGCCGCTTGACTGTATGCTCATTTTTTGTACCTGCCTTTTATGTTTGTGTAGGCCTGGGAGAGGCCTCTTGGATGAGAGAAACCCCCTTCGGGGAAGCAGATACCCCAAAACTTACCAAGGAGAAGAAGAGAAAGAGAAAATCATCGACTAAGTCCCCGAAACCGAAGAAGGCTAAAGCTCAAAAGCCTAAGGTTGATTCAGCGGCCTTAACTTCTGAAGCAGTAGAGAGCCCCCGAGCTGGGCGCGAAGAGAAAGATGACTCCCCGCTAGCAGCCAGGGGGAGAGAAAGCGTGTCTGCTTTGGACCTTTCTGAGCCGATGGCTGTTGAGCTGAAGGCTTCTAAACTAGAAGTTGCTAATGTTGTCCCACCTCGAGCCGAAGAGGCTCTCGAGGGTGGGTCAGATGATGTCCCTAAGCCGGTCGACAGCCAAAAAATTTCCTTAGCCGAGGGGTGTTCGGTAGATGAGTCAGGGGAGCCCAGCTCTGAGGCTCCCCGGAGGCAAGAGAAGGCCCCGATCAATCCAGCCGGAGTTGTTGACGCGGGTGATTCTCTGCTGGGTCCGGCATTCTCTCCGAGGGAGATACGAGATGCCCACAATAGATAGACTTCCGATGCGGGGGCGTCCCTCGGGGAGAATGACGTGTTTGAAGGATTCTTCACTGGGGTCGAAGAAAACCTCGAGCTTAACTCCTCACTCATTTTCGAGGAAGCTGAGAGGCTATGTAAACAAGTAATCTTTCCTCGACTACGCTCTGAGTCGCGATCCTCATCTTACTAATTTTGCTCTTTTATGCTTTCAGGCTATAGTGCTTTACAATCGGACCTTTGCTAAGTCCCAAGCTGAGTTGACCCGCTATGATGAAGAGTGTAGGAGGCTCTCATCAGAGGATGACGAGCTTAGAGCTCTTTTTACCAAAAAGGAGGAAGAACTTCATGACCTTCGGGCTCGTTTGGAGACGGTGTCTCGAGAGCGGACCGATCTTGTTGAGCAGGTAACACAGTCTTCGTATGATTTTATTTTCGTGCTTGTCTAACTTTAGAACTTAAAACCTTTGAATTGATTTTTGCAGCTTGAGAAAAAAGATGCCCTGATGAGAGAGGGGCTCAGAGCCAGGGATATTGAGATTCTTGGACTCAAGCAGCGTGTGGACGAGATACCCTCCGAGAGAGATGCTCTCCAGGGGAAGTTGACCTCAGTTGAGCGCCATCTTTAGGATGCAAGGGTGGATAGTAGCAAGTATAAGGGTCTCCATGCTGAATCAGTCGTCGCGCTATCTGCAGCCAAGTCTGAAGCCGATGCGCTCATATCCTCATACCGAGAAGATACTACTGCTGCAAATGCTCGAGCCAAGAAGGTATCTGAAGAGGCCGAGCTTGAACTGACCCGAGCCCTGGAGCATGCCCGTTTAAGATCTCGGAGACAGGCTCTCGAGGATGTACATGCGGGGGGCATCAATTTGTCTGCTGAGATCAAGAGGGTGAAGGCCCTAGAGGAAGAATCGGCAACTCTGCTTTTTTACGATGATGGTTCAGTCAGTGGTTCGGCTAGAGGTTTTGAGGATGATAAAGATGAAGGTGAAGTCCCTGAGGGGGAGGAGGCCGTTGATGTTCCTGGGGTCGAGGGCCAAGCCGTTGAAGGCACAACTTTCGAGGGAGCTCTGTCCGGTCAAGTGACCCCAATGGTAGATTAGGTTTTTGTTTGTTCCTTTTTTGTGTAAGGGCTCTAGGCGTGAGCCTTGCAAATATGTCTTTGTTAACTTTTATTATATATATAAGGGTCTTTTGTTTTTCGTCATTTCTAGCCTTCCCTTTGCCTTTTTTGAATAAACTTTGATGCTTGTCGATAACTAGTCCGATGTGTTGGACTTATAACATAAACCCCTTAGGTTTTCATGCTCGATGAATGATCGATAATAATTGACCGTTCGGGTTTCGATCCTCAAGTCAAATTTTGACTCGGGCCTATCGACCCTCAAGTTTTTAACACATTTGTCTTTAGGCTCTTTTGATTGGCCCTTAGGCTCCTATGCATTGGCCCTTAGGCACTTTAGGCTGGCCCTTAGGCTCCTACGCATAGGCCCTTAGGCTCTCTTTAGATTGGGTTGATGCGACCTCTAATATGGCTATAGTTTTCCCTCATTTTGGATAAAGACTTTTGAAGTTTTGATTATGCCTTGCCATGTTTTATGTTCGTCCGAATCTTCGACGGCTCGAACGAGAACCTCGATTATGAGTCGATATGTGACGATAGCTGAGTACCTTGGAAGGTTCGCTCGAAGGCTGAGTTTTCGAAACCTTTTTATCGAAGGCTGATTGTTTTCGAAGCCTTTTCATTGAAGGCTGATTGTTTTTTAAGCCTTTTTATTGTTCGGAGCTGATATTATCAAAACTCCTTTGCTTATTCCGAGGGTAGCCTGATGAACCGGTTCTTTTCGAAGTATTTTAAAAGTATTTGAAGGCCTTTAGTTTTATGGCGGCAGTCGGACGTCTCCAAGCCGCGTTAATTTTCCCGTAGCCTTTTAGTTCGGCCGTAGTATTTATGTTTGGCCATAGCCTTTAGTCCCGGGGTGCGGTAACCTTGGCATCTATACTATGGGTATGCCTTTTTAGGGGTCTCACTAGTTCGAATATATAGCCTTGGCCTTAATATCGGGGTTATGCCTTTTTAAGGTCTTATAAATTTGGGTACGCCTCGTTGAGGTCTTATATGCTCGGTATTGCCTCATTGAGGTCTTATAAGTTTGAGTAGGCCTTGTTGAGGTCTTATAAGCTCGATATTGCCTCATTGAGGTCTTATAAGTTTGGGCATGCCTCTTTGAGATCGTACAGATTTGATGACGCCTCACTGAGGTCTTACGAACTCGAGTTTTTTATGGCTTCGACGAGTTGACTGTCGATGACAGTCCCCGAGTGTTCGAGGATTTTTGGCCCTTGATCCATTTAGCGTGACAATAGTAAACTTCTTTGAGGCACACAACGCTCTGACAAGTAAAGAGGCTTCTTTGATTACTTGATATATGTGTACATGTTCTTTCCTTCGGAGGCTCGATTGTTCTACATGGACACGGTTCATTCGACCATTTGGCCCAATATAATGTTTTCCTGTCGAGGTCCCCTTAGGCGTAACTCAATTTTTTTTGAAAAGATAACCTCCGAGTGGGATGCCCCCAGTATTTGAGGCTGATTAAGAAGAAGCCTTGAATACTTGTTGAGTTCTCCTTAGGTAGCATATAGATATTGCCTCGTTAAAAACCTCGCCGGTAAAACCCATTTGGGTTGAAACCCAATCGAAGGGAAAAAGAGCGCAACGCATGCTTTAAAACCCAAGGTCTTCGAGTCGAAGGGTGCTTCCGATATGTTCCAGCTTGGAAGTTGCTCGCCTTCCATGGTGCGAAGTTTGTAGGACCCTTTGGCTACTACTCCGAGGACGCGCTACGGTCCTTCCTAGCTCGGGCCTAGCTTTCCTTCATTTGGGTTTCAAGTGTTGAGGGTGACCTTCCTTAGGACTAAGTCTCGGACTCCAAAGTATTGGAGGTTTGTTCTCCTGTTATAATATCTCTCGATCCTCTGTTTTTGGGCGGCCATTCGGACTAGTGCAGCCTCCCGCTTTTCGTCTAGTAGCTCGAGGGCTATAGTTATGGCCTCGCTGTTTGAGTCTTCGGTGGCATGTCGAAATCTGGCGCTTGGCTCTCCAACCTCGACCAGTATCAAAGCCTCGGACCCGTATACCAAAGAGAACGGTGTCTCTCCTGTGCTTGACTTTGAAGTTGTTCGCATGCCCATAGTACTTCGGACAATACCTCTCTCCATTTCCCCTTCGCATTTTCTAACCTCTTTTTCAAGTTTTGGATGATGGTCTTGTTCGTGGACTCGGCCTGTCCATATGAACATGGGTGATAGGGCGTTGTTGATAGGATCCTCTTGATTTTATGATCTTCGAGGAATTTTGTCACCTTGCTGCCTATGAATTGCTTCCCATTATCACATGTAATCTCGGAGGGGATCCCGAAACGGCATATGATGTGGTCCAAGATGAAGTCAATGACCTCTTTTTCTCTTATCTGCTCGAAAGCCTGTGCTTCCACCCATTTCGTGAAATAGTCAGTCATAAACAGAATAAATCTAGCTTTACCTGGCGCCGTTGGTAGGGGGCCGACGATGCCCATCCCCCATTTCATGAACGGCCATGGTGATAAGACTGAATGTAGCTGTTTACGGGTTGGTGAATCATTAGCGCAAACCTCTGGCATTTGTCGCACCTTCGAACGAATTCCTTAGTGTCTTTCTCCATGCTGTCCCAATCTCATATCACCTTTCGAACAAAAGAATCAACGCCGGAATGATTTCCATAAATTCCCTCGTGGATTTCTCGAAGTACATAATCCGTGTCCCCCGATCCTAAGCATACTGCTAGAAGTCCGTCGAAGGTCCTTCTATATAGTGTTCCATTCTCGTCGAGTGAAAATCGAGCTGCTTTGGCTCGAAGGGCCCTTGATTCTTTTGGGTCTGTGGGTAGCTTCCCGTTTCTCAAATAGTCGATGTATTTATTCCTCCAATCCCATGTTAGACTTGTTGAGTTGATCTCGGCGTGGCCTTCTTCAATCACCGACTTGGATAACTGTCCAACAGCCCCCCAGGAGTATGTCATCTTCTTCGACGGACGACACCAAGTTCGCGAGTCCATCGACCTCACTGTTCTGATCTCGAGGAATGTGGACCAGAGTCCATTCTTTGAAGAGATGCAATGTGACTTGAAGTTTTGTCTAAGTATCTTTGCATCCTGTCTTCTCGAACCTCGAAGCTCCCATTTACTTGGTTGACTACCAGAAGGGAGTCTTATTTCTCTTCGACGACTTCTGCTCCTAGGCTCTTGGCCAGCTTGAGACCTGCAATCATAGCCTCATACTTGGCCTCGTTGTAGTTAATTTCGAAGTTTTTATAGATTACTAAATCATGCCGCCCGTAGGCGGTTTCATAACGATGCCGAGCCCGGACCCTTTCACATTTGAGGCACCGTCAGTGAATAGGGTCCATACCCCCGATAATGTGCCCGTTTTTAGCAAGAGTTCTTTCTCTACCTCGGGCACGAGGGAAGGCGTAAAGTCGGCCACGAAGTACGCCAAAATCTGGGACTTGATAGCCGTCCGGGGTTAGTACTCGATATCATACCCTCCGAGCTCGATGGCTCATTTGGGCAATCTGCACGATAGTTCAGGTTTGTGCAAGATGTTTTGAAGAGTGTATGTCGTTAAAACACATATACGATGGCATTGAAAAATAAGGTTTTAATTTCCGAGATGCACTTATTAATGCAAGAGCTAATTTTTCTAAGTGTGGATACCTGGTTTCAGCATCTCCTAGAGTCTGACTTATGTAATAAATAGGGAATTGCGTACCTTGTTCTTCCCGAACCAACACACCACTTACCGCTACTTCGGATACGGCCAGATACAAGTGCAACATTTCATCTTCCTTCGTGGTGTGGAGTAAAGGTGGGCTCGAGAGATACCGCTTTAATTCCTCTAAAGCTTGTTGGCATTTCGGAGTCCACTCAAAGCTGTTTTTCTTCTTGAGCAAGGAGAAAAAATGATGACTCCGATACGACAATCTTGAGATGAATCGGCCTAAGGCCGCTATCCGCCCGGTCAGCCGCTGTACGACCTTCACATTGTTTACCACTGTGATTTCTTCAGTGGCCTTGATTTTGTCGGGGTTGATCTCGATCCCCCTATTCGACACCATGAAGCCTTAAAATTTGCCCGATCCTACTCCGAAGGCACATTTCTCGGGGTTGAGCTTCATGTTATAGCTTCTAAGGATATCGAATGTTTCCTGCAAATGAGTCAAATGGTCCACTGCGCGCAGGGACTTAACTAGCATGTCATCAATGTAAACTTCCATATATTTGCCTATTTGATGTTCAAACATCTTATTAACTAGATGTTGGTACGTAGCTCCTGCATTTTTTAGCCCGAAAGGCATTACATCATAACAGTATGTACCATACTTCGTGATGAACGAAGTCTTTTCCCTGTCCTATGGGTTAATTTGAATTTAATTATACCCGAAGTAGGCGTCGATAAAAGTGAGGATCTCGTGGCCGGCTGTGGCATCGATGAAGCGATCGATGTTGGGAAATGGGAATGAGTCTTTGGGGCATGCTTTATTCAAGTATTTATAATCTACGCACATTCTTAACTTATTTCCTTTTTTGGGAACCACTACTACATTAGCCAACCATCCGGGGTATTTTACCTCCCTAATTGATCCTATTTTAAGGAGTTTTGTTACCTCGTCTTTGATGAACACATGTTTTACCTCAGATTGAGGCCTCCTTTTTTGCTTCACTGGTTTGAACCTGGGATTGATGCTTAGTCGATGGGTGATTATTTCCGGCGGGATCCCTCTCATGTCTAAATGGGACCAAGCAAAGCAATCAATGTTGTTAATAAGAAATTGAATGAGTTTTTTCCTGAGTTCGGGGGTTAATCCCGTTCCCAAGTTTACCTTTCGATCTGGAAGATGCTCGATCAAGACGGCCTGTTCGAGTTCTTTGACCATTAATTTTGTTGCATCTGACTCCTTGGGGGAAACGAAGGTCCGAGGAGTGAGGAAATTTTCTTCGTCATCTTCGTTCGAATGCTCTTAGGCCACCTGTTCCTCGGGGGTTATCCTGTTTCCTGACTCATCCTGGATGGGGAGAGTCGATGTAGGTGCCATGTTGTTTACCGCGAACATCTCCTTTGCTGCATGTTGCTCTCCGTACACCGTTTTTGTACCATTATTTGTTGGGAACTTCATCAGCCAATGAAGAGTTGATGGTACCGCCCTCAAGTTGTGTATCCACAGTCTTCCAAGTAAGGCATTGTACCTTATGTCACCTTCGATGACATGAAACTTGGTGTCTTGAACTATACCAGACACGTTGACTGGGAGGATGATTTCTCCCTTCGTTGTCTCGCTTGCCATGTTGAATCCATTGAGGACTCGAGAGGTCGGTATGATCTAATCGAGCAGTCCGAGCTGCTCCACCACCTTCAACCTAATTATGTTGGCCGAGCTACCTGGATCCACGAGCACACGTTTAATTTGAACGTTATTCAAAAGAAAAGAAATTACCAGTGCGTCATTATGTGGTTGGGATAAGGCCTCGATGTCTTCTTCTCTAAATGTAAGGGTATCCTCGGGTATATAGCTCCTAGTTTGCCTTTCCGTTGCGATGGACACTTTGGCCCATTTGAACATGGGTCCTTGTGGGACGCCGGTTCCTCCAACGATTATGTGAATGATGTGCTAAGGTTCTTCTGGCCCATTCTTTCCGTTCGCCTCTCTTTGTCAAAAGTGGTTCTTGGCTCGATTACCGGGGAATTCTTGAAGGTGCCCTTCGTTGATCAGCCGGGCCACCTCCTCTCGAAGCTGCCTACAATCCTCGGTCCGATGACCGTGAACATCCGCCCAGGTCACGGCGGGGTATTCGATCTAATTTTTCTTTAGCTGCTTCGAAGCTATCGAGCTTCGTTCGTTCAAGCACTGAGTGAAGGCCTGCGCTGCCTAGTCATCGATGACCAGTGGTAATTCCATTCGCTCCATCTAGAAGCGAGATACAAATTCCCTTAGCATCTCGTTTTCTCTCTGTTTGGTTTTGAAGACATCGGACTTCCTGGTGGCGACCTTGATGGCACCAGCGTATACTCTCACAAAAGAGTCTGCCAACATGGAAAATGAATCTATTGAATTCAGGGGTAGGTTATGATACCACATCATATCCCCCTTTGACAGTGTTTCTCCAAATTTCTTCAATAAGATGGACTCAATTTCGTCATCCTTTAAGTCATTCCCCTTTACAACACAAGTATAAGTGGTAATGTACTCATTGGGGTCTGTAGTCCCATTATACTTCGGGACATCGGGCATTCTGAATTTTTTCGGGATAGGCTTCGGAGCCGCACTTGATGGGAATGGTTTCTGTACGAACTTCTTTGATGTACACCCTTCAGAATCGGGGGTGCACCCGGGATCTGATCGACCCTCGAGTTATATGTCTCCACCTTTTTGTCATTAGCTTCAATTTTCTTTTCTCCTGATCATTTTGGTGAGGTCCTCGAGCATCTTCATAATAGCAGGGTCTGCTGCTGACCCGTTGTTACTCAATCTCTCTGGTGCCTGCTCGACTCGAGGAGTCGTTTCCGGTGTTGCTGTGCTTGGAGTTTCTTGTTGACTTTGTAGCTGAGTAATATCCACTTGTTGTGCTTGCAACATCTCAAAAATGACTTGAAGGCTAACTTCTCTTTCCTCCCGAGATGGAGTCCCCTGTGCTTCATGTTGGTTTTCCCCGTGCACACTTCCGTCGGTATGAGTGTTTACATCGACATGCACAGCGTTGTGTGAGCCCAAGTCGACGGGCATTTGTGCTGGTGCCACCCCTGGGTTTTGCGGTGGTACACCGACATCTGCACCGTTCTCTCCATGAAGCCCAATACCGTTGTTTTCGTATGCAGTTACTGAGTTAGACATTTTCTTTGACCTGAAATCAAAGATTCTTGGACAAGAAAAAGTGTGAAGAATAACTTGTGTTTTCAGAAAACTAGCACCAAAACAATCACTATTATTTTTAGTCCCACGATGGGCGCCAAACTGTTTACCTTGAAAAATGGTATTAACAATTATATTTGATTTTGTGGTTCTAAAAATATGTGATTTATTTCAATACTAGTTGTTAGGCAGTAGATGCTAAGTGTAAGCAAAGAGAAACAAGATATGCAAACCAAAGTTGTAGCAAGGATGGGCCTCGAGCTGGCTGGAACAAAGGCTTCGAGGCCTAGTTAGGGCAGTTGGTTATGAACAGTTGATGGAGAAACAATGATATTAAAGGCCTCAAAGATAGCCTTTTGCGGTTAATGATGGGCATTAAATGAAGAACAATAAATGAACGAGCAATAAATCTGTAGAGTAATTGTTGGACAAGTTTAGGCAAGAAAAGCAGAGAATGTTCTATTGTATTCAATATTCATGTGTGTTACAAAATGACAAGGGTCCCCTTTATATAGGAGGGAGGAATCCCAACATAGTACTTGTTTAATAATGACAAGGAAATGCTATTGGTACATATGTATAATGGCTTATTACGGATTTGTTCTATTTCTTGCAGACACTGTCAGTTCTAATCACGTGGCTTTAGAAATTTCCTGCATTTCCATGACGGTCGTCGATTTTTATGCTGCCTCGAGATCGCTGTGATGAGTCTTCGATATACCCTCTCGAGGCGAGCGCTTCGGGGACGGGCTTTAAAATGTGCTTCGAGCCCATCGAGGCCGGGCTTGAAATGCCATAGAACCACTAAAATGGGCCTTCCCTGATTTTGACCTAATACATGGACGACATTGGTTTATTCTTGAGTCTGTGGTTATTATTCTCAGTTGACTATTTAATTCTGTTCTGTGTTTCTATTTTTCTGACATTATTATATATACTGCGCACAGGTTGTTGTGTAAGTGACCCCCTTATGCCTCGTCACTACTTCGTCGAGGTTAGGCTTGACATTTACCAGTACATGGGAGCGGTTGTACTGATACTACACTCAGCACTTCTGTGCAAATTTTGGATTCGGTCCCACCACCGGCCACTAGAGTGCTTGGATCGGACAGTCTGCGGAGACTTGAGGTATAGTTGCTCAACGCCCGTAGCTCCTGAAGTCCCCTTCTTTGTTATTTAGCCGTGTATTTTTCATTCAGACAACTTTGTACTTATTTCACACCCTTGTATGCATTACTCTAGTAGCTCGTGCACTTGTGACACCAGGTTCAGGAATTTTGTAGTAGGTGTTTGACTGTTTTAGCTTCCGCGTTCATAATCAGTTATTTCAGTATTTCTCGTTGTTCAATTCAACTATTAAAAATGGATAACATGTTCTAACGTTGGCTTGCCTGGCAAGTGAAATGTTAGGCGCGATCACGGTCCCGACGATGGGAATTCTGGGTCGTGAAAAGTGAGGGGATTAAACTCCTTAAGGACACAGAAACAACTTGTCGGCTCGGAATTATTTTATGTTTCGTTTATTGAACTAATCCTTGTTTGCTTTTTTGATTTTCTGGTTTCAAACGCAGACAAATAATAATCTTAATGAATTTAACAATAGGGAAAGAAAAAAAAAGGCTTGAAAGGCAGTGAATGTGAATCTGAATTTTGACATGATTGCAGCGGCTATTAATTGTGAATCTAACGAGAACGCACTTTGTTGCAGCTTTTGTCAAGGCATATCACTAGGACGTCCAAATATGAGGCTAATTCGATTTGCATCTCAAGTGTTATGATGGCCGAAACAGCCTTATAAGGATGCGGCTGATCCTCCACCCAAATTAATGGAATCAGAGAATGGGTGAAAGGAAGTGATCAACCGTTGCACATATTGCAAATGGCTTCGTGGTTACTCCAGAAAGAAACCAGTGAATTTTTTTTCATCCAATGATACAGGACTATATACTAATATTCGGTGTCTATGTTTGGTTCCAAACGAACGATACGAACAAGTCTTGATACAAGAAGAAAGTCGTCACAAAAGTCGGGTTCTTTCTTCGAGTTACTTGCTTTTAATTTCTATTCTATGTGATTTATGAAATTTAATATCTACAAATATTAAGGTAGATGCTCATTACGTGATGATCTCAAAGTATATTTGCATGCTGATGACTAGAATAATATATGGTTAAATAAAAATTTTATTATTTCGTTTACCAAGTGAAATCAATTTGTTGGTATATATTTGATAGCATGCAAAAAGAATATGTAAGTTGTAAGTATAGGTCATGCTTACATTATACTTGAAAATTATTTTGAAATCATGAAGATGATATTTTGTATATATATTATTTTGATCAATAAGAATATACACATGTTAGTTTGATAAGAATAATATATCAAAATGTTGAAATATTTAGGGGTTATAATGGTTTATTTAGAAGCCATTTGAAAAGAAAATCAAAATACTTGTAAATTTGTATCCCTATTTTGGAGAAAATTAAAATTTCTCATGATTTTATACTCCCGCTATGGAGACTAAAACCTTCGTGATTTTCTGCTCCTACTTCAAGATTAAAATCTGCATAATTTTCTACTCAATATTTGAGATTAAAATCGTCGTGATGTTCTATTTATTTTCAAAGATTAAAGTTTGAATGGCTTTCTACTTACTTTGGAGATTAAAATCTAAGTAGTTTTTTACTCTGGCTTTTTACTCGGTTTGAAGAGTAAACATTTTGTGATTTTATTAATTCAGGTTGTGTCAAATATTACTCGGTTTGAAGATTGAAAACTTCACCGTTTACTAAATCTGATTGTGTCAGATGTTACTCGGTTTGAAGATTAAAAACTTCAACGTTTATTAATTCTGGCTCCGTCGTGGTACAAACTACAGTTCTTGTGGTTGTCTCTACAAAGTAATAGGGATGGAAAATATAAATCTTCTTTTGAAGAAACATGTTTGGAATGTGGTGTTATTCATCAAACAACGGTCACATACACGCCCCAATCGAATGGGATTGCGTAAAGAAAGAATTGAACATAAAGGAGATGATGAATGCATTGTTAATAAGCTCTGAATTACCCCAGAACTTGTGGGGGGAAAGTTATTCTTAGAGATAACCGAATACTCATTCGAGTTCCCCGTAGCAATACGCAATCCATTTCATATGAAAAATGGAATGGAGGGAATCCCAACTTAAATATTTTATAGTGTGGGGGTGCTTAGCTAAATTACAATTTCCTAAACCCAAAAGGGTAAAGATCGGATCGAAAATTATTGATTGCGCTTTCATAAGATATGAAACAAATAGTAAGGCATATCATTTTTCTGGTTCATAAATCAGAAAATTCCGAAATTCGTATTAATACGGTAATCGAAATAATGCTGAATTCTTTGAGAATATCTAACCGTATAAGAAAAGTAAGGTGAGTCGTCTAATGAAATATCTAAGCGACCTCAGGAAGAAGCAAAGGAAAGTACACCTAATGAGGTGAACCCAAGCGTAGTAAACGTCAAAGGACAACCACTTCCATTGGATAAGATTTTCTGACATTCTTGTTGGAAAATGAGCTTCAGACTTTGAAAGAAGTTATGTCTTCCTCGGAAAGAAGCAGTCAATAGTGAGATAGAATCTATACTAAATAACTATATTTGGGAGTTAGTTGATCTTACTCTATGTCAAATGATATAGATAACGAGAAGGCTTTGACTGTAACTCATACTCGTCGATTATGAGTATCACGTACATATGAAGGTTAGTAGCATTGGTTACAGTGTATGGTCTTGAAATCTATGAAATAGATATGAATAAAACTTTCTTTAATTGAGATTTAGAGGAATAAATTTTCATGGAACAACTTGAAGGGTTCATGGTTCCCGAAGGAAAAAAAAAGGGGTGTGCCGACTTGTTAAGTCACTTTAAAGACTAAAACAAGCACCTAAACAATGGCATGTGATATTTGACCAAATAATATTGTCAAGTGGTTTCAAAATTAATGAGTTTAAACAAATGTGTTTACGTTAAAAATACTTCAAATTATATAGTTATTATTTGATTATATGTGGATGATATACGGATGGAATATTTAAAATATGGAGGCTTTTAGAATACGCATGACAAAAGACAATGTTAGACGTAATGTCTAAATGATATAATTTTGAGACCTCACCAATCCTTAGTGGATATTGATATGATAGTCGGTGAATTCATTACTTGTTCAGTCTTAGTGATGACCAGTGATGAAAATTACAAATTCAAAAGTTATTTACGTGCCTTTCCAGAAATGATTTGTTCTTTCTTGAACATTTATAATGTTGAGCTCTTTTATGAAAGGGTAACACCTGGTAGGTTGTGATTTTTCATGAAAAGTGTGTTTATATGTTTTGTTTAAACATGACCGTTCATGAAAGAATGTATTAATACGTTGGTTTATAATGAGGTGAACCAACCGATGAACATGATCAAAATCCATTGCAAGTTGGATTTGTTTCATGAATGATCATAAAGATGTATGAATAAATATCATACAAATTCTTGAAAATGGCAGAGTGATTGCGAAATGTGTTATATATTAAAAGGATGTGGCCACAACTGATTCCATTCATTCTAGCTGCTGTTATAATATACTATTGCTACATTAAGTATTGTTAATAATCTGATATGCAATACAAAGTCAAGACGTATTAGTCTACGACATAAAGCATTGAACTGTCATGGCAATAAAATGAGTTTTGGGATATTTGAAATATATCCATGACTATGCATTGCACTATAATAAGTATCCTGTGGTTATTAAGGGGTATGATGATGCAAATTGGATCACTGAATCAACCTAAACTAAATCCACAAGTGGATATATTTTCACAATTAGTGGAGGAGCAGTGTCTTCGAAATCGTCCAAACAAATGTGCATTGCTATTCTACAATGGAGGCTGAGTTTATAGCCTTACACAAGGCCGGTGAAGAAGTTGAATGGTTCCGGGATTTCTTGAAGAAATTCCATCTTAGCCTAAAATATTGGCACCTATATGCATACATTGCAATGTTGAAGTGGCAATAGGAAGGGGCGGCAACATTATGTATAACGAAAAATATTGTCATATACAACAAAGACATAAAACCGTTAGGCAACTACTCTTTAGGAGAATTATCATAATTGACTATGTGAAGTCAAGCGATAACGTGTCGGATCCATTTACAAAAGGCCTAACTAAAGAGGTAGTTGAAAGAGCATCGTGGGGAATAGGACTATGGCCAAGGACAAGTCATTGTGGCGGTACCTCTACCTAGAAGACTGGAGATTCCAAGATTTAGGTCCAAGGAGCTCAAACAAAGTCATTAATGACGGTTCAACATTGTCAAATAAAATGTCTTTTGGTCCATTCTCGTGATGAGACAATGTTGAGTACCAAGGATAAAGCGTTAAGGCTTTTTAATGGTTTCTATATTTGATACGGGGTATGTCAAATAGTGTATCTACGGGATAACACATTTAGGAATCACCTATGTAAATGTGAAGTGTTAGCAACTTCAAGGAGAGTTTTGTAAGGTCAATTTTCTATGCGCTTATGAAACCAGGCGGTGTTCATGGCTGAAACGAACACAACAATGCGAATCAAAGACTGTTAAGGGTTGATTGTGTGAGTTATGGTTGTCTAGGTATACACCAACGCTCGACGGGTCAAAGTTATCAAATCTACCGATCGACAGAGTATATTGACACATGTTCACCTCGGAAAGTTCAAATAGGAACCTACTTATCCAGATGCGATTAATCCTTACTTGCGAATCACAAAATATTTTTGCATGTTTTTTAAGCATATTGCCATTCCCCATTCATGTGGGATTGTTAGGTTTTATGAATGGGTGTAAATGGACAATGGAAGAGTTTTGAATTGCACCTCTTCATCTCACTCTTTCATTATCTATAAATTTAGAGACTTGGCCTTATTTTTCAGACATAAAAAATCTAAAAACTTCTCCCCTCTTTTCTACATTGTTGCATTATTTTCTAAATAAATATAAGTGTCAAGTGTCATTTGCTCCGTTTGTTGAGTTCGCTGAAGTTCTGTGATTTGTAGTGCCGCTATCACACAATAGTTATTTCGTTCTATCCTGGGAAGAATTAATCCGAAAACCTAAGGCAACATCGAGGGGATTAAATTCCTTAAGGACAGACAAGCAACATGTGGGCTCAGATTTATTTTATGTTTCATTTATTGAACTAATGTTTGTTTGCTTTTCTGATTTTGTGGTTTCAGACTGTTTACCTGGAAGTAATAACTATTAAATTAGATTTTGTGAGGTTCTAAAAATACGTGATCTATTTATGCTAGTTATTAAGAAGTTGATGCTAGGTGAGGTACTAGAAATCAAGATAAGAGCTTAAAAGCAAGATGTTAATCAAACCGAATAACTGCCAATCAGGGCCTCGAGCTCGCCTATTCGGGGGCCTCGGGGTCGAGTCGGGTGCTCGGCTAGGAGCTATCGAGGGTAGTCGGTGGGCAACTAACAGTCATAATAAAATCAATGACGGCTATTTATGGCCAATAATAAGCAATAAACGAAGAATAATAGATAAAACACAATAAATATAGGCAATAAATGGAATCAATAATATCAAGAGTGTATGTTAGAGAGTAGAGAGAATGTTCTTGTGTATTTAGTATGGAGCAACTGACCGTTACGAAATGACAGGGATCCCCTTTATATAGGAGGGAAATCCCAACATAGTACAAATGCATTAACTACAAAAGATATGGAGATGGGACAGCTAGTTGAGGTCATGATTCAGATCTGAGCTTAGCTCACTAGACTTTGTCAGCTCTGGATGTGCGCCTTGAGAACTCCCCACTTTTTCATTATAGCCGTTGGCATGCACCGCCCCGTGGTCGAGTGTCGGTAGGCCTCGAGGGTGAACCTCAACCATAGTCTCGAACTGTGAAATATGCTTACGAGCCATCATAATGACGGGAAATTTGACCCTCCGATTTTACCGTACACAGATAGTCCTCGTGTTTCTTAGAGTGAAAGTGATAAGAAACGACCTTGAATTCCAGCCCCTCTGGTACTTCCGTAACGACGACAGTTACAAGGTACCAAAAGATGGCGTACATACAGCTATCGAAAGCCTTCGCATTGATTACAGCGGTTGGCTATCCCCGGGCCTTTTTCAACGCGCATGTGAGGCCTCTATAAATACTTCTCCTCTCGTTATTTACAACCCATTGCACCACCAAGCTCCCAAAAAGGTTCCTCCTACCTTCACCTTCGTTCTTTCTCCGAAACGCAACTTCCCTTTCTCTTTTGACATCTTTCAGGAATGGCGAAAGCCCCCGCCTCTGCTTCTTAGGAGAATGTGACCTCCTCCTCTTCGCTTCCATCCAAAGGAAAAGCGGCAGTGCGTCCTCGTGCCGAGAATGCATTCCGGGATTTTTCGCGATGGCTTCTGATTTCAAGGTCGAGAGACCTTCTTTGAAGTCGGGGCATCGAGAGCCTGTGTCTCAGTATATCAGCTCAATAACAGACGTCAAAAGGGTGAGGACTGACTACCGCTGGGGAAATCCGGTGCTTGTGGAGATCCCTTCTCTGGAGGAGGATATAACGACATACTAAGCCGATTTTCTCAGTGTGTATACTTACCCATTTACCCTTGGGCCAGTGGGGTCGTCCTTGCCTCTGACAGACCCCGTGATTCTCGACTTCTGCCAACGGTACCAAGTGACCCTCGGCCAAATTCACCCTTCGTTCTGGCGCATTGTCTCTATGATCCAGTACTATGTGAACATGATTGAGGAGATGCCCTTCACTCTCGATCACCTGATCAGGATGTAGAGCCCCCATCTCTTCTGTGGGGGCAAGATTAAGCTCCACTGCCGAGCTTCGAGGGCCGTTTTTGCCTGTGTCGAAGAAGTCGGGAACGGAGGGTGGATGAGCCGCTTTGTCCGAGTAAGGACTTCGGACCTGATCCCGGTGGAAAGGATGTCGTTCCCCGAGAGGTGGAACATAGAACGTAAGTAGATACGTTATCTAGCATTCCCTTGCTTCTTTTTAAGTACATTCTTCTACGCACTTAATTTTCTCTGCTAGTGCAGCCGCAGTAATTTACCCTGGTGCGGTCACGGACCTCTAGGGCTAGGTCGGCCGGCTGGAGTCGATCTGCCCATACGCTGAGCGAGTGTGGTGTGATCTGTCTCAAGCTCGATGGGAAGCTAAGGATCATGGTGAGCCTTCACCCCTGTTGCAGTCATATCTTTCAATCTGAATCGCTATTGATAGCGCTCTCACTCCTTGTGCTTACCTCTTGCATTTGTGTAGGTCTGGGGGAGGTCCCCCTGATGAAGGGAACATCACTTGGTGAGGAGGATGCTTCGGTACCCGTTGAGGGGATGAAAAGACAAAGGGATCCGTCGAATGAACTTTCAGAATCCAAGAAGATCAATGCGGGAGAAACTAAGGCCGACTCGGCAGCCCTAACTTCAGAGACAACGGGAAGTCCCCAAGTTGAAGGTGAGGGGGAAAATGATTTCTCGATAGCATCCGAGAGAGGGGAAAACCTGATCGACCACCATGTCGCGGAGATGGTGGCTCCCGAGCCGGAGCTTGATATCATCGCGGTCCAACTTCGGTCTGGAGAGGCTACAGAGGGGGTGTCGGGTGATGCTCTCGAGTCGGCCAATGGCCAAAATATCCCTCGAGCCGAGATGTATTTGGTAAGCAGTTCGGAGGAAACCGCTTCAGAAGCTCCGCAGGCACAAGAGGCGACTCTGATTGGCCCTGTTGGTGCTATCGTGGTGAGTGACTCTCCTCAGGGAACGATCTTACCTCCTAGGAGAAAAAAAGACGCCTGGAATGAAGAACCTTCCGATGCGGGGGTGCCCATCGGAAGCAGAGATGCGCTTGGAAAGCCTTTAGCAGCTTCCGGGGGGGTTCCTAAACTCAAGGCTTCGCTCATCTTCAGTGAGATGAACAGGCTCTGCGAGCAGGTAGTTCTCATAAACCCTACCTGTCACCCTGATCTTTATCTTTCTAAGTTGTCTTTTTCATGCTTCAGGCCAGGACGCTTTATAATCAGACTTTCACCCGGCTTCAGGCTGAGGCGACCCATCACGATCATGTGAAGACTTGCCTTATTGAGCAGGATACCTAGTTTTCGTTTGCTATGGCACGACTGTTTGCCAGATCCGAGCGTTTTGACATTTTAAATCCGGTTTGTGTAGTTTGAGGAGGAAAGTGCCCTACTGAGGGAGGAGCTCCGATCCAAAGACTCCGAAGTTCTCGAACTCAAACGGCGCGTGAGAGAGATAACTTCTGAGAGGGATACCCTCCAGGAAAAGATAGCCGTAGTCGGGCATCAGCTTCATGACGCGAGGGCGGATAGTGACAAGTATAGAGGTCTTCATTCTAAGTTAGTAGTTGCACTATCCGGGATCAAAACTGAAGCTGAGGCGCTTATATCTTTGCATAAAGAAGATGTCGTTGTGATAAATGCTCAAGCCGGGAGAGCGCCTGAGGAGGCCAAGTTGAAATTGACTCGAGCTGTGGATCATGCTTGGTTAGAATCTCGGAGGCGGACTCTCAAAGATATACAAGCGGGAGGTATCAATTTGTCTTCCGAGCTCGAGAGGGTGAAGACCCTAGAAAAGGAGGGTGCTGCCCTGTTTGCTTCTGGAGATACATTGGGTAGCGGCTTAGGAGATGATGAGAATGAAGGTGGAGCCCCCAGAGGTGAAAAGGCCGTTAAAAGCCCCGAAGTTGGAGCCGGAACTGTTGGGGCACAATCTCCAGCGGAGCTGTTTACCGTGAAAATGGTAATAACAATTAAATTTGTTGATGGGACTCTAAAAATACGTGATCTATTTTTATGCTAGTTGTTTAAGCAGATGATGCTATATGTATGAAGTTTAGAGACGAAATGCGAGCTAATATAGAGTTATAATTAAACCGATGAGATAGCCAATCGGGGCCTCAGACTGACCGATACGGGGCCTCGAGCTTGATTCCTGGGCTCGATCTCGAGCTATTAAGGGCAATCGGGGAGGGCTAACAGTTGTAAAATAATCAGCGAAGGCTCTTTATGACCAATGGTAAGCAATAAATGAAGAACAAGTATGAAGATAATAAATAAGAGCAACAATATCGAGAGAGTATGTTAGAGAGAAAAAAGAGAGAGTTCTTGTATATTTCGTGTGAAGTAGTTGGAGCAACCGCCCTTTACATAATGGCAGGGATCCCCTTTATATAGGAGGGGAATCCCCGTTTAATACAAAATACATCAGTTACATAAATATGGAGATGGGACGGCTGAATGACGCCCTGATTTGAGTTCAGAGTACGCCAACTAGGCTCTGTCAGACTTAGCCGTGTGTCTTGGGAACTCCCCGTCTTTACCCTTGCCACGGTCAATATTGCCTCCAAGCCGGGTATCGACGAGCCTCGAGGGAGGGAACTCAGTCACAGCTTTGCGGCCTCGAGGCTTCGAGATGATCTTCTGGAATGCCTTAATGACGGGAAATTGGACCCTCCGATTTCACCGTATAAAGATAGTCTCCGTGTTTCGTAGAACGAAGCAATGGGAAACAATTTTGACATCCGACCCTTCGGGCTTTCCACGACGACGTCATACCAGTGACAAAACCTATGACGTGGGCTTTCACGATAACCAGGACATCCCATGGACTTGTCTTTTTGGTGTAATTCAATGCACTGTCGATTCCCATTCTTCAAAGTGACAGTACCGCCGTCGACTCAGTTTTTCAAGAACGCATTGATTGCGCCTGCCGATCCGTCTTTCAAAGGCATTGATGGCCGTGTTTTTTTCCTTTTCTGTAGCGATTTCATGGGCACCGGGCGACGTTCCTGATCTGCCTGGTTGGGTCTGGAAGTTGGTGACCCACTCGACTTGTGATGAGCGTAGGTGGCGAGCCGCGTCGCGGGGCAGATGGGAAGAAAAACATCACAGTATGTGTGTGTACTACTTTTTCCTTACACTTTGCTCATTCGGAGAGATATTTTCCCTTTTTCCGTATTAATCTTGCTGCTGTAGGTATCGGGGAGCCTTTAGAGGCGAGGCCGTGCTCCTCCGGAGAGGGGGAGGGGTTGCCAGCTTTCGGGCTAAAGAATGATAATAACAAGCGGGACATGCATTTGCAGGGCGATAGCGCTCAGAGTAAGGCGAAACGGGGTCGGGGCTTCGAGACGGAAATGCCGTTTGGGCCTGCCGCGCCGTAGTTCCTGATTCCAGAAAGGTGGTTTCTGCGAGCGACCGTGCCTCGACCGGAGTCGCTTCTTCCAGGGCTGAGGGGAATAGATTAACAAATTTGCCCTCGGTCTTCGAGGAAGTCCGCCGGCTTCACTTTGCAGATAGTTTTGACATAGGCCTGTTGAGTCCCGCGTCTTGCTTTCCTTATCGAGTTTTCTTCTGCAGGCCTTAGACATGCTTTGGTCTGAGCTGCACTGTCATGGGGCTAGGTTTCAGAAAGCTCTGGATGAGGATAGATACCTTAGGCTCCTTTGCAAGGAAAAGGAAGTCGAGCTGGCACACTTGCGATATGAGGCGTGCCGGAGCTTGAATTACGAGAGCTACTTGATGGAGCAGGTAATTTTCCATCCCGGGTGCGTATGCGTACCGCCTTTTAGCTTCTGAGGCTAACACTTCATTTATTCCGGTTGCAGAAAAAGATGGAGGCCCTGGAACGTCTTTGGGATGAAGCCGACCAAATCAAGAATGATTGTGACGAGCTAAGAGCTCGGGCGGAGGTACATGCTTCAGAGGAGAAGGATGCCTTGGCTAAAGTTCCTGCCTTCGAGTTTCAACTCCGCTTAGCTTGTGATAATGCTTTAGTTCAAGCGGATATGATCATGAAGCTCGAATCCGAGCTTTTGAAGGTCGGGGCTGAGATTGTTGATGCCCGGACCGCAACAGTACAGAGTCGAACAAAGGCTGATCAGGAGATGGCGATTTATTTGAAGGACGCTACCGATTCTCAAGCCGAGTTGAAGAGGGTCCTCGATTGTGAAGAGAGGATCAAAGAATATGCTCGTTGCAAGTCCCGAAGAATGATTCTCGAGGAGATCCGCGCTAGGGGTTTTGTCCTCTCGGAAGAGTTGGCACGAGCGAGGGTGGATGATCGTGATGCTCGGTTACTCCTATCCGGCATCAAGGAGAGTGAAGATGAGGCCAGTAGGCCGTAGCTCCCAGGGGTAGGACGTAGATTTTGCCATTTTGTACATAGCATTTCCAGAGCATGTTTGTAAATGGGGAATGTGCTTTTTTGCGTATGTGTATAAAAGAAAACCTTGTGGCTTTACTTCTTCTGTACCCATTTCTGTCTCGCATTTGGCCAAGTGAACTGGTCT
This sequence comes from Nicotiana attenuata, assembly GCF_001879085.1. Classification (NCBI taxonomy): domain Eukaryota; kingdom Viridiplantae; phylum Streptophyta; class Magnoliopsida; order Solanales; family Solanaceae; genus Nicotiana; species Nicotiana attenuata. The sequence continues at coordinate 49,787,621 of NC_031998.1, forward strand.
CAGAGTCGGTGAGAACCCTTAGATTCATCATATGGCCCTGGGGCTCATTAGGCTGGCCCGGGGGCTCTTACGCGCTCAGTCGATGCGACCTTAAGTATAAGCTGGAGTTTGAGCTCTTATGCTTTTGCTCAACTATTTTGGGTTTAGTCTCCGAGTCGGTTTTCGACTCGAGCTCGTTTGGCCCTCAAGCTTTTATGTTTGCATGGGCTGGCGACGATGGCTCTTATGCCTTTGATCGAAGCGATCTTTTATGTGTGTGGTCCTTAGGCTCATTAGGCTGGGGACAATGGCTCTTACGCTTTGCCCTGAGGCATATGTAGTTAACTATTTTGGGTTCTGTCTCCGAATCAGGTTACGACTTGAGCTCATTTGACCCTCAAGTTTTCATGTTTGTGTGAGCTGGCAATAATGGCTCTTACGCTTTGGGTCGAAGCGACCTTTTAATGTAGGCTGGCGACAATGGCTCTTATGCTTTGGGTCAAAGCGACCTTTTATTGGCTTTATTTTCCTCGCGTTAAGAACTTTTGAAATGATTTTTCCTGACCAGTCGTCGGTTCGGGAAGAACCTCGATTTCTAGTCGTTTGCGGTGATGTTTGAGCACCTCGGGAGGTTTGGCTCGGAGGCTGAGTAACTCGAAGCCTGTGATTTGGAGCTGACATGGTCGAAGCTCTTTTTGCCTATGTCGACGGTAGCCTGTTTAACTGGTTCTTTTCGAAGTAGATTCGAAGTAATGGCCTAAGATTTTGTATCGACGGTCGGGCGTCCCCGAGTCGCGTTAGTTTGGCTAGTACAGCCGTATGACCGTAGTCATTTATGTTTGGCCGGAGCCATTTTTTGTCCGGAGTGTAGTAGTTTAGGTGTCTATATCGAGAGTATGCCTTTTTAGGGATCTTACAAGTTCGATATATAGCCTAAATTTCGGGATCGAGTTTATGCTTGCAGTAAGGTCTTACAAAATTTTCATGTACATTTTTGTTGATACTTGGTACAAGTATGATTCATGCCTTGCTTGAGGTCTTACAGTTTTGTTGATACTTGGTACAAGTATGATTCATGCCTTGCTTGAGGTCTTATAGTTTTTGTTGTTGCCTTATATAGGTCTTACTAGACTAGGTCTACCTGCTCGGGGTCTTATGGCCTCGGGTTTTTTTACTGAATGGCGATTGGCGATAGTCTCCGAGTCGTCGAGTTTGTTTTGGCTCGGGAGCCGTTACTCTGCAGCTCGGTATTGCCTCATTGAGGACTTACGATTTGAGATTTTGACGCCAGTCCCCGAGTGTGCGGGGCACTTTTGGCCTTGGAGGCATTTCATGATTTTTATACTGCCTCGTTGCGGGCTTATGAGTTTGGAGTTTCGACCCTGAGGTCATGCGGATGCCGAATCATCGACGTCAGTCTCCGAGTATTTGGGACGTTTTTGATGGAGGAATCATTTTGGCGAAATACTGAGTTTCCTTTGGAGTATGAGATGCTTTGACAAAAGGTATTCTTTGATTACTTGGCATAAGTACATATTGTTTCATTGTCGTGGGACCGACTACATAGGCACGGTTCGTTCGACCGTTTGGCCCGATACATCATTTTACTGTTGGGACCCCGAGGGGATGCCCTCCAGTATTCGAGGTTGATTGCAAAGGAAACGTCGAATACTTGTTGAGTCTTCCTTAGATAGCGCGTGGATGTTGCCTCGTTAAAAACCTTGCCGGCAAAACCCTTCTGGGGACAAAATCCGGTCGAAGGAAAAGAGTGCAACGCCTGCTCGAGGGTACTCATGGAATTTTCAATCGGATACCCTAGAAATAATACCATTTTAGCATTGATATTTTCCAGTTACTCGGAAGCTGCTCGCCCTCCATGGTGCCGAGCTTATAAGACCCTTTGCCGACTACTCCAAGGATGCGGTACGGTCCTTCCTAGTTTTGGACTAGCTTTCCTTCATTTGGGTTTCGGGTGTTGAGAGTGACTTTCCTTAGGACTAAGTCTCCGACTCCGAAACACCAGAGGTTTGTTCTCCTGTTATAATACCTTTCGATTCTTTGCTTCTGGGCGGCCATTCGGCCAGAGAGGCTTCTCGTTTTTCATCTAGTAGTTCGAGGGTCGTTGTCATGGCCTCGTTGTTCGAGCTCTCGGTAGTGTGTTGGAATCTGGCGCTCGGCTCCCCGACTTCCACTGGTATCAAAGCCTCGGCGCTGTATACTAGAGAGAAAGGCGTCTCCACTTTCCCTTGGCGCTTTCCGGCTTCTTTTTTAAGTTCTGAATAATGGTTTTATTTGTGGACTCGGCCTGGCCGTTTGCACGCGGGTGGTAAGGCGTTGATAGGATTCTCTTGATTTTGTGGTCTTCAAGGAACTGTGTTACCTTGCTCCCGATGAAGTGCCTCCCGTTGTCGCATGTTATTTTGGAGGGGATTCTGAATCGGCACATAATGTGATCCCATATGAAGTTAATGACTTCCTTTTTTCTTATTTTCTTGAAGGACTGCGCTTCCACCCATTTTAACAAATAATCGGTCATAAATAAAATGAATTTAGCTTTACCTGGTGCTGTTGGCAGGGGGCCGACGATGTCCATTCCCTATTTCATGAATAGCCATGGCGATAAGACCGAATGTAGTTGCTCGCCGGGCTGGCGAATCTTTGGGGGCAAATCTCTGGCATTTGTCGCACTTTTGGACGAATTCTTTGGTGTCTTTTTCCATGTTGTCCCAGTAGTAGCCTACCCCGATCACCTTCTGGACTAAGGAGTCAGCTCTGGAATGGTTTCCGCAAGTACCCTCGTGAATTTCTCGGAGTACATAGTATGTGTTATCTGGCCCTAGACATACCGCTAGGGGGCCATCGAAAGTTCTTCTGTACAGAGTCTCGTTTTCGTCGAGCGAGAACCAGGCGGCTTTGGTTCGCAGGGCCCTCGATTCTTTTGGATCCGCGGACAACTTCCCGTCTCTTAAATAATCAATATATTTATATCTCTAATCACATGTTAGGCTGGTAGAATTAATCTCAGCATGACCTTCCTCGACCACTGATTTAGATAACTGAACAACAGCCCCAGGGAGTAGGTCCTCTTCTTCAACAGATGATCCCAGGTTTGCAAGGGCATCGGCCTCGCTGATCTGCTCTCGAGGTACATGGACTAAGGTCCACTCTTTGAAGCGACGTAGTGCGACTTGGATTTTGTCCAAATATATCTGCATCCTGTCTTCTCGAGCTTTGTAGCTCCCATTCACCTGGCTCACTACCAGGAGTGAATCGCATTTCGCCTCAATGGTCACGGCTCCCAAGCTTTTGGCCAGTTCTAAACCTGCAATCATAGCCTCGTACTCAGCTTCGTTGTTAGTCAATTTTGCAGTTTTTATAGATTGTCTGATTACGCCGCCAACGGGTGGCTTCAGGACTATTCCAAGCCCGGATCCTCTTATGTTTGTGGCGCCGTCTGTGAACAGGGTCCATACCCCGGAAGACGTGCCTGATTTAATAATAGCTCCTTCTCTACCTTGGGTACGAGGGAGGGCGAGAAATCGGCCACGACGTCCTCCAGATGTTGGGACTTGACGGCCGTTCGAGGTTGATACTCGATATCATATCCCCCGAGTTCGATGGCTCATTTGGCCAATCGGCCCGATAGCTCGGGTTTGTGCAGTATGCTCCGGAGGGGGTACGTCGATAGAACGCAGATACGGTGGCATTGAAAATAGGCCTTCAATTTTTGTGAGGCGCTTATTAGAGCGAGAGACAATTTTTCTAGATGTGGATACCTGGTTTCGGCGTCCCCTAGCGTCCGGCTTACATATTAAACAGAAAATTGCGTAGCTTGCTCCTCTCGGACCAGTACGCCGCTTACCGCTATTTCAGATACGGCCAGGTATAGATATAGTGTTTCATCCTCCTTTGGCATATGGAGCAAAGGTGGGCTAGTCAGATATCGTTTTATCTCCCCTAAGGCATGTTGGCATTCTGGAGTCCATTCGAAGTTGTTCTTTCTTTTGAGTAAAGAGAAGAAATGATGGCTCCTGTCTGATGACCTTGATATGAATCTGCCCAGAGCCGCTATTCGCCCTGTTAGCCGTTGCACGACCTTTACATTGTTCACCACCGTGAGTTCTTTGATGGCCTTAATTTTGTCGGGGTTAATCTCGATCCCCCTGTTTGATACCATAAAGCCCAGGAATTTGCCCGAAGCCACCCCGAAGGCACACTTCTCGGGGTTGAGCTTCATGTTCTAACTTCTGAGGGTGTCGAAAGTTTCCTGCAAATGAGTTAAATGGTCCTCTGCGCGCAGGTACTTGACTAGCATATCATCAATATATACTTCCATTGGTTTATCTACTTGATGCTCGAACATTTTATTAACCAGGCGCTGGTACATAGCCCTTGCGTTTTTTAGCCCGAAGGGCATTACGTTGTAGCAGTAGGTACCATACTTCGTGATAAACGTGGTCTTCTCCCTGCCCTCGGGGTTCATCTGGATTTGATTATACCCCGAGTAGGCATCGAGAAAGGTGAGGGTCTCGTGGCCGGCCGTAGCGTCGATCAGACGATCGATGTTAGGCAATGGGAAGGAATCTTTGGGACACGCCTTATTCAAGTCTTTATAATCTACACACATTCTTAGCTTATTTCCCTTTTTAGGTACCACTACTACATTGGCCAGCCATTCGGGGTACTTTACCTCTCTAATGGATCCTATTTTAAGGAGTTTCGTTACCTCTTCTTTGATGAAGACTTGTTTTACCTCGGACTGTGGTCTTCTCTTCTGCTTTACTAGTTTAAACCTGGGATCGACGCTCAGTCTGTGAGAGGTTATTTCTGGCGGAATTCCTGTCATATCTAAGTGGGACCAAGCGAAACAATCTATATTGTTAATAAGAAATTGAATGAAACCTTTCCTGAGTTCGGGGGTTAGTCCGATTCCTAGGTATACCTTACGGTCTGGGAGGCGTTCGATCAAAAAGGTCTGCTCTAGCTCTTCGACTGTTGACTTAGTTGCGTCCGATTCTTCGGGGGCGACGAAGGTTCGAGGAGCGAAGAAATCCTCTTCGTCATCCTCGGGGGTATGTATGTTCCCAGGATCGTCAAAAATTGGGTGCGTGGGGGTCGGCATCTCATGGTAAACCGCGAACATTTCTTTCGCCGCCCGTTGTTCTCCATATATGGTTGTTATGCCGTCTTTCGTGGGAAATTTTATCACCTGGTGTAGGGTTGATGGTACTGCCCTCATGTTGTGTATCCAAGGCCTGCCAAGCAATGCATTGTACCTCATGTCGCCATTGATGACTTGGAACTTGGTGTTCTGAACCGTACCGGACGTGTCGATCGGGAGGGTGATTTTCGACGCCCCCTTTTTCTAGCGAAATCGGGTTTACGACATTCGGGAAGACAACTCTATTCCCGTTTGGGAATTGGGTTTTTGGAATTGAAGAGTCGCCACCTAATGATTGAGTGTATTAGGACACTAAGAAGAATTGGAAAACCAGAGTTCGGGTAAGGGCTAGAAATTATCTCGAGGGGAAGGTGTTAGGCACCCCTCAAGATCCACTAGTGTGGTTCCCGGCTATGCTATGTTGTGACTTTAATGTAAACAAGTATGCAAATAAATTTACACATAAGGGTTGCTAACAAGCATGTTGGAATTTATAAACAAAGAAGGAAAAGGGATAATGCAGTAAAGAACAATAAAGGGGAGTTTTGGGTAATTGAAAAGACAGAATTTATTGATATTAAACAAAGTAATATAGGGCAAGGGGTCCTAGGTTTATAAATCACATGGATCATCCACACAACACCGGTAACCAATCGTACGCGTAGTGTTATCGTGTCTACCCTTCCCACCCCGATAAGGTATTAAGTGCGAAATGGTGTCGTTACCTACATCGTGCTATTACCCATCCCACCTATCAGTCTTGGAGGCTTTAGGACCAATAATCCTAAAGGGAGGGAGCTTGGCTTTTCAGAGGTTCAAAAGGTTAAAATACTAAGGCGTCAGGAAAAACACATAAAACAGTTATGGGAGCACAAAAGCAATTAAGGCTCAGACAAACCTCCTTTAATCATAGAAATCATGTAGTTTAGCACGTCTTACATATACTGATTAGGTCCAAATTATGCTTAACGTTAGGCAGGCTGGTTCATTACATATTTTTAGACAAGAAGTTCGCATTAGGCTCGCCTGGCTCTAACTTATCAAAGACTGGTGCAATTAATTAACTACTTACTTGTTTCCCTAAGTGATGGCATCTACTGGTTTCAGGAATAAGGAAGTGACTGATTACTGAAAGTTGCCAGTTTTAACAGAATGATACGAGTTCTGCATTTGGTTACTACTGACGGACTAATCTTAAAACGAGTGATTCAGATTGGGTTAATAGTTCCTATAGGCATGCTTTCTAGCGTTGTTAATTTTAAACACTTTTTATAGGCGTGGCAAGAGTGCAGAAAATCCTATGAGCATGGTATCTAGGATGCAATAGATTATTATTTTGACCTATAACTGTTTGCCTAATGATAGATGCAAAAATGCAGAATCTTAAAGACATGGTTCCTACATGCGGAATTCTTATGAGCAGGATATCTATATGATATGCAGAGTTCTTATGAGCATGATTTCTATATATATGAAAGTGCAGAATTCCTGTGAGCATGATTTCTATAGATGAAAGTGCAGAAATAAGCATGATTTCTATATGTGAAAGTGCAGAAATTCAAAGAAAAACTCCTATAGGCAGGATATCTACCCTTATGCATACACAGATAACCCTCCCCTTTTTACTAAAACCCCATAAGTAATTACAAAATTTATTACAGAACAAATGAATAAAACAAAAAATAAAAGTACATCAGAGCTTTTAAGCTGCATCCAAGGAGCCTAATTCAGACCCAAGGTCTAACAACATGATATGAGCCAACTGCCGGGATCAAGTTCCAAGGCCTTTCTCTTATCTGGAATGTGCCAAAGTTCCAAGGAGTTTCAAGAACTCCAGGCAATGCTTACACCCAGATATCATTACAGAACTGAATTAAAGTGCAGTGTGGAAGGGCCAGCCCTCCAATGTCCAAGTTCAGAGGAAACTCAAGGTCCTAGGTCAAGGCTCATTGGAGGGGGCAGAACTTAGAATCTAGGAACAAGTGTAAGTGCAATAGAGGGAATTAAGGGATGCCAAGGCAGGCTGGTGGTCATGCCCAGCAACATAGAATGCTGGCACACCCCTGACCAGCCCACTAGCCAAACATTGGAGAGTCAGGACCTATTGAAGGTCAAACCATGGCCTGGGCAGTAATTGGGATACTGTCAGGCCAAGGTTTCAACTCAACACATAAAGGGGATTAGGGGTAGGGATTCATATGAGAACAGAAGCAAAGAAAGGAAAAATACTTAGCATAAGTTACGAAGCATGAACAGCAAACCACACAAAAGAATGAGACTATAGAATAAACACATAGGGATGAGGCAAAAGTTTAAATAGAGGCGTACGAGTTTCAGAAAGAGCAAGCAAAAGGGAGCAGAAGTCTTGCAAAGAAGCCACAGCACAAACAGCAAGAGAGAATACTTTGTGTGTGAGTGTGAGTTCAGAAAAGACTCCAGTGTTTTTTCTTGTTGTTGGGTGTTAATAAAAGAGCAGTATTTATAGTGTGAGAAACATGCAGAAATAAGGTAAGGACTGTAATTCATACATAATTGGAAGAATATGTATCTTATTAAAATCAAATCAGTATCAAAGACTTCCTTTAATAAAGCAGTTAAACCAAACGGTAGCATGCAAGTGTTAAATAAGGAAAGAAATCACGCAGGGCTGGACATGACAAATAAGGAAATATTTTCAGCACAGTACGAGTATACCACATGTATTAGGGGTTAAGTTCATTAGACCTTAATTGAGGAAAGGTCTGTAAGAATCCCATACTAATGTAATTAAGGTAATGGGATCAAATCAACTTTAGCAGAAAGGCAAGGTCGAAAGGAAAATATTTCAACAAGTCCAAGAAACAAAGGAAATCAAAACAATAAAGGAAAGAATCAATTCAAGAGTGCAATCAGAATTACACAAAGAGATTTGAAATCGGTCCACAATCAAGGTTATTTTGAGAGGAAATTTGAATTATAAAGAGTGCATAAACATTAAGCATGCGAGGCTGGATTTAAGACAAAGAAGAGTGTCATGCAATCAAAGAAAATCAGTGAATAGAGGACCATAGGAACATGGTAGTCATCTCAGAGAAGAGGGAATACCAGATAGCATGCGAAAGGTCAAGTAAAGAGGTCAGATTCGTATGAAGAAACAAAGTTGACACAAATATTTCGACACTCAGTCGAACAGTAGAGGAAGCAACTTCAGGAACTCAAATAGGTCCAAAGAGACTAGGGTTTTGAAATCAACTCGTTCAGAGATAAGAAACAAACAAATTACATAACAAATAACCTCAAAACTCGAATGAACCCCAAATTCTAGGGTTATTACCATTAATCGAGTCTAGAGATGAAGACAAGTAAGTCAGGCAAAAATATTAACGGAATAAGAGCAGAAATCATAAAGGAACACGTATTTCCCAGTAGAAGAAACTCATGAATAACATAATAAAGAACAATCATGCAAAAAATACAGTAGAAGAACTCGTAAGAACAAGGTAGAAGAAACACATAAGGATCATAGAAGAGACATAGCAGAAGAAACATATAAGAATCACAGTAGAGCATGTTAAAAGATCAAAGAAACCCTAAATCGGGGAAGATGAAAAGGTTAAAAAGCAAGTTTTGAAAGAAACTTTTGAGAAAACGTTTGAGACCCCAAGATAAACATAGATCTAGGGCAGATCTAGAGAAATTAGGAGAACCTCGAAAGTTTAGGGTTTCAGAAGAAACCTAGAAGTGAGAAAGGCCTTGAAAACTCTTGGATCTAAGCTGGAGAAGTTAGACTCAGGCTCGAACGTCCACGATATGCCGGAGTAAAGCCAGAGACGACCATGGAACTCAGAATTGAAGGAGATCTGGGTAGAGATCTTCAAGGTCAGGCCTTGAATCTTCAGAAAACCGGTGTATAAGAGCACCAAGGGGTGGGTGTAAGATCCCCATGGATTTGGTGACCAGAGATTCCAGTGGATCTCTGGTTTGAGACGGCAAGAGGCGGCTAGGGTTTGAGAACCCTTGAGAGAGTTTGAGAGAGTTGAGGGTTTCAGAGGCGGCGGTTGGTGAGAAATGAGGTAGGGTAAAGGGGTTGTTTGAATTAAAAAAAAGGAAAGGGACGAGGGGAAAGATCAACGGCTGGGATTAAACGGGTCGAATGGGGGTCGGGTTTGGGTATGATAGGAAAGGGTATGGGTCGGGTTATAATAAAATTGGGTCGTGGGATTTTGGGGTTGAGATTAGGGGTCCAATATGGGCTAAAATTGAAATACAAAAGGGCTGTCATTTAAATAGCCAGTTTTCCCCTTTTAATTTATAAAAATAGTAAAAAATGACTTGAAAATAAATTAAAGGTACTGGACCAATTAATAACATATAAATATTAATGTAAAAATACTAAAAGTGATTTTATAATTATAGAATGTTGTTAATCGTAAAATAGGCTATAATTACAATTATATGCAATTAGCTTAAAAAATACCAAATAAATGTATAAAAATATACAAAAATTACCCCAATTATATCTTAGGGTAAATATGAGAATGAAATAAATTATTCACTAAAAAATGCTAGTTTGGGAATAATTATTGAATTTTGTAGTATTAAAATAGACAATAAATTGGTTTTAAAATCTTAAAAAATAAAGGAAAAATACCAAAACTTTGGGGCATGCTTATATATGCCTGTACATGCTATTTTGAAAGTATTTTGCACATATAAAATATAGGGAAAAATTGGGTATCAACAGCTGCCCATCTTTACCCGGGAAGGATGAAAGAGTTGTCGAGTAAAGATATGATGACCAATTTTGACCGCGAGAAATGACTTGCAAAGATTTTGTCCGCGCTCTGGTTTCTGAGCTGCCTACATATCCCTAGTTTTACAGGAATCAGTTCATATGTAGTTCAGGATACATCGACGGAGTATGCCGATGGAGGTTTTCGAAGAGACGGGCGCAATATTTAGGTTGGGAAGGGTGGTCAGGGACTGATGGGTTGCGAGAAACCGGGGCGAGATCGCTCCTGCTGTAATGGCCGTGGACAGCTGACGTACTTGCAATTGAGTAATACAAGCATATCGTGCAGAATTTAAACGTGATGCAAGTTCCCATTGGACCATGAATGTTGTCTTTGGACGGTTAAGATGACGTCCTCAGACCATGATGTCCTGGGCCATGAAGCGCATAATAAAGGATTCTCAGGCTCTGAAATGATGTTCTCGGGCTATGAAGATGGTGCCTCCGAACCATGATGTCTTTGAATAATGATGTGCAGAATATAAAGCGGGGTCCTCTGGCCATGGCATGGGGTTCTCGGGCTATGAAGATGGTGCCTCCGAACAATGACGCCCTTGGACAGTTTGGCGGTATTTCAGCCCATGAGATGCAAGATTTGGCGGTATTTCAGCCCATGAAATGCAAGATTTGGCGGTATTTCAGCCGATGTGAAGGAGAAATGTAAATGGCGATATTTCAGCCGACAGAAATTTAAATAAAGCTGGCGATGTTTCAGCCGATGTAGAAAAATATAAATGGCGATATTTCAGCCGACAGGAATTTAAATAAAGTTGGCGGTGTTTCAGCCGATGTAGGAAAATGTAAATGGTGATATTACAGCCGACAGGAATTTAAAAAAAGTTGGCGATGTTTCAGCCGATGTAGAAAAATGTAAATGGCGATATTTCAGCCGACAAGAATTTAAATAAAGTTGGCGGTGTTTCAGCCGATGTAGAAAAATATAAATGGCGATATTTCAGCCGACAAGAATTTACATAAAGTTGGCGGTATTTCAGCCGATGTAGAAAAATGTGAATGGCGATATTTTAGCAGACAGGAATTTAAATAAAGTTGGCGGTGTTTCAGCCGATGTAGAAAAATGTAAATGGCGATATTTCAGCCGACAGGAATTTAAATAAAGTTGGCGGTGTTTCAGCCGATGTAGATGGAGGTAGAGCTTAACCTCAGAAGGCAAAATGGTAGCCTTATGCAATGTAGAGAAAAATGTAGATGGAGACAGTGCTTAGTCTCGGAAGGCAGAAAGGTAGCCTTATGCAATGCAAAAATGCAGATGGAGACAGTGCTTAGTCTCGGAAGGCAGAAAGGTAGCCTTATGCAATGCAGAGAAAAATGCAGATGGAGACAATGCTTAGTCTCGGAAGGCAGAAAAGTAGCCTTATGCAATGCAGATAAAAATGCAGATGGAGACAGTGCTTAGTCTCGGAAGGCAGAAAGGTAGCCTTATGCAATGCAAAAATGCAGATGGAGACAGTGCTTAGTCTCGGAAGGCAGAAAGGTAGCATTGAGCTTAGTCTCGGAAGGCAGAAAGGTAGCCTTATGCAATGCAGAGAAAAATGCAGATGGAGACAGAGCTTAGTCTCGGAAGGCAGAAAGGTAGCCTTATGCAATGCAGAGAAAAATGCAGATGGAGACAATGCTTAGTCTCGGAAGGCAGAACGGTAGCCTTATGCAATGCAAGGAAATGCAGGATGGAGACAGTGCTTAGTATCAGAAGGCAGAAAGGTAGCCTTATGGAATGCGAAAAAATAAAAGTGAGGAGTAACGAAATCTCTTAGCTGATAGATAATAGCTGATAGTTGATTGTCATTGGGGCTGCTGGGAATGTCGTGCGCGGATAGCACTTGTAAATGGGCGATGATCTTGAGAACTGTATTCCTGAAAAGTGTGAGTTTGTAATCGTATCCGATGATTCTATGTTTTTGGGGTGCCTGCGTTCAAAGAAAGATTGTGAGTTTTGTCAGGGGGAAGGTTAGTTCGCCTCCCCGTGGACTTCGCTTGTCCTACTCGGCTCTTGCTTTTATTGGGGTAGCGTTGCTGACAAAGCTGTTCTGATAGTATTCATGCATGATTTAGCAAAATAATAGAATATGATGTAAATACATAATAGATAAAACGATTTTAGATGAACCGACGACTGCGACACGGTTCAAGATATTGCAACCTCTTTTGCTCCGGAATTTTGAGGGTCCTCCTCAAAATTCTGCCCCAGTTTACTGGGCTGGTGCTTCTAACGGCTGCGCGCGGTGGATGGTGAAAGTCAACTTCGGAATTTTGAGGGTCCTCCTCAAAATTCTGCCCCAGTTTCCAATATCGGGGAAAAATGGAAATTTTATTGAATTGTGACCGAACCCATAGGGCTGCTTACGTGTCCCCTCTTAAACGGGAATCAGGTCAGGCGTAGTTCAAATTACATCATAAAGGAATCATAATGGTTACACATAGTATCGTTTCACTGCATCTGAATTGATCGGCTTTGGCCAAACTTCTCCGTCCATTTCTGCGAGTATGAGGGCTCCCCCGGTTAGAACCCGGTGAACCATGTACGAACCTTGCCAGTTGGGAGAGAATTTCCCTTTAGCTTCATCTTGATGCGGAAAAATCTTTTTCAGTACTAACTGCCCTGGCGCGAACTGTCTCGGCCTGACTCTTTTGTTGAAAGCTCTGGTCATTCTATTCTGATAAAGCTGACCATGGCAAACTGCATTCAGTCTTTTTCCGTCTATAAGGGCTAATTGCTCATAGCGACTTTTTACCCATTCTGCATCTTCAAGTTCTGCTTCTCGCATAATTCTCAGGGAGAGAATCTCTACCTCGGCTGAGATGACTGCCTCGGTACCATAAACCAACATATAGGGTGTCGCCCCAGTCGATGTGCAGACTGTGGTACGGTATCCCAGCAGAGCGAAGGATAACTTCTCATGCCATTGCTTGTGTTTCTCTATCATTTTCCTTAGTATCTTCTTAATGTTCTTATTGGCCGCTTCTACGGCTCCATTCATTTGAGGTCTGTAAGCTGTAGAATTCTTGTGCTTCATCTTGAAAGTTTCACACATTGCTTTCATCATATCACTGTTGAGATTGGAACCATTGTCAGTGATGATTGACTCTGGGACGCCGAACCGACAAATGATACGGTCGCGAACGAAGTCTGTCACAACCTTCTGGTTACCGCCTTATGTGATGCTGCTTCAACCTGTTGTGAATAATCAATCGCACTAGTATGAACCTGTGCCCGTTT
>NC_031998.1:49801771-49806341 GCF_001879085.1 Nicotiana attenuata
TATTTTAGCAGACAGGAATTTAATAAGTTGGCGTGTTTCAGCCGATGTAGAAAAATGTAAATGGCGATATTTCAGCCGACAGGAATTTAAATAAAGTTGGCGGTGTTTCAGCCGATGTAGATGGAGGTAGAGCTTAACCTCAGAAGGCAAAATGGTAGCCTTATGCAATGTAGAGAAAAATGTAGATGGAGACAGTGCTTAGTCTCGGAAGGCAGAAAGGTAGCCTTATGCAATGCAAAAATGCAGATGGAGACAGTGCTTAGTCTCGGAAGGCAGAAAGGTAGCATTGAGCTTAGTCTCGGAAGGCAGAAAGGTAGCCTTATGCAATGCAAAGAAAAATGCAGATGGAGACAGAGCTTAGTCTCGGAAGGCAGAAAAGTAGCCTTATGCAATGCAGAGAAAAATGCAGATGGAGACAGAGCTTAGTCTCGGAAGGCAGAAAGGTAGCCTTATGCAATGCAGAGAAAAATGCAGATGGAGACAGAGCTTAGTCTCGGAAGGCAGAAAGGTATCCTTATGCAATGCAGAGAAAAATGCAGATGGAAACAGTGGTTAGTCTCGGAAGGCAGAAAGGTAGCCTTATGCAATGCAGAGAAAAATGCAGATGGAGACAGAGCTTAGTCTCGGAAGGCAGAAAGGTAGCCTTATGCAATGCAGAGAAAAATGCAGAGTAACGAAATCTCTTAGCTGATAGATGATAGCTGATAGTTGATTGTCATTGGGGCTGCTGGGAATGTCGTGCGCGGATGGCACTTGTAAATGGGCGATGATCTTGAGAATTATATTCCTGAAAAGTGTGAGTTTGTAATCGTATCCGATGATTCTATGTTTTTGGGGTGCCTGCATTCAAAGAAAGATTGTGAGTTTTGTCAGGGGGGAAGGTTAGTTCGTCTTCCCGTGGACTTCGCTTGTCCTACTCGGCTCTTGCTTTCATTTGGGGTAGCTTTGCTAAACAAAGATATTTTGACAGTAGCCATGCATGATTTAGTAAAATAAAACATGATGTAAATACATAAAGGTAAAATGGTTTTAGATGAACCGATGACTGCGACACGGTTCAAGATATTGCAACCTCTTTTGCTCCGGAATTTTGAGGGTCCTCCTCAAAATTCTGCCCCAGTTTACTGGGCTAGTGCTTCTGACGGCTGCGCGTGATGATTGGCGGAGATCAACTTCGGAATTTTTAGGGTCCTCCTCAAAATTCTGCCCCAGTTTCCAATGTCGGGGGGGGGGGGGGAATGAAAATTTTATTGAATTGTGACCGAACCCATAAGGCTGCCTACGTATCCCCTCTTAAACGGGAATCAGGTCAGACATAGTTCAAATTACATCATAAAGGAATCATAACGGTTACACATAGTATCGCTTCACTGTATCTGAACTGATCGGCTTTGGCCAAACTTCTCCGTCCATTTCTGCGAGTATGAGGGCTCCTCCGATTAGAACCCGGTGAACCATGTACGGACCTTGCCAATTAGGAGAGAACTTTCCTTTGGCTTCATCTTGGTGCAAAAAAATCTTCTTCAGTACTAACTGCCCTGGCGCGAACTGTCTTGGCCTAACTCTCTTGTTGAAGGCTCTGGTCATTCTATTATGATAAAGCTGACCATGGCAAACTGCATTCAGTCTTTTCCCGTCTATAAGGGCTAATTGCTCATAGCGACTCTTTACCCATTCTGCATCTTCAAGTTCCGCTTCCTGCATAATTCTCAGGGAGGGAATCTCTACTTCGGCTGGGATGACTGCCTCGGTTTCGTCCAAGTTAGACTTAGGCCTATTCTCAAAGTCTTTGACCTCTTTAATGACCTCTTCTAGTATCTCATCCTCTTCTGAGTCTATGTCCGTTTGTTGCGTTACCTCGTCGCATGTCACATTCGTTGGTTCATCAAGATAAGTAATAGTAATGCTGTGTAAAAGTAAAATAAATGACAGAGAAAAATAATAAGAGCGAGACTTATATAAGAAACTAAAATGCTTAAATTCCAAAATTGTTTTGAACATCGGAGCTCTTTTCAAAATTTAAAGATAATGCTGAAGGGAAATCAACTAGCGAAAAGTAAAAGATAATGCATAATGCTTTGTTCAGCCTTGCTACCCCGAAGCTCTCTGGGCCTTGGTGGTTCTGATGGACCAATTGTTGAGGCGCTCTCCTCGGCTCACCGCCTGTATGGAAGGGCCTTCCTCCCCTTCCTCCTCGAGAATGACGTGACAGTCCATATTGTCATCTTCCAAGAACAGGTTCTTCATCGCTGCAAATGCTTCATCTTCCTCCGACCCATATATGATGTCGGCCGGCTGGAAAGTCTGTTCCAGGCGGGGTATAGGGTGCTCCAGCGGATAGTAAGGGTCGCGCCATGGTGGCGACCAATTCTGGAATTCCTCCCAAGTATATCCATACCCTAAACCGAAAGTGGTGCCATGTTTCTTGATAGGCTTGGTGATTCCCTGAAGGTTCTTGCCGAGCCCTTTGCCAGGTTCATACCCGCTCCAGTTTAGTATACTCTCTATCTTGTTATCCCACCACTTATCTTTGTCCACGGCGTTGACTCGCTCAATGTGGTGGTAAGTTTCTCCTCCTAGCTTCCTTCTTCCTTCAATTGCTGGGATGGTTTGGCGACTGTATCTGGGGTTACTCCCGTCACCATGAATAATCACTTCTTGGTGATTCCACTCGAACTTCACTGCCTGGTGCAAGGTTGATGCTACAGCTCCAGCGGCGTGGATCCACGGTCGTCCTAGTAGTAAGTTGTAGGATGCTGGAATGTCTATTACTTGAAAATCAACATCGAACCAAGTTGGCCCCATTTGCAAACATAAAATGATTTCCCCAATAGTGGACCTTTGGGAACCATCAAAAGCTTTGACGTTGATAGCCCCATCCTTGATTTCATGCAGACTCTTCCCCAATGTTCTGAGGGTCACCAATGGACAAATGTTGAGGCTGGATCCTCCGTCAATCAAAGTTCTGGTGATGAAATAGTCTTCACATTGCACAGTGATGTGCAACGCTTTGTTGTGTCCTAAACCTTCAGGGGGCAACTCATCCTCGTGGAAAGTGATCTTATGACTCTCCAATACCTGCCCGACCATGTTTGCCATTTCTCCTCCAGTTATATTGCTGGGTACGTATGCCTCGCTCAGTATCTTCATCAGGGCGTTCTTGTGTGTCTCGGAGCTTTGCAGTAGAGCTAGAATGGAGATCTGTGCTGGTATTTTGTTCAGTTGGTCGACAATTGAGTATCCTTTTGCCTGTATCTTCCGCCAGAGATCATCGAGCCCACTTTCAATAGGTCGTCCAGAGGCTTGCTTACTTGATTCAACCAAATGTTTCGGAGTATAAACCCTGCCGGTCCTGGTCACACCCTGTGCTGCAATTACTTCTCCGGACCTAGTCTTTCCCTTCCTTCTTGCCTCGACGGTGTAATCCTAAGGTATGGCCTGTGTATTGCCTGGGAGGTTTGCGGTCAAAGTTAGGGCGTGGCCTGGGGAAATTTTGGCAGACGGGAGGTGATTGGTAGTGGTCATTATAGGTTTGGTAGACAGGTGCAGGTTGGGAATATCTTGGTGAGGTGGGTTGATATGTGGGAGAGGGAGATGATTGGTAAGCGGGTGATGGAATTTGGTAAGAAGGCGGAGGTGCTTGGTAGTTGGGGATAGGTTCGATAGGGGGTACCGGGTAGGCTTGGTATTTTATTGGGGACTTGGTTCGCTGTGCAACCATCACGGCACTCACGTCCTTTTTCTTGGACGCGCCACCATATGTAGGGCTTTGTTGGTAGCCTGCAGTGCTTCAAAATTAGTGACCATTCCGCTCTTAATGCCCTCTTCAATCCTTTCTCCTAGCTTGATGATATCAGGGAATTTCTGGCCCTTTGTCAACATTAACCTCTCATAATACTGCGGATCTTGCGCTCGGACGAAAAATCGGTTCATCTGTTCTTCTTTTTCTAAGGCGGGCATGACCTTAGCAGCCTCGGATCCCCATCGAGTAGCATACTCGCGGAATGTCTCAGTGGGTTTCTTTTTCAGATTCTGGATGTAGAAGATATCTGGTGCATTTTCTGTGTTGAACCTGAACCTGTCCATGAAACGGGACGCCATTCCTACCCAGCTCGCCATTTCTTGGGATCTTGGCAAATGTACCAAGATAGCGCATCGCCTTTCAAACTTCTCATGAAGAGTTTCATGCGAATCTTCTCGTCTCTTCCTACACCGACCAGTTTATCACAATATGTCCTCAGATGGACTCTAGGATCCCCTGAGCCATCAAACATTTTGAACTTGGGAGGTTTGTATCCCTCGGGAAGTTCAACGTCCGGCTGGATGCAAAGATCCTCATAATTCAACCCTTCAATGCCTTTGTTTCCTTCCACGCCCTGGACCCGGCTAGTCAACTTTTTGAGCTCAGCTGCCGGGTTCTTAATGAGAGAGTCTTTGTCATCAGACTCTGGTGTGTTTGTAACGGGTTGAGTGTATTGTGGCATGGTTTCCACATATATGGGAGTGTGGTGGGGATGATCATTTGATGGTTCAGGGATGAGGAGTGGAGTGTTGTTGTGATATGTGTTGC
>NC_031998.1:49806441-49808868 GCF_001879085.1 Nicotiana attenuata
GTTGTTTAGCTCGGAGATCCTCGGTGTTTTTGCCGGGATTTGGAAAGAAAAGGCTCCTCGGTTTTTTGGCCGGGAGATCCTCGATTTTTTGGCCGGGATTTGGAAAGAAAAAGCTCCACGGTTATTTTGCCGTGAGATCCTCAGTTTTTTGGCCGGGATTTGGAAAGAAAAAGCTCCGCGGTTTTTTGGCCGGGAGATCCTCGGTTTTTTTTCCGGGATATTTAAGGAATGGGATCCTATGCTACCATGATTTGTTTTTCTTTTGGGATTTTCATTTTATTTCCTTTCTTCTTTCTTCTTCTTTTGTTTTTCTCTTTTTATGTTTTCCTTTTATTTAGCAAAACGCATGAAAGAATTTGGGGGGGGGGGGGGGAACTTCCTTTTTGGTCGTTTTCCTGCTGCAAAGCTGTTTCAGTGCTTGCGCATTTCATTTTCTTTTGGATTGCACCTGCTTCTTGCACGGTTGCTTTGAATTAGACCTGTTTTCAACAAGAACAATTTGTTAGTTTGAAAAGGTGGTTGGTTTTGTGGCCTTGATCATCTCAATAGCTTGATCCCGGCCCCATTTCCGTTGAGAACTTTGCTGCTTGTTAGCCTTGAGGGTGAATCTCTTTTCAAACCGACCGGGTTCAGCCTTAGGACTTCATGACGACTAGCTCGTGTGGGCTCTAGCCTTTCACTTTATTCTGCCTTTGGGACCTTTGCCTTTGACTTCCTTTCTTTTCCAATATTCTTTCTTCGAAAGCATCAACCACTATGGTCAGTCGAGATTGGCCTGACGCACTCGCTGAGGCTGGGTATTTTCTTCAACTCTGACCGGGCGGAGCCCTGTGAAGCCGGTCCTGTCACCTTTTCTTTGTAATAGTTTACAGAATCAGAGTTAAACCGAAAGGGATTCAAAGAAGAAATATACAAAAGGCAAGCAATGAGTTTGAAGAGAAGCGTCCCTTTCGGGGGAAAATGAGGACTTATCTGGGGTACACACTGGCTTCCAATGAACACGACATGCTGCTTGGACTGGACGCCCGACCCACACAAACTTTTCAGTTTCTCGTGAATCCATTGATCCTTATTTCGAAGCCAGGGATCCTTGCCAGGACTCTTTTAGTGGTGAAATGTCTTCTTTTCGGCCGACAATGCCCTTTGCGGGTTTTCGCCAATCGTCCTCTCTCATTTCTCTTCTCACCGTCGCCCGATAGTGCTCTTTACGAGTTTTCACTAAGCGGACTCTCTCATTTTCAGCTTCTCTACTCACCATCGCCTTATGGTGCCTGAAGGTTTTCACCGATAAGACTCTCTCATTTTATTTCTCTCAATTTGCGTTGTGTCTGATTCAAATAATAACATTTTCCACTTCCCTGCCTTTGCCAATTAATCAGAATGACTTGGACAAGGTTTTGGGGTAAAAAAGGATTTTGGACGGAACTACAGCTTTGGAACCATTTCGGCAGATACATGGCCGAACCATTATATAATCTGCCCCAGTTTCATCTTTTGGGGAAATTGGGATTTTTTGCTTTGGTGTGACTGAACCCCAGAGAGAGGCTGCCTACGTACCCTTTCGGGATCAAGTCAAACGTAGTTCAGGCAAATAATTTTGTTTTTGTTTTTGCTTTTGTTTTCTTTTTGTTTTCTTTTTCTTTTTTTTTCTTTTGTTTTTTTTTTGGTACTTCCGGATTCCAAAGAGGGTGATCAAAAAGAGTAATCGGCTCAAAGGGTTTACAAAGGATTGATAGTGTTTGGGGTAATGCAAAAGAAAGCCTTCGTCATCACAATTACGCAAAAGCCATCGCCACAAGAGGTCTAGACATAGTACCTCTTCACTGCATCTGCATTGACTGGGGTCTCAGGATCATTCCCTTCAATGTCTCCCAGATACAATGCTCCTCTTGGCAATATCTGTCGAATTATGTATGGACCTTTCCAATTAGGGGCAAACTTCCCTTTTGCTTCCTGCTGATGAGGGAGAATGCGTCTGAGTACCAGTTGTCCCACTTCAAAATTCCTGGGATGCACTTTCTTGTTATAGGCGCGGGCCATTCTTTGTTGGTACAACTGCCCGTGACAAATTGCGGCCATCCGTTTTTCATCAATCAATGACAATTGCTCTAATCGGGTTTTAACCCATTCACTGTCCTCAATCTCCGCCTCAACGATTATCCGGAGTGAAGGAATTTCTACTTCTGTAGGTATGACTGCTTCGGTACCGTAAACCAACAAGTACGGTGTCGCTCCAATTGATGTACGTACTGTGGTGCGATATCCAAGTAATGCGAAGGGTAGCTTTTCATGCCATTGCCGGGAGCTTTGAATCATCTTTCTCAAAATCTTCTTGATGTTCTTATTTGTTGCCTCGACAGCACCATTGGCTTTTGGCCGATAAGGAGTAGAATTTCTATGCATTATCTTGAATTGTTCACATACCTC